>NC_134691.1:23146368-23462449 GCF_050947455.1 Rhinoderma darwinii
CAGCCTCTTACTGACTGCCACAGTCTCAACCTGTCTGATCCTTTGCTTCAAATGGAGATAAGCGGTGCCACAGTTATCCAATAAGCTCTATATTCCCTGCTCTATAGAAATAAAGTACATCCTGGCAAACAATTGTTGTTTGCGGGAGGGGCTGTAAGAGTTGTCAGTCGACAGCTGTCTGATGTCTATTATTGAATTTAGTGCACCAGTATTTATGTTGATTACCACAATTAGTGTGCCATTGTTAGGGAACCTTGGCATCGGTGTGCCAATGTTCTCCGATTTGCTTTGGGGTACTGAGCTGACCTACACCCCTCCTTCCATTTTGGGGACCTGAAGATTAGGTCATTAATAATTTCAGCCATGGACAAAACTTGTATCCTATTAGGAAAATCAGGGGGGTCTTCTGTTGAGGATCCTCATCTCTTGACCAGAGTGGAGAGCGGTTATAAAAAGCATTTCTCTCTCTGGAGGACCTGTCCTGTCCTGTCCTGCTTTACATAGACCACACATTGATATGAATGGTGTCTGTGTAATGCTTAATTTCACCTGTAGGGGCGCTGCAGGGTAAAAAAAAAATGTACTGCCATGTTTACCCACAGATTACAGCTGATCTCTGGAGGTTCTAACAGATGGACACTTTGTGATCAGCTAATTGTCAAGGGACCCTTCTAACAAGTAGGGATTGTCCAAAGTGAAGACCCCCCCCCCCCCCGTTAATATTCTCAGTGGTACCACATTTTAGCACTACACCCCAGTGACAATACCTTCCGCTAACGCTTTATAGTAGATTGTACATCAATTTTAATTAAAAAATAAATAAATCAGTTTATGCTGCTCCTACGCAGAACATCTGGCCTCTATTCAGCAGCTACTGGAAGCAGAAACATCTGGGTTCAGAGTTACCAGGCCTTGATACGAATCCAGGTCACATATGGACACTGCTGGATTTTATCAATGAAGATGTTTCATCTGTTTGGAGCTCATAATTTAATAGGAAAGAGAAATAATCTTTAGCTCAAATGCTAAATCTACTGTTGGCGTGTTATTGTGTCTATGGTCTTCGATGTAGTTCATCACCTTGGTCCTACATGTAGACCAGAGGTTGCCAAACGTTTTAGCTCAAGACCCTCATTCACTTACACTACTGGGTTAAATTAGATATAAAAGAACACAAAGAAAATGAGACCAAGCTAAAATGAAATAAGTGTTAAATTAATTAACCATTTATAACCGATTAACCATTTGAAGTTATGTGCCAAGTGGCTGTGATACGGTTTGAAAAGGCTGTTGTACCAGGTCCCTATTATATACCCCTAACCCCCATGTGGTGGTGTCGACTGGCAGTCGTCTGGTTCTCACCCTTGTGCCAAGTTTCAATTTTATACTAGGTCATCCCTGGGGTCATAGGTACGTTATAGTATCTGCCGAATTGGGGGTTATTGTTCTTCTTGTAGCCCCCTCCTCTTAAAGTGGTTGTCCCACAGCAATATTCTTTTTTTCCTTTATGACCTGTCAATCAGACAGATCAAAAATTAAAGTATGTGAGAGGCTGATTTCTCTTTCTCCACCATTGCTGAGAACATGGAGCCCCAAAACCTCATTCTCTGCATGCGTCGTCCCGCTCCATAGAGATAAACGGGAGTGTCGGAAACTCCTACGTGTTCGCTATTTTCTCTCATAGCGCACGCTCGTTCTCTTCTTTGACTGAGAACGTGGATTTTGGGGCCTCTTGTCCTCAGACCTTCGCCTATCTTACTTTTATGAAATATCTTATTGGGTCATTAAAAAGTAAAAAAAAGCATTTTCCGGGGGGACTACCGCTTTAGGGTATTTTTGGAGGTGTGTTTGTGGCCTAACAACGACTTAACTTCTTGTTAGGCCAGGAAGTTCTCTCTGCTAAACAACAGACTGCATCTTCATCCTGCACAGACTTGTTTTGGATCCTCCCACAGTAGATAGTATTGTGCTAGAAATCTTGAAGTTTTCGTACGAAAACCTAAAAGGAAAGGGGAAATTATTGCAGGAATTGGAAGCATTATAATTTAAATGCTCTCGATACTGAGATATTGTGTAGCAAATAAAGAGCGAGAAGCCTAATCTGCTGTATTTGCTGTTGTTTGATTTCTGAGAGATGGATGATAAGGAATTATCTTGCGTTCCATGCTCCGATTCTGTGTCCGACGCTTAAGAGATCAATAATGGTCTTATTGTTAATTGGATTCCATGCGGTGATTTAAGTTTAGAAATAACCGTTGTATTTAATTGCATGATATTTTTCTGTACTGGGGAAAAAGAGAAGGATCTGTATGTGGCAGAATCGTTATTATTGATGGATGGATCCAATATTCTACGCCGGATTGATAAGCGCTTCCCCCCGCTCCTATAATGGGTGCTCTGATTCAAGCAGGTTGTGCAATTTACAGATAAGAACGATTCTTGCCCTCGAGGATCAGAAATAAAAATATTGGATTCCGCTTACTTTTTGTTCTTGCGGTTTTCAAGCAAATCCTTTTAAGGGACGTTCCACTTTCAAAATTATATAATGGAATTACTTAAAGGGAGTCATTATCTAGAAGAGACCTCTTCAGATTAAAGGCGAGCCAGTGGGTGTATTTGCAGCCATTAATGCGACCCTCCGGTCTTTGGAAAAAATTATAAATATAATGGTGTATAGGGAGTAATATTGCCTGGTACCCTCCAGTTTGTGCGCCCGTCGTGGATCCGTAGTTTTAGGGTTCCCTGTGTGTGGTCTCAAAATGGACGCCGCGCTTCTCAGACTACTGAGACACTCCCTCTGTTCACAGATAGGGGACAACTTCTCATGTGAGCAGCTCTGGCCAATCCGAGAACAGTAGGTGTGTCTCAGACTCCTAGTTTAAGAAGTGCTGCAGCCATTTTTGGAACCTTTAAAACGGCATATCCACGGCAAAGGGGCACAACTGGAGGGCACCATAAATTATTACACTATATACACAATCATTTTAAAATGTTGTCCCGGGATCGGAGGGTCGCTTTGTGCCACCTCAATAGTGCTCATTCCAGGTTTCGATATGTATATAGAACGAAGTGCCTCCCACTGAGCCCTTGTGCCCAGAGCGTGTTCATAGGCAAGGCATGTCAACAGAGAGTTCTTCATACTTGTCTGGAGCATGTTGTCTGTCTGTGTAGCTTCCGAGCAGTGGAGTGAAGTGAAACTCTTGGGTCACAATGCAAAATTTGTAACGTTCGCATGCCTATCTTGTTCTATTTATAATACTGCTGTGTTATGAAGCAGAAGAGCCACTGGCACCCAATTGGGTACCGGATCCGAGTACAACTGCAACCTCTATTGTTATGCCCTGTTACGGACCACGTGCCGTAAAACTATCTGTATGGTCCTTGGTTTTAAACACATGCCATTGTGTATTGGTCTCTGACAGTCCGGGACCGTGGAGAGAAGACAGAAGCGGTTTATTACCGCTTCTGGCTACTCTAATTTCGCTTGCGGCAGTGCTAAATGGGCGTTGTGTAGTGAATAGAGGCAATGCGCGAAGTTCGGATGCCCCCTGGCATAGCAGAACTGCTGGGTCTCCGCTAGGGCAACATCTGCATGAAGAGTCTGATTTTATATCCATGCTTGTGGGAATTTCCACCAGGTTCTTCAGTTTTCTACCACACCAAAATTTCCAAAAACATTACTCATGCTAGGGCCAATTTCACAGAAATTCAATTAATGTTTTTGAAGTTTGTGTAGAAGCTAGAGTTCTCTGCGGAAACCCATGCAAACACTGGGAGAACATATAAACTCCACGCAGATGTTGCCCCTGGTCGAAATTGAACACCCACCTTTACCGGGAACATAGCCAAGAAACGGACTAATGGGGGAAAAAACAAAACGAAATTTCAAATATCTGCATACATCTAATTCTAAGTATGTGAGTGTTTAGTAGATGTGTTTGTGTATTGTCTCCGGTAATCCATACATCTGACCTAGATCTATATGGGACGGTGTCTGGATATGATATCATCGAAACCATAACAAAAAAAAACAACAGTGTTCTCATCCACCACTGGCAGTCGCTGTCACTCTGGTGTACGCGGACTATGAGCTGACTTGTAGGACGGTAGATCTCTGTGGGATGATGGGGGTGAAGATTCCTATGGCTTGGTACAGGATGCCATTGTTAATAGTCAGGATCAGTGGGCTTGCACAAAGCTGTTGTGGATTAACTAGTTAGCGATCAGCCTTTAGCGAATAATTTTTTTATCCCATCAGTATCTTAGTCTATTGACTGCATAGTCGACCACAAATGGCCGCATTTTTCTTTACGACCTATTATTCCTAATAAGAAATTTGGCATCATGGGTGGGTTTATGGACGTGTAGATGTCTGGTCACCTGATGTCTGAGGGCACTTTCCCACACTTTTTTGGTATTGTTTTTTTTTTTTTTTTTAATATTTCTATTTTTTTTATTTATTTTTTTAAACAGCTGAGGCACCATCACACTGGTTCAGAGAATTGCAGCATTGTTTTATCGTAGAAACCCACAAACCCGACTAATAGGATGATTAGGAGAGTGATTATATCTAATATAAACCACTTATTTACCCTTAGGGCTAACTCCCACATTGGAATTTGTGAGAAAAAGAACAAACATTATTTTTATTAGAGGAAGAAGAAAATAATATACATACAAATGTTAAAATTGTAAATATCTTCATTCAGTCGAGGTTCTGCTGTGTGTTCTCTTCTTATCCATAGGGAGCAGTATTATAGTAGTTATATTCTTGTACATAGGAGGCAGTATTATAGTAGTTATATTCTTGTATATAGGGGGCAGTATTATAGTAGTTATATTCTTGTACATAGGAGGCAGTATTATAGTAGTTATATTCTTTTATATAGGGGGCAGTATTATAGTAGTTATATTCTTGTATATAGGGGGCAGTATTATAGTAGTTATATTCTTGTGTATAGGGGGCAGTATTATAGTAGTTATATTCTTGTATATAGGGGCAGTATTATAGTAGTAATATTCTTGTATATAGGGGGCAGTATTATAGTAGTTATATTCTTGTACATAGGAGGCAGTATTATAGTAGTTATATTCTTTTATATAGGGGGCAGTATTATAGTAGTTATATTCTTGTATATAGGGGCAGTATTATAGTAGTTATATTCTTGTATATAGGGGGCAGTATTATAGTAGTTATATTCTTGTATATAGGGGGCAGTATTATAGTAGTTATATTCTTGTACATAGGAGGCAGTATTATAGTAGTTATATTCTTTTATATAGGGGGCAGTATTATAGTAGTTATATTCTTGTATATAGGAGGCAGTATTATAGTAGTTATATTCTTGTATATAGGAGGCAGTATTATAGTAGTTATATTCTTGTATATAGGGGCAGTATTATAGTAGTTATATTCATGTATATAGGGGCAGTATTATAGTAGTTATATTCTTGTGTATAGGGGGCAGTATTATAGTAGTTATATTCTTGTATATAGGGGCAGTATTATAGTAGTAATATTCTTGTATATAGGGGGCAGTATTATAGTAGTTATATTCTTGTATATAGGGGCAGTATTATAGTAGTTATATTCTTGTATATAGGGGGCAGTATTATAGTAGTTATATTCTTGTACATAGGAGGCAGTATTATAGTAGTTGTATTCCTGTATATAGGGGGCAGTATTATAGTAGTTATATTCTTGTATATAGGGGCAGTATTATAGTAGTAATCTTGTATATAGGGGGCAGTATTATAGTAGTTATATTCTTGTATATAGGAGCAGTATTATAGTAGGTATATTCTTGTACATAGGAGGCAGTATTATAATAGTTATATTCTTGTATATAGGGGCAGTATTATAGTAGTTATATTCTTGTATATAGGGGCAGTATTATAGTAGTTATATTCTTGTATATAGGGGCAGTATTATAGTAGTTATATTCTTGTATATAGAGGGCAGTATTATAGTAGTTATATTCTTGTATATGGGGGCAGTATTATAGTAGTTATATTCTTGTATATGGGGGCAGTATTATAGTAGTTATATTCTTGTATATAGGAGCAGTATTATAGCAGTTATATTCTTGTATATAGGGGGCAGTATTATAGTAGTTATATTCTTGTATATAGGAGGCAGTATTATAGTAGTTATATTCTTGTATATAGGAGGCAGTATTATAGTAGTTATATTCTTGTATATAGGAGCAGTATTATAGCAGTTATATTCTTGTATATAGGGGGCAGTATTATAGTAGTTATATTCTTGTATATAGGAGGCAGTATTATAGTAGTTATATTCTTGTATATAAAGGCAGTATTATAGTAGTTATATTCTTGTATATGGGGGCAGTTTTATAGTAGATATATTCTTGTATATAGGGGGCAGTATTATAGTAGTTATATTCTTGTATATGGGGGCAGTATTATAGTAGTTATATTCTTGTATATGGGGGCAGTATTATAGTAGTTATATTCTTGTATATAGGGGGCAGTATTATAGTAGTTATATTCTTGTATAGGGGGCAGTATTATAGTAGTTATATTCTTGTACATAGGGGCAGTATTATAGTAGTTATATTCTTGTATATAGGAGGCAGTATTATAGTAGTTATATTCTTGTATATAGGAGCAGTATTATAGCAGTTATATTCTTGTATATAGGGGGCAGTATTATAGTAGTTATATTCTTGTATATAGGAGGCAGTATTATAGTAGTTATATTCTTGTATATGGGGGCAGTATTATAGTAGTTATATTCTTGTATATAGGGGGCAGTATTATAGTAGTTATATTCTTGTATAGGGGGCAGTATTATAGTAGTTATATTCTTGTACATAGGGGCAGTATTATAGTAGTTATATTCTTGTATATAGGAGGCAGTATTATAGTAGTTATATTCTTGTATATAGGAGCAGTATTATAGCAGTTATATTCTTGTATATAGGGGGCAGTATTATAGTAGTTATATTCTTGTATATAGGAGGCAGTATTATAGTAGTTATATTCTTGTATATAAAGGCAGTATTATAGTAGTTATATTCTTGTATATGGGGGCAGTTTTATAGTAGATATATTCTTGTATATAAAGGCAGTAAGTTATAATCTTGTACAAAGTTTATATATTCTTGTAAAAAGTAATAATATGTTAAATACAGTTAAACTGAGGCCAATACAACTATTTGATGGTGACGACAGCAGCAGGGGATGAGTTTGTTGATCTAATCAGAGGCAGTGACCTGTCCATTCATGTGATTACTGAGGACAGGACTACAAGGCACATGAGGTGAATATGTATGTGTTGGTAGAACATCACAGGATTAGTGCTTCTTTTTAAATTAACTTTTAATTAGTAATGAATAACTTACATTTTATTAAGCATATTTCCAAATTAAGCATCCCTGGTATAATTGCTCCACAAAAAAGGTGAACATGGGGGGGGGGGGGGATTGGGGACAAGGGAGGGGGGGGGAAGTAATGGAACTTGGCATGATCTTTATGCTTCATGAAGCCTGGCAAATGTAGAATTTTACAACAAAAATGTTTTTTTATATAATGCTGCCAGAATCCATGCAGCAATCTGTCATGCCCTCCTGTATTTTTCCTTTCCAAGTCTTTATCCTTCTTAATGCTTTGCAAGTCGAAAATCTGCAATCACAGCCAACTGCCAGCAAATCCCTGAAGCACGGCGTCCATTAAAGCACGGACGGATTCCCTTGCCTCGTTTCATCTATTAATATCACAGCGACTAGATCCACTACACTGCGAACAGGCCGCTAAAACTAGGAATGTAGGTGCCAAATCACCGGACTTAGAATCCCTTTACCTTACATTTAAATTTTAAGCTGCACATTATATTCTATATAGCACTAGATGTATATCATCAATAAGTAGAAAATAGTGTAATTAGAAATTGTGCAAAACAGACCTGACGGGTATCCTGGATTCTGGACGATAGTCCCTGTCCCAGAAGGCCTGGCAAGCACTAATGTATTCAATATTACAATATTCAAGAACCGGTTAACTATGCCTGTCAATAGTCCTGTTGGAAATACATACAGATGTATTCCAAAGATCTGTGCAAAAATAAAGACTCAGGCCTCATGCACACGACCGTATTTCTTATCCGCAATTACGGACACCTATTCATTTCTATCGGCCACGGACACCTTACACTGTGTGTGTTCGGGCCATAGAAATGACACACAAAAAATAGGACGAGTCCTATTTTTTGCATTTACGGACTGTGCTCTTATACTTCTTACTGTGCGCACTGTCCGCAAATGCCGTCCATTCACTTTTTACTGACCGTAAATACTGCGCGACCGTGAGCATGAGGCCTCAGTTCTGCTGCATCTGTAGTTCTGAAGTGTCCTAACGGCACCGCTCCTATTTTGAGAACAAACTATAATCTTTATAGCACAAATTAAGAAAAAAAAAATTTGTAACATTTTTTTAGTTTTGTGACACATTTTACTTTGGTGATATTTTTATGTTATTCAGTTAATTTCAAATTTATATTTTCAAGGCACAAATTAATACAGAAAATAATGTATTTTGTGAAGATGAATTTATTTTTGTGAAACAGAATTTACTTTTTGTGTTTTTTTTTGTTTTTTTTAAAATATTAATTTATCATTTTTGTTTATAAAACATACGGATGACAAACCACACGCCTCATATGACCTCACTACGGTGTTTATCTTTATTGATATATTTATTCAGTGTACAATGTCCAGTTGGGGGGTATAGATTTTCGGCAGAGCTGTGAGCTGATAGGCGTGGATGTGGTTACCGCGGTATTCATCATATTGTGGTCGTACGCTGATGTTTTCTCACGTATATAATGTGCTGTGTATGGCGGTGTCATTAATCAGCCCGAGCAGAGAATAACCCTGTGATGCTATGAATAGACCTTACTTTATGATTCACTGCTTAGCAGATGATACTATCTGGACGGTTATAATATATCGCCTCTTCTGCTTTCTAGAGCAATATATCCTAGGCGACCGGAAATAGATTGAAAGCAATTTCTTAAAATTTCTTAAATTACCATTAAATTACAATTTCTTAAAATACCATTGTTAATGATGCAACTGGAAAAGACGATCATGGGCTCTGATCATTACCTCGAATTTTTCCAAGACAATCTGGTCCAACCAATGAAAATGTACAGATTCGACTATGTTTCAGTTTAGGCCGTTTTAACAACCACATCCTAATGTGAACGGTAGTCAGATCGGGGGACAATTGACAACCACATGGCCGGCTTAACGTTCTCTATATCTGATGTTAACGGAAACCCAGCATACTATTTGATTAAAATATACGTATGCCATTGCACCCACTTATTGCCTTGCCAAGTGTTCATTGGGGTAGAGGAAGTAAGCTTTGTCTCTGACTTCTTAGGCCGCAATCACATGGCTGTTTTACAAAACGGGGCCGTAACAGGACACCTAAACAAGTGCATGGGGCTCTCATGCCTCATGCACACGACCGTGCGCGCTGTCCGAGTCCCGTCAGTGATCTGTGGAAAGATGGGACATGTCCTATTTTTCTAATCGGGTCAGTTTTCACGGACCCGATTCACCCACTAAGGTGAATGGGTCTGTGAAGACTATCGGATGCCGTTAAAAACTGCCCGAGTGTCACATCGGTTGTGTGCAACTGGTCTTACTGTCTTTGCGCATTTCTCTTCTCTGATTTCATACCTGGCATGTTCAGTCAGATACGATATTACTGAGCTTTTATCGCCTAGAAGCATTGATTCTAGGAGAGAGAAGTTCCGCACATGCGACACCCGATGCGCATTGTACGGAGTCCTGGACTGTGTGCCGTCTTACAGCCTCTCTGCCTACATACTAGTCCTTCTCAATGAATTAGAATATCAGCAAAAAGTTAGTTTTAATTCAATTCAAAAAGTGAAACACCTATATTATATAGATTCATTACACACAGAGTGATAAATGTCCTGGTAGACGCTGCGCTGACCCTGGACTTGATATAACACAGTGGACCAGCACTGCTGCTCAGTGTCCAAAGTCCTGTTTTCAGATCAAATTTAAATATTGCGTTTTCATTTGGAAATCTCTGTCCCAGAGTCTGGAGGAAGAGTGGAGAGACGTCAATCCAAGTGTCTTGCGGTCCAGTGTGAAGTTTCCGCAGTCAGTGATGGTTTGGGGGCCGTGTCATCTGCTGGTGTTGGTCCACCGTGTTATATCAAGTCCAGAGTCAGCGCAGCGTCTACCAGGACATTTCCCAGCACTTCATGCTTCCCTCTGCTGACAAGCTTTATGGAGATGCTGATTTCATATTCCAGCAGGACTTGGCACCTGCCCACACTGCCAAAAGTACCAATACCCGGTGTAATAACCACAGTATCACTGCGCTTGATTGGCCATCAAACTCACCTGACCTAAACACCCTAGAGAATCTATAGGGTATTGTCAAGAGGAAGATGAGAGACACCAGACCTAACAATGCAGACGTGCTGAAGGCTATCAAAGCAACCTGGGCTTCCATAACACCACAGCAGTGCCACAGGCTGATCGCCTCCATGCCACGCCGCATTGATAACCCCTCAGCAGTGCCACAGGCTGATTACCTCCCTGCCACGCCGCATTAATAACCCCTCAGCAGTGCCACAGGCTGATCACCTCCATGCCACTCCACATTGATAACACCTCAGCAGTGCCACAGGCTGATCGCCTCCGTGCCACGCAGCATTGATAACCGCTAAGCAGTGCCACAGGCTGATCGCCACCATGCCACGCCGCATTGATAACCCCTCAGCAGTGCCACAGGCTGATTACCTCCCTGCCACGCCGCATTAATAATCCCTCAGCAGTGCCACAGGCTGATCGCCTCCGTGCCACGCATCATTGATAACCGCTAAGCAGTGCCACAGGCTGATCGCCACCATGCCACGCCGCATTGATAACCCCTCAGCAGTGCCACAGGCTGCCTCCATGCCACGCCGCATTGATACAGTAATTCATGCAAAAGGAGCCCCGACCAAGTATTGAGGGCAGATACTGGACATACTTTTCAGTATGTCAACATTTCGGTATTAAAAATAATTTTTGAAATTGGGCTTATATAATATTCTAATTTTCTGAGACACTAAATTTTGGGTTTTCATTAACTGTTCTCATAATCATCAACATTAAAAGAAGAAAATGCTGGAAACAGATCACTCTGTGTGTAATGAATCTATATAATATGAGTTTCACTTTTTGAATTGAATTACTGAAATAAATGAACTTTTTGATGATGATATAATTCATTGAGAAGGACTAGTATAAGGAGTTGGGGTTGGAGGAAAGTGTGTGCTCCGCTGTGCTGGATGGCTCACACGAGGCAGATCATATTTGGCAGCTTTTCTTTGGACAACTTATCAGAGACCACGCCTTTCAAAATGCAGCACTGGGTCCCGCTACCGGAAGCCGTGGTCAGCCAGCGATTTCTCCTGCAGAGGACATGTATTAGCAATAAGACAAATGGCCATCCTTGTAATACAAGGATTTCTTGAGTCCGCCATAATGGGAGCCCCCTCTGATGTTCATATGCCCTGATAGGACATATGGACAGGTGTAGTCTTCATGAGACAACCCCTTTAGTGTCATTAAGGTGATTGGTGGAGTTTGGCTACTGGAGAGCCATTGTGTAAGAGTGTCTCACTCTCGGGAGGACTCCAGTTCATGTGATCAGCTGCCTTATAATACTGCATTTCCCCGTTCTAGCTGGTCATGACTTTCCTATAAAATCCGCTATTTGCCTGGGGTTCTCCAGCGCCAAATGAGACATTCACGGTCCTCATTTTCCTGAGACAAAGATTTCTGTTACATGCCAAATAGACCGAATAACTTCACATATGGCAGAACTCGGAGAAGACATTGGTCAGATTTACTAATACTGACGTATCTGGAGATGCAGAATGTGGAATGAGCCGTATTCCCTAACAAGGGGACCCTAAACTACCCATTGATACAGGATCTTTGTTTGTTTTTTGCACTTTTTATTCTGTATCCTAGAGATTTTATACTCGTAGTAGAAACTGAGCGGCAGACTTTGGCAGATCACCTTGAGCAGATGTCTCCGGCTGTCGGGTTTGTCCTACCCAGACATTTTAGCAGTAAATAACTAGAATGCACATATTGGATATTTGCATATTTTAATAAAAAGCGAGCCGACCGCTGTAAACCTTATGCTGCATTAATTCCGACTGCTTGTTTCTAATGTTTTTATATTTATATTTTCTTTAAAATGACATAGGCAGACGCCTTGTCCCCAGCAGCATCACAAGATATCACCCACCCCCCCCCCTCCTGTATTGTGGATCCTTCCACCTAGATATTTTACAAATAAGGCCATTACTTCCGTGCAGCACAATGACTCTAAAAAGGGGCCACACCGTTACCTATTGCTTATATGTCTGGACATAAACCTGACTATACAGCACGGTATGGATGAAAAATGTCACCGGGTGTGATGCATTGTGAAGGTTGGTCAATGATGCAAAGACTTATCTGCAATTATTCCTCTTATAGCTGGGTCCACGAAGATAGAGCAGCTGTTGTCTACAGCCATGGAGCTATCATTTAGTCACAGAGTGACCTAGGCTTCATAGAAATTCACAGTCTCTTCTCTCTCCTGACTCCTCCCCCCTCCTGTCACTGTGGCTTCTGATGTCAGGATTTACACTGAATGAATCACATTCACATCACACAGTCATCTAGACTTCATAGAAATGCACAGCCCCTGTTTGCTCCTCCTCCTTTTGCTCCCCTCTCAGATTTTAGGCCCCATGCACACGACCGTGCCCATAATTACGACTCGTAATTACGGGCATGGCCGGCCACGGGCAGCTGCCCGTTTTTTCCGTGCCGTGCTCCCTTTATAAAGTATAGTAGCACGGCCCGTAAAATTAAAAAAATAGAACATGTTCTATCTTTTTCAATGATACAGGCACCTTCCCGTAAGAAAACGGGAAGGTACCCGTGGCCAATAGAAGTCTATGAGCACGTTGTTACGGGTCGTAATTACGACCCGTAATAACGGGAGTTTTTACGGTCGTGTGCATGAGGCCTTACTCTGATTTTAATGATGAGCCTGTTCTATGTCAGCCATGAAAGGGCATTCTAGTAATATCCGATTAAGCTGTATTCACACTGCCACCAGAGGCTCGGTTCGGTCCGCAGCCCCTCAACACGATGTAAACCACACGGGAGCCTGATGTATCTGTTATTAACTGACGAATGTGAACGTAGGCTTAGATGTTACTTTTTATTGCAATACTTTTACATTTCATTTGACCATATTTTGCCTCAAGGAGGACCCCACCTTGTGACAATAGCCCATGTTCTGGCTCTGCGGCAACACTATTTTCCATAATGCAATAAAGGTGTAAAATACAAAAGTCGCCCCCCCCATAGAGGTGACATTATGTACTGATGTCCTTACATAGTAGTGGTCGCTTTGATGTAGTGAATGTTTTATGAACAGAATAAAGGTACATATGAATATTCTCCCTTTCATCTATCGGGTTTGTTGTCACCTGTGGCCGGTCTATACGTCTGTTTCATAGGATTAATACCACAATGATCGCAACGATTTCAGGCCTTATGGAGTTAACAAGAAAAAAAAAATACCGCAGACGTCAGCAATTGCTGGGATTTAAGTCTCTTTGTATTAAGGCTACTGTTTGTTTTTGTATCACGGCTTGAATTGTCATGGATTCGGGTAAATGTTTGTTTCCAGGACCTCAGGTCGGGGGTAGAGACTTTCTTTTTTTTCTGCATCCAAATTTTTTTATCAGCTAACTCTTTGCTTCGTGGACCCTATAGCAGCCGCATGGTCTTCCTCTATGGTATATACGTTCTTGTTCTCTGCATAGCCCAGGTTCAGCACCGTCTTGGATTCACTGTACTAGATGTCGCCTTCCTGTCCGGCAGAGTCACAATAGTCCATGATCATCGTACTTGCCAACAGTCCCCATTTTCACGGGACTGTCGCGCAAACCAGAAGGGGAGAGGTTTATGCTAATTTGTCTAAAAAAAAGGGGGCATTTCTGTTCTATTTTGTGAGCTTTCTCTGGTGGGTCGGGGTTTAAATGTCCCGCAAGTTGGGGTTCATTGTTGGTAAGTATAAGAACCCTCTTTCCTTGTAAAATATGTCTCTCTATGAATATCATTTCTGCTTCGATGTTGATTTTAGTTTTCCATTGACTAGAGTGAGATGTTTCCATGTCCTCATACACGTTCGTGCGGACGGATATACAGTACGCGGGTGCATTAACATATTGGTGCTGCTCCTTCGTATGCGAGCAATGCATATACTCCAGGAATTATGCAGCGTTTTAGTATGGAGCAGATGTTCTCCACCAATATTCATGGCCAGAAATATTTTCCTACACGTAAGATGCACAGAGCACGCTAATGTTCAAAATCGATTACATTGTCAGAGGTTTTCATGCTCCACCGGGTGTAATTGGACGTGTGGCCTGCTAGCTCGGTGTTGGCGTCCCCTGTAATGTTTGCACTCACTCTACCTAATAACCATTACAAGCAGAAATGGAATCTGTCTCTATCGTGTCCTGACCGTTCTTGCAAATTCAATTACGTCAGTGGTTGCCAGGTTACCCAAACGGCTTCCTTTCGCCACATCCCGTACATATAGGATTAGCGAAACGGACTGAATTATGTACTGAGTGTCAAGTATAGCGATGTACCGGCTTGTGATATGAATAATGCAGTAACTTTAGCTGCAGTCCTATGTAAAAGCACATATAACACTTTGTCAATGAGAGTTGTGCCAAATGGCAAATTCAGCTCTGCTAGATCTGTAAGCTCCTATTTAGGGCCCTTCGCATTCAATATTTTGTTTCCTAAAATATATTTTTATATTCCCGTATATACTGAGTTATGAGCATGGAATTTGGCATTCATAAGGAGCAAATGAGGGGAAAAAAATTTCTGTAGACCCGTCGGTCATTGCTGAGGGCTTCGGGAATGCAGGCCGGCTGGGCACCTGTCTATGTGGGTTGGAGGAGCAGCTGTGTGGGAATCTGAAGTCCTGTATATTCCACATTACATTGTTATTTTTAGATCCCGGCGATCGTTTAGCATTCTGCAAAATAGTCCCCAAGCAGCTGCGTCCCGGGCAGAAATGTGGAATTCTCTACTATGACTCCTCATCCATGTCTTAAGTTAATAAGACAAGCCGGCACGATATACATATACATAATTGTTGCTTTCTTAAAGGGAACACCACGCTTACGTTGCTTTATTAAAGCCTACTTTACCTCCTCTCTTCTATGAGGCCCCTCAGCCAATCAGCAGAGCTGAGAAATGTCACATGACAACCCTGACACAAAGCCAGGAAGAGATTGATCAGGGCATCTCACTACTATTAACCCTTTTGATTTGATCCTTTTAAGTGTCATTTAGTGGGTGTAATTACAACCACCAGTTCGGTCCTGATAGGCCATTCCTTAGATACTATTATTTTACCTGGTGCCAAAATCTCTTTAAGTGGGTTTTCTGGGATTATATAGATATTGATAATAAAAAAAAAAGAGTGGACTAGTCCCAGGTAGCCAAGGAGCCTAGACATATGCTACTGGCGCCTACGGTTTTGGGTCTATGGCAGTTCTTAAAATCGGGCCACTAAATAAAACCTCTGCTTCCTGGAATGGTCTTGATGGTTCTTAAAGGATCTGTCCTCCCCTGTGGAAGAAGAGCCGAGCTAATATATCTCCTGTTCCTGAATGCTGATATTGAGAATCACGAATGGGCCTTGCCAGGGTGTAGCTAGGGACGCTGGCAGGACTGGGTGCCGGGCAGGGGGGGTGATGCATCAAGAAAACCACTCTACCCTGGCCGGGGTATTTAGATTCCGAGCTAGGCCATCAAACGAAATCTTCGCCCCGGGTGAAGGAAAGACTAGCTACGACCCAGGGTCTTGCAGAATCAATTGCCCAGTCTACACTCTGACAGGGACGCCTTTATTACATATTTTCTTCTTCTGTTACTTGTTTTTGAATAAAAACTCAAGTTCAAAACCTTTAGACAGATCCTTTGCGAAGGTCCCATTTTTACTCGGTGACACTGGGACTACTTTGTTGCCTTGCGGCACCAATGTCACGGTCTTTGTTCCCATCAGGGTACCATCTGCGTAGACTTTATATTTGCTTTTACTATACCCTCCAAGCAAAAAAAATTTCTACTAACGTCCAAAACCACACAAGTAGGTTAATTGCCTTCTGCGGTATTGGCCATCGCGTGCATGCAGCTCATCTACACTGACATACATTTCCATCTGGCTCAGGGTTCCAGCATGCTTGCGGCCTTTTACATCGAGTGATTTACAATGCAGGAGATAGTCAGTTAGTTGTTGCTATAAAGGGATTTGCCCTATGTGTAAATGGGCATCTGACAGGGGTCGGTGCTGAACACACTGATTAAGGATGATCAAAAGAACCGTTAAAGCCGACCTCCGGTGTCCCTTTTTTTTTCTTTCTATAGATCTGAGACAGTCTTTTTTTTTTTTTTTTTCTTACTGATGGTTTAGATGCTTGTAGTTAAAGGAAGGGGTTATCCACTTTTGTCAACTCCTCTTTGTGAGAAGGGTACCCTGAAAATAAGATAATCACAAGGTGTCCCGGTGCTGGTATCCCCAGCAATCAACTGTAATCTTGGCAGGAAGTGTTCAATTCCCCTGCAGCTCCACCACAGGCGAAATGAAGCATTACACAGTGCCCGTAGAAATCAATATGCTGTCTCTGTAATAATACGACATGCTTGGTCTGCCACCCTCCACTCTGCTACTTGATGGAGGTCCTGAATGACGGACACCCCCCCCCCCTCATAACTTAGAATGCCTGAATATCTTATTTGAAATGGGTTTACTAAATCGGACAACCCTTTAATGAATTATCCCTGTTTTAAGTGAAGTCCTCTCTCTATGCACTGAGAGCCGGGATGGATTTCAGACTAGCACAGATCTTCATTATACAATATGGCTAAACTGAATTTACTAATCCTAGCTGTGCCCTAATGAAGAACAGCTTAAAAGAAAAACCTAATATGAGGTAAGAGTAAATTCACCAACCAACCAACCACGTGAGTAAAATATTGATCGGATTCTGCAATACTCTTAAAGGGGTTGTCTAATGAAAACAATCCCTGTCCATATGCCTATTACAGCATATGATGGACATCATAGAGCAGAGTCCCCTGCTAGGAACCCACTTTGATCAAGAGTAAGAGCTGTTCCCATTGTGGGGACTTGAGCCGTCCATATATTTGAATGGCCGCCATGTAGTACTACATTTCCCCTGCAGTGGCCGCTGCAGGGCAAATGTCTGGCTGGCTCTGGTTTCTCTTGGCAAAAATCTGTTTCTCGGGGGTATCGGGGAGCCGTGCCAGGGCCCATAGCAGAAGTTCTACAGTTGTGTGTAAATGGGCCTGTAGTCACGGGTTTTTACCCCATTGATTTGGGGTATAAACCTTTTACGTGTGAACAGGCTGAGAAACTTAAGCAGCAATTTACAAACATTACTGTAAATTGATCAATCAGGCCGATGACATCCTTGCGTGTGCTCCTAGGATTATCTTCTTACATTGTGTCTTGTCCACCTTCATGATCGCTCTGAAAAGAACAGGCGAGTCTTAAAGGAATTTCTCGTGCCTATCGGATGTTTGAGCGGGCCAACCTGTTTTTGTTCATTTAGTTTTTTATAATCCACTTTTGCCGCTCACCCCCCCCTCCCCACCTGCTGTTGTACAATGGGGAGAGGGGTGTGAAAGGAAAGGTTGGGAATAGATCCGAGAAAGGGTTAACCAGCTGCGGTAATGCCGTGTATTTCAGTAATAGAACGTTAACGTTAGAATTTAGGCCACTTCATTGCACTGCACATTCCTGGAGGATATGGAACGATTTAATGGATGATACTGCTGACCTGCATGTGGATGGAGGGAAGGACGGCTGAACGAGCACGCTTTATAGCCGGTCGCTTCCCCTATGTGAAGTAATTGTTGTTGAATGCTTTCAGACGAATGAAATCTCTAGAGCCAGCTGTCAGATTGTCTTCCAGTCGTGTCTTGGAGGGCGGCGGGAGCCTCTGTGTCTTTCTTAACCTTCTCATTGCAGAAACTTTTTTTTTATTTTTTTTTTTAGGTTTTAGATATAAGGAGGTCTACTAAGAACCGGCAAACCCTCAAAGATTAGGGCATATGCCCTATAAACGCAGATGCCCCCTTCCCCGAGTGCCATTTCAGCGGCTAGAAAATGAACTACATTTCCTAGTATGTGTATATCGGGCAACTTTACTTTACTAATCCACTTTTTGTATTTTCTTTGACCCCATGATTACTTACGGTTGCCTTCTTCCCCAATCTCAGCATGGCGGACCTTTCCAATGCGCCTATATGGTGACTCTTCACTCAGAACTCCGAGCCCGCAGTGCCAAGTGGGTTCATATGTCAGTTTTCTTGCTCCAATAAATCTTTGTAATGGACTCTTTCAAGGAATTACAGACTATGTGAAGCCCACATGATAGTATAGCCCCCCCTAATGGGCATCATTGTGTCCACCGGTTGGGCTTTGATGTTGGTTGGTGACCGGTCACTTTTACCTGATCAGCGTGAAAAGAGTGAATTGGTGGCCAAGTCTATGCACCATTGTCAATATAGATCAAAGGGGCCACCGTAACCAGGAATTAACCCATTGGTGTTGGATTATACTACCACACTCCTTCCATTGTCGGGGACCTGGGGACCACTTTTCCATTCTTTTTTTTTTCTTTTTCTAATGTTGTAGCGCCAGGAATGAGTGGCGGGTTCAGTTCCCAAGGAGAAAAAAGTTGTGCAAGGGCCAAATATCAGCCACAAGGGTTTCTTCGATAGTACATACACCTTCGTCACCCAGATATAGGATACATTATAGCACAAGTTCAAATTATCTAGATAGTTTCTGCCTTTAAAAAGGGCCAAAAAGTGAAAATGCGCTACACCTTGATTCCTGCCTTCCGCTAGATTCTAATGTCTGTACGTGCCTCTCTTCTCCCGCAATCAGCCCCGTTTGTTTCGACAGCTTATATGCTAATAGATGAATAAATTGACAACTGGGCGCTTTCTCCCAGCCAGCGTTAAGGGGGTGTGAACCTAAGTTGACCGGTTCAACGGCGGCAATTTAACTTTTTTCATTACATGACCAGTCCTTTTTTAAGTTGGCCATCGTTGTCAGCCCAATAATTGTTGGGCAGGCGGCTATGTTCCTAAACTACCCAACAACATGCCTGTTTGGCTGGAGATAAGCAGCTGTCAGGCACATCTGGAGACGCTGATCTCGGGGAAAGTAATTGGATCGGAGGGGTTGAAATCCAACCTCTGACCCCCCGGTTTTGATCGGAAGACAGTGGAGTTGTTTCCATAGACAATAGATTGTCTTCCTGGTAGTTTTAGATGGAAACATAACCTACATCCTGACCTGAGGACAAGATTGTCTCCTGGTAGAGCAACGTGTCCAGAGAGCGGGGGGTCTTGTGGGGTGGATATTGTTTTATTTGGGGCCGGTGTAGGACTTTGTGTGAAGCTGCCTGCTGAGTATTGATCTCACTGCTGACGACAGACGGTCAGGAAAGGTCTTTGTGACTGGTTTGTTAAGCTGCGTGCGGTGAGGAGGGAGACAGAAGCTTTACAAATACGAAAATTCTGCGCCCACCTGCAACATTGACCTGGAAAACATCAGAACTAAAGAGCAGCTCCATTGTATCGTGACTTGACCTATATTTCCACCTTTAAAATACTCGTCAGCAGTTTCTGGTTGTACTGTTTAACCCCTCGCTAGTTAATGGCCACCGTGGGGCTGTCATCTTGCTTCCCCCAGGCCCCTGAATCTGCCTAGATGCAATGATGTAGGTAGTGGGAAGTATTACCATGTAAATAGGCAGAATTGTCATTTAGGAGTCTAGGAATGTCGGGTGTCCCCAAAAATTTTTGAAGCCCATTTCAATCATATTGCTTCAGTCTCCTGAGGGGATAGTGGAAGGAGAGGCAAGGGTTGGCATACTCCATTGGCAGCTTCCCAGTGCCCCTGTAGGCAAGGGGGGCAACTTTTTTAATATACTTTGGGTTCCAATACATGACCATTTTTAAGATCCCTGCTTGTTTTTAGTGAATGGAAACATTCGTTGTTTTCATTCAGTGGTTGAAACCCTGCCCAGACCATGTCTGACTTGCACAGCTGCTGGGTGTATTAGGCCCGGGCTCCACAGCCATAAACTGACTGCAAGCAGAGATCTTAAAAAATGTGAATTGAAACACTCAGTACATAAAGTTGGAGAACTTTTTATTATACAAAGATTAATGATCATAAAGCGTAATTACTATATAAATGAAATGTTTAACAAATTTCTGTTATACGTTGCGATTCAATGCAAAATTCTGCAGTTTTTCGCAGCAGACATTCCGGCCGTAAGACTGCACCACAGTTTGGTGCGGTTGTTCGCTCTGAATTTCCTGCGGCGCACAGGGCGGATACGCTGCATTCTTTTACCCAGCGTATCCGCCCTGTGCGACCTCTGCTTTATTCTTCTCTTAAAGCGGCTGTGCCAAGATTAACATCCGCAGAATAGGTGATAAATGTCTGATCGCTAGGGACCCCATTGAACACTAGAACAGTGGCCCTGAGCCCCATTTCTCCACTGCACCCCCTGCAGTGAGGCGGAGCTTGAATGGAGCGATAGTCGAGCATGCGCGGTGCCGATCTTATTCATCTCTGTGGGGCTGATAGATACAGGTGAGCGCTGTACTCGGTCTCCATCAGTTCTATAGACTTTTAATGGAGCGGCACAGCACATGCTTTACCACCGCGCAATTCAAGCTCCTCACTGCAGGGTAAGGAGAAACTGGGGGCTCAGGACCACTGTTCTAGTGTTTATTGGGGCCCCCAACGATCAGACATTTATTACATATTCTTCAGATAGGTGATAAATTTTAAACTTGGCACAACTGCTTTAAATGAACTTCTTTAGATTACTCCGAGTTAACACGTCTCGTAAACACGGTGGTTTTTCCGCAAAATATTAAGTTGCGGAAAATCTGCAGCATAAAATAGTAGAAACAGGGTGGATAAGCGTTGATCAAATCTCATCCATGCGCTGCGTTAATAAGCGGAAGAAACGGTCAGAAATTGACCTGCGTTTTTTTAATCCACAGCATGTAAATTGTATTTGCATATTTGCTGCTTTTTTGTTGCGGGTTTTCCCCATTGAATTCAATGGGAAGGAAAGCCTGCAACAAATAGCAGATGCTGCGATTTTTGCGTCGAATAGCTGCGATCCCACCACAAAAATCACAACGTAGGAAAAGAAAAAGCGTATACGGCCTGGAATTAAGTTTCATCCTATGTGACCGCTGCGGCCAATCACAGGCCTCAGCTGTCACATGGGATGAAACCTCATCCCAGGGCTGCAGAATGACAGGACGTCGGAGGGACGCATCGCCATAGTAAGTATAGCCGGGTTTCTTTCATTGCAGGATTTCCCTGTGGGCAACAGGGTGGATACGATACGCTGTGTACCTTTTACGTAGCGTCTCCGCCCTGTGTGAACACAGGCTTATTATGAGTATAACATTAATCTGATGATGTGTCTATTATGAAAACTTAGAGTCCGTGACGGACTGAGGTCCCCTGATAACATTGTACATGAGAGGAGTCTGTACGCTGTGGTACGTGTATTATACATTGTACATTACACTTTCTGCATATAAGTTACTACCTGCTGTAGTAGAATTGTCTTAAAACGCACTCTTGGACTTCAGTCACTGAGCCGATATTCTGCACGGTTTTTCGTTTAAATTGTAGTCTATAGAAAAAACTATTTCGTAGAGCCAACCTAAAAAAAAAATCTGAAAATAAGGCATATGTTATGTAGAGTTAGCAGGACCTATAGCTCTTTATCCTGATCATCCTAGTACATGAATAGAATGTTAGAGCTACAGTGAAGACTGACACACGGTGCAGTAGAATAGAGAAAGCGGAAGGGGGGTGTTGAATCTGTATGCTTCAGGTATGTATGCACAGTACTGTGGCACACAGGTCTGCATTACCGACATTTTAGCGTTAAGTGTACCGCCGAATTCGTCCCTAGAAGCAAATTCAATGGGTGTGCATGAGGCTTTACTCACAAGATGAACACATCGATAGCTCTATAGGGCCGTCAGTAATAAAATTCCAACTGGAACTTCCGTCCTGACTCATTATATCCTCAATTTGAAGGGAATCCTTTTCATTCGCTTTCAATGGAATCTAAACAGACTCTATAATAACCTGCTATAGGGTCATATAGGTGATGTATAGCTTTATGTATAAGAGGTGGGGTGCATGGTCATCCGATACATGGCGGTCATGGCTATGGAAGGTCCTTGAGTCGCACGACTCGTGACCCAGTGGCACATTAACACATAGTCGCCTGGTACCATCATACATCTCATCCAAACTCAACAAACTGGTGACTGCTGTACCACATTTACATAGACTTGTGTTGGAGTTTGACTTGATTTGTGCTAAAGTTGCAGGGGGGTGACAACCTCCAGCCCAGTACTATCTTGATCCTTATCATTCTGCTGAATTTACACATTCCTACAAAGTATACAAAACAGAGAGACTGAAAACCTCGTTAACACCGCGCACTCACACTATTGTATCTACAAAAATACGTGTCTGCGGGGTGCCAGATTTGTAAGCGCAAGTAAAGTTTATATTTATTAGAAGCGAATACGATTTTTGTGGGCTTGCCCACACATAGCGGAAATGCGGACAGAAAATATACGCAACAGAATTTAACAAATCTCATCCACACACTGCGTGAAAATTGCGACCAGAAATTGACCTGCGGTGCGTATTTTTCGGACCGCAGCATGTCTATTCCTGCTGCGGAAAGTGGACTGAATTGCTGCGTTTTTCAGGGGAGACGTCGCCATCCCACAACATTGTGAAAAACGCAGCAAAATCCGCACCATTTTCTGCAGTAAAAAATACTGAAAATTGTGCCGTTTTTCCGCAGCCGAAATCCTGCTCGTTTATGCGGAATTGCGGCAGAAATTTTCTGCAGCAATTCCGTAACGTGTGGACAAGCCCTTTAGGGTCCGTTCACATGTTTGGTAAATACTGCGGATTCAGTTATGGAAAATCTGCAGCAAATACAGTAGCAGCAAAGTGGATGAGATAAAACAAACTGCGGAAATACTGAGTGGAAAAAAAAACCAGAAATTGACCTGCGGTGCGGAATTTTATTCCGCAGCATGTCAATTGTATTTGCGTAAACGCTGCTTATGTGTTGCAGGTTTTCCCCATTGAATTTAATGGGGAGGTAAATCTCGCAACCAATCGGTTATTGCATTTTTTTGCGGCTGGTTTGCAGCAATTCCGTCGCAAGAAACGCAACTTAGAAAAAAAAAAAAGTCCTACTTACCCAGAAAGTCTGCGTTTCTCCCTACAGCGCGGCATCCTGGTATGACGTTTCATCCCATGCGACCGCTGCAGCCAATCACAGGCTGTAGCGGCGGTCACATTAGATGAAGCATCATCCCAGGAAGCCGGCCTGAATGACGTCAGAGGGCTGGCCCCCTGGGATGAAATGTCATCCCAGGAGGCTGACATGCTATCTGGCCGGCTGAATGCTGTCGTTTTTCGCAGCGGACATCCTGGGCGAAAAACTGCACCACAGTTTGGTGCGGTTTTTCGCCCAGAATTCCCTGCGGCGCACAGGGCAGATGCGCTGCGTGCTTTTACGTAGCGTATCCGCCCCGTGTGAACTCCGATTTAAAGGGGGCCTCTGTTGAAACAGGCGGCGCCGTGGCCACTGGGTGACACTGCTGGAGCGCCATTGTGCTTTGGAGATCTAGAGGTGTTAGGGTGAATTCACACTTGGCGTAATTTTAGTGCATATTCTGCACTGAAAATCTGCAACAATTTACAGTACAATTCATGTGGATGGGTTAAATCCTCCATATAGTGTACGGATTCCAGAGCATGATGTCAGAGCGGTGTTGTGAGCTTTGAGCCAATCAGATGTCTCCCTTTTGCTACTCCCCCCTTATGTCATTTTCACTGAAACACTGAATGATAGATACTGCAGCTGCATCCCCCTCCTCCCCGTCCAGTATTTACTGTATTACTATAGACAGGTTTTCGTGGGGCTGAAGATGTTTCTCAACATTTGCAGATGGTCTGAACATCAGGAAAGGGGAACTACAGGCTGCTGGAAGAAGAGGATATTTCTCCCTAATAAGATGTATTACAGAATTACATATAGTCACGTGTATTACTGATACAATTATTACACTCTGAAAATAAGATAAACAACGGCGCCGGCTCATTTCCTTACAATTAAACGTTGATGCTTTTATGGTGAAATCCTTCTTTTTTTTATTTTATTTACGCAACGAAGTCTACGTCTTGGGAATGTGGTCTTATAGTTGGCACATCATTTAATTAATTTCCCTGTAGTCATTTAAATTCTTCGAAACAGAGAAGCGCTCCAGATTAAGACACCAATTAACTAGTGTTTCACTCTGTTGAACCCACGGATAGAATTAAGCTTAGAATTAAACTGGATCAAGGGTCAGTCAATATTTTTGTTAAGAGATGCTGCCATTGGAAAAATAAAATTATATATCTATATAATATATAAACTATTTAGTCATATCTGGGCTATCAAAGTACCAAAATGTAAAGTGATATCATTGTAACAGTTGATGCTCCAATTTTTTGATACTGGGCTTTAGATCCCCTATATACACTTTAAATTAAATCATTCTGGCTTCCTCTAGGGGGCGCTCTCTTCATTCTGTTTATATAATAACATAGTATGCAGTAAACTCTTAATCATTTAAAGGGAACCTTTTATGTAACCTTTAATTGTCTTCGTAGCTCTGTACCTTTTTTAGTATTTCGTTTTTGTTTTTTCGTGTTACCGTGCCTTATGCTAATAAGCATAAGTCATACGTTCGTTTGGAAAGAGTCATATCTTCATTCCTCAAGCCTTTCCGAGTTAACCCAGTCTCCTTACTTTTGATTGACATCTCGCCTTCCTCCAGCACACACAAATTTCCACGCTTGCGCGTTGATCTGGTGTTTGCGCACAATGGGACACCATAGCGGTACATGCGCAGTAAATAGATTTTTAGGCCCGGACGAAGCAGGGAAGGGTGTTGGACCATACATGACGGGTGCATTCGCGCCATCTCAGACAAGATTTCAGCATTGAGGGTGGGTCAGTTTTTGGCGGTGGCCGGGCATAAGAATAGGGACGAACGAGACTGCCGGACTATTACCATAAAAGGCGTAAAATGTTTGCAGACTGTTAACGGTTGAAGGAGGGGTTTAGGAGAGGGGATAACGGCAATGGACTTTTGACAGCAGTGGCCAGCGAGGGGTGAATAGCGTTCAATAGGTGAAATGCTGGTGACCGGCTCCCGTTAACTCTGATTTTAGGCAATTTTTTAAAGAAAAAAATGGAGCTCTGACCACCATAAAGATATAACAAGAACTTTATCAGCACAGACTATTGGACCTCAAAATGAAATTTTGAGTAACTTTGGAAATGCTTTGCTTTATAATCTTGTACTGATCTTTTAGGGTATGTTCACACGAGGGCGTCCGTAACGGCTGAAATTACGGGGATGTTTCAGCCTGAAAACATCCCCGTAATTTCAGCCGTAACGGCATGTGCAGGCGCTTGAACGCCGCGTCCATTACGGACGTAATTGGCGCTGCTATTCATTGGAGTCAATGAATAACGGCTCCAATTACGGCCAAAGAAGTGACAGGTCACTTCTTTGACGCGGGCGTCTATTTACGCACCGTCATTTGACAGCGGCTCGTAAATTACGCCTCGTATGAACAAACGTCTGCCCATTGCTTTCAATGGGCAGATGTTTGTCAGCGCTATTGAGGCCCTATTTTCGGACGTAATTCGGGGCAAAAACGCCCGAATTACGTCCGTAATTAGTGCGTGTGAACATACCCTTTATCATGTCTTCCACTTAAAAAGGTTGTCCACTTTTTACAATCCCGGTTTGTTAGAAGGGGTCCCCGAAAATAAGCTGATGACAGGTTGTGTAAGGGTATGTGCGCACACACTAATTACGTCCGTAATTGACGGACGTATTTCGGCCGCAAGTACCGGACCGAACACAGTGCAGGGAGCCGGGCTCCTAGCATCATACTTATGTACGATGCTAGGAGTCCCTGCCTCGCTGCAGGACAACTGTCCCGTACTGAAAACATGATTACAGTACGGGACAGTTGTCCTGCAGCGAGGCAGGGACTCCTAGCATCGTACATAAGTATGATGCTAGGAGCCCGGCTCCTTGGACGTATTTCGGCCGCAAGTCCCGGACCGAACACAGTGCGTCAATTACGGACGTAATTAGTGTGTGTGCACATACCCTTACTGCTGGGAACCCCATCGATCAGTTGTGAACTGTGGTGGAATACGAAAGAGGTGTTAAATTCTACTGCAGCACCACCACAGGCGAAATAAAGCATTACACAGTCCTAAATTAAAACAATGCCGTGTCTGTGTAATGCATGAAAATGCTGGGTCCTCCAGAGTAAGACACTTTTGCAGCTGCTCATTGATCAGCTCCGGCTTATCAATGAGGATCCTTAATAGGGAACCACCTCATATAAGGTCAAAATTTCCTGAAAGGGTAATTGAAAATATGTTTTCTAAACCAGACATGATATCCGTAGCTGCATACATCCAGGATTGAACTGGTTGCTGCTTGGAATTGTCAGCACTGTGCTGACAGACCTACCCCTAAGTGTGATTATTCTATAATGCATTGCATCATGGGAGATACCTTTTTTCCCCAGATCACTGGATGAATATAATGACCGTAAACCAGCAAGGGGGGGGGGGCAGTGACATGTGAGCTCAGAGTGGAATTGTAACTGAATGTAGTATAAGAAATTATGTAACTCAAGTAGTAGAAGGTAAGTGTCCGACCTTGCACTAGCTCTTCTAAGGTAACCGTAGACATGTTGCTTTGGACTATATGAAGAAGGTTTTTCCGGTATGGTCTCGCCTCTGTGTCTTCAGCCTTCTCAGTGGAATGTCAATGAATTATGTGACTTCATCCATCTTGTTAATGTCGTCTTCTGACATTTATCTTCAATCCTTCCAAGACTCAACACCTTTTCCATTGGACCGAGTCTTCCCATAATATGTCCAAAAATGTGAAGCTTCTTCTATGCTTCGAGTGGTTGTCTTGGCTTCCTTTGGTCAAGGATCTATTTTGTTTTCCTTGTCATTCTTGGTTTTCCTTGTTGTCCGTGGTCTTCACCAACTCCAAAGTTCAGAGATGTCAATACTTGTCTTGTCCCAGGTCTTTATTGTACAACTTCCGCACCTGTAAAGGGTCGGAGAACTTACCACAACCTACAATCTTGTGTAGGTCGTTCCTCCTTGTGCTATCGTGAGCCGTTCTACGTCCTATTTCTGGACTGCGTGATTCTGTTGTTTTGCTTAAACTACCGCCAAGGTTCTCTCCTTGAAAAGATCCAGCAAATTACCGAGACATTATTTGCATTATACGGAACATTATTTGCTTACATTAATTTCTTGCCTTGGAATTTGTGATGAGTGGATTTGACATTTGCTAACATATTTTCTATGTCCTTTACAATCTTAGTCATGTGATGCTGTTGCATTGACAATTTGATCTTTAATAACCTTGCCGTTTACCTCAAAGCTGAGACCTTGTCTAGTCTTGTTTTTTGGCTCAGGAGATAATGTCCTGATTGTGGCATCAAGTGTTAGTTCCCAGTATTTGTTCCTACTAAATGACTGTTTTGGCTTTAACATGTTAAGGACCAGGCACCGTAAATGTATGGCGTGTGGTCCTGGGGTGTACGGTGCAAATGTAAATCTCCTGCAACCTAGGAAACAGAAGGGGTTTATACATTTTATAAGTTTAGAGGCAGCGGCAATGCCCAGATCAGCTTTGCCATAATGTTTTTTGGACTGATAGCACAAATAATTCTAGCGGGTGTTGATCTACTTCTAATACTCCTCCAAGGGAAATACTGCTCCCCCTATGTACAAGACTGTAATTACTAGAATACTGCCCGCATGTACAATAATATAACTACTATAATACTGCCCCCTATGTACAAGAATATAACTACTATAATCTCCCTATATACAAGAATATAACTACTATAATACTGCCCCCTATATACAAGAATATAACTACTATAATACTGCCCCCTATATACAAGAATATAACTACTATAATACTGCCCCTATATACAAGAATACAACTACTATACTACTGCTCCTATGTACAAGAATATAACTACTATAATACTGCCACTATGTACAAGAATATAACTACTATAATACTGCCTCCTATATACAAGAATATAACTACTATAATACTGCTCCTATATACAAGAATATAACTACTATAATACTGCCCCCTATATACAAGAATATAACTGCTATAATACTGCTCCTATATACAAGAATATTACTACTATAATACTGCCCCCTATGTACAAGAATATTACTACTATAATACTGCCCCTATGTACAAGAATATAACTACTATAATACTGCCTCCTATATACAAGAATATAACTACTATAATACTGCCCACTATATACAAGAATATAACTACTATAATACTGTCCCCTATATACAAGAATATAACTACTATAATACTGCCCTATATACAAGAATATAACTACTATAATACTGCCCCCCTATGTACAAGACTGTAATTACTACAATACTGCCCGCATGTACAAGAATATAACTACTATAATACTGCCCCCTATATACAAGAATATAACTACTATAATACTGCTCCTATATACAAGAATATAACTACTATAATACTGCTCCTATATACAAGAATATAACTACTATAATACTGACCCCTATGTGCAAGAATATAACTACTATAATACTACCCCATATGTACAAGAATATAACTACTATAATACTGCACCCTATATACAAGAATATAACCACTATAATACTGCCCCTATATACAAGAATATAACCACTATAATACTGCCCCTATATACAAGAATATAAATACTATAATACTGACCCCTATGTGCAAGAATATAACTACTATAATACTACCCCATATGTACAAGAATATAACTACTATAATACTGCCTCCTATGTACAAGAATATAACTACTATAATACAGCCCCCTATATACAAGAATATAACTACTATAATACTGCCCCTATATACAAGAATATAACTACTATAATACTGCCCCCTATATACAAGAATATAACTACTATAATACTGCTCCTATATACAAGAATATAACTACTATAATACTGCCCCCTATATACAAGAATATAACTACTATAATACTGCCCCCTATATACAAGAATATAACTACTATAATACTGCCCCTATATACAAGAATACAACTACTATAATACTGCCCTCTATATACAAGAATATAACTACTATAATACTGCCCCCTATATACAAGAATATAACTACTATAATACTGCCCCCTATATACAAGAATATAACTACTATACTACTGCTCCTATGTACAAGAATATAACTACTATAATACTGCCACTATGTACAAGAATATAACTACTATAATACTGCCTCCTATATACAAGAATATAACTACTATAATACTGCTCCTATATACAAGAATATAACTACTATAATACTGCCCCCTATATACAAGAATATAACTGCTATAATACTGCTCCTATATACAAGAATATTACTACTATAATACTGCCCCCTATGTACAAGAATATTACTACTATAATACTGCCCCTATGTACAAGAATATAACTACTATAATACTGCCTCCTATATACAAGAATATAACTACTATAATACTGCCCACTATATACAAGAATATAACTACTATAATACTGTCCCCTATATACAAGAATATAACTACTATAATACTGCCCTATGTACAAGAATATAACTACTATAATACTGCCCCCCTATGTACAAGACTGTAATTACTACAATACTGCCCGCATGTACAAGAATATAACTACTATAATACTGCCCCCTATATACAAGAATATAACTACTATAATACTGCTCCTATATACAAGAATATAACTACTATAATACTGCTCCTATATACAAGAATATAACTACTATAATACTGACCCCTATGTGCAAGAATATAACTACTATAATACTACCCCATATGTACAAGAATATAACTACTATAATACTGCACCCTATATACAAGAATATAACCACTATAATACTGCCCCTATATACAAGAATATAACCACTATAATACTGCCCCTATATACAAGAATATAAATACTATAATACTGACCCCTATGTGCAAGAATATAACTACTATAATACTACCCCATATGTACAAGAATATAACTACTATAATACTGCCTCCTATGTACAAGAATATAACTACTATAATACAGCCCCCTATATACAAGAATATAACTACTATAATACTGCCCCTATATACAAGAATATAACTACTATAATACTGCTCCTATATACAAGAATATAACTACTATAATACTGCCCCTATGTACAGGAATATAACTACTATAATACTGCCCCCTATATACAAGAATATAACTACTATAATACTGTCCCTATATACAAGAATATAACTACTATAATACTGCCCCTATATACAAGAATATAACTACTATAATACTGCCTCCTATATACAAGAATATAGCTACTATAATACTGCCCCTATGTACAGGAATATAACTACTATAATACTGCACCCTATATACAAGAATATAACTACTCTAATACTGCCCCTATATACAAGAATATACCCACTATAATACTGCCCCTATATACAAGAATATAAATACTATAATACTGCCCCTATATACAAGAATATAACTACTATAATACTGCACCCTATATACAAGAATATAACTACTATAATACTGCCCCTATATACAAGAATATACCCACTATAATACTGCCCCTATACACAAGAATATAAATACTATAATACTGCCCCCTATATACAAGAATATAACTACTATAATACTGCCCCTATATACAAGAATATAACTACTATAATACTGCTCCTATATACAAGAATATAACTACTATAATACTGCCCCTATGTACAGGAATATAACTACTATAATACTGCACCCTATATACAAGAATATAACTACTATAATACTGCCCCTATATACAAGAATATACCCACTATAATACTGCCCCTATATACAAGAATATAAATACTATAATACTGCCCCCTATATACAAGAATATAACTACTATAATACTGTCCCTATATACAAGAATATAACTACTATAATACTGCCCCTATATACAAGAATATAACTACTATAATACTGCTCCTATATACAAGAATATAACTACTATAATACTGCCCCTATGTACAGGAATATAACTACTATAATACTGCCCCTATATACAAGAATATAACTACTATAATACTGCACCTATGTACAAGAATATAACTACTATAATACTGCCTCCTATATACAAGAATATAACTACTATAATACTGCCCCTATATACAAGAATATAACTACTATAATACTGCCCCTATATACAAGAATATAGCTACTATAATACTGCCCCTATATACAAGAATATAACTACTATAATACTGCCTCCTATATACAAGAATATAACTACTATAATACTGCCCCTATATACAAGAATATAGCTACTATAATACTGCCCCCAATGGACAAGACACAGTGAATGTTCTTTACAGTACTTGTTGTGCAGTTACCCTTGTAGTTTCCAGGATGACAGCAGGGATGTAGAATGCTATAACAGGTGATACGAGTCTTCCAGCGCTCCTTCTTTTGACCCCTATAAAAAAAAATAAAAAAAAAACATTTAAAGCTGACGGCTGATCCAGTAAGTGTTTATATGGAGATTATCCTGAGTTATTGGGCATAGTGTGGAATTTCTTTGAAATGTTTATTTAAATTTACAGTCCAAACAGCTGGAAGTTCGGAGAAATCTGTCAGCCATGGATGGATTACATGGAGGTACGCGGCTGATATTGGTCAAACACTGGAATTACATTATTTAAGTTACTTTTGATATACTACAAGTTATAATATTCTGCTATTAAAATACATAAAATATTGACCAACTTTGTAAATACTTTTTGACTTACAGAATTTTGCTGGATTCCTCTTACCAGAGAGCAGTGCATTGTGGGAGCTCAGAGGTTACATAGTTAGAGCTCATCTGTTGGGTCACATGTCTGACAGCAGGTTAGAGTTTAACAGATGTCTGTTTCCAAGGGCAACCAGCAGAATTTTGAATGCAGTTATGGGTGTGAATTGAAGAGGAAACTAAAAGTAGCTAAAAACCAAAGTATTTGTAAAGTTACTCTACTTTTTATGTCATTTTGTTAAGTGGATTCTCTGTTTTGGGCAATCTTTTGTTGGACTACCCAGAGGAAAATCTAGATATTCCACTGCTAGAACCCCATGAAATCTGTTGTAATTTGTGGTGGAACCCAGAAGCAAGTGTTCAATTTCCCTACAGCACCACCACAGGGGAAAATTAAGTATTACAAATTTCTCAAATCATTAGGCTGTCCATGTAATGCATGAACGTGCCGAGTCCTCCAGAGCAAGAGGTGCTTTTTGTAGCTGCTTTGGCTAATAGAAGAGAGCGCCCCTTTTCAAAACCTACATCTATTGGGGTACCCTAATAGGCTATTCGAAAAAGGGTTTCATAAACCAGACGATACCTTTTTAAATAGGGTTGTTAACCTAAATTTGCCATCTTACTGTCAACAATGATCATTAGCAATAACCGTCTGTCAATGGTTCTGATTCCAACCGATGGACTGACCCGGAGTTACAGCCCTTATTATACTCCAGAGCTGCATTTGCAATTCTGCAGGCTTCAGTAAATCTCCTACAATTCCTTGCTGACTCTAAACAGAGCTTTAGCTGGTCCTTTGCATTCTGGGAAGTGTTATCTTTGCACTAGGCAGTCAACAGTAGTCTGATGTAGGAAAGATTTACTGGCCTCCTGCATTATAGGAGCTCAGATAACCTGTTAGTAGCCTGTCTGGCAACCAACATGTTTCAATTTGCAACCAGTAGAATGGTGAATACAGCTCTGAAGTATAATACAGGCTGTAACCGGAGGATCAGTACAAGATAAGTAATGTATTTACAATGTGACTCAACTTTTTATCTAGAATATATGTAAACTGTAAAAAGTTTTTAAAGAGGAACATACACTTTAACCCCTTCCCGACATTTGCCACATATATAGGGCACTGGTCGGGTAGGGGGAGTATGGAGCGGGCTCACGGGCTGAGCCCGCTCCATAGAATGATCGTGTTGGCTGTATCTTACCGCCAACACTTTAGTGTAAGGAGCGGGGTCCCGCTAGTTTATCCCCTTAGATGCTGCGGTCAATAGCGACCGCGGCATGTAATTGGTTAGAAACAGCGGGCGACCATCTGTAACGTTGCAAGGCCCGCACCCCCGTGACCCGTTTGCGGAATGCCGGTGGTTGGCTAGCAGCCTGGGGGCCTAAAGAAGGCCCCCAGGTCTGACATCTTTGTACTCCTATGAAGCCCTGCTTCTATTAGTATTGCAGTATATCACGCTGCAATACTGGTCCAAGTCCCCTAGAGGTACTAGTAAAAAAGTTAAATACAGTAAATTTAAAGTTTTTTTAATAAAACAATAAAAATATTAAAAGTAAAAAAACAAAACACCTTTTCCGATTTTTCGCCAAGCACCATGTAAAAAAATTAAAAGAACTGGTATCGCTGCATCCATAAAAGTACTAAATATTACAATATATCATTATTAAAATATATAAAATAAAATCGCCTGAATCGCTGTTTTTTGGTACCAACAAACGACAGCTCGCCCCGCAAAAAAATTAGCCCTCACACCGCTCAAAAAAATAAAACGTTATGTCTCTCAGAATATGGGGCCAAAACACCAATTTTTTTTTTTTTAACAATATTTTTTTTACTTTTACAAGTAGTAACCTTAAAAAAACAACAAACATATAAATTTAGTATCGCCGTAATCTTATTGACACGCAGATTAAAGCTAACATGCCGTTTGTACTGTACGGCGAACGCCGTAAATCTAAACTGCCCCCAAAAGATTGAGGAATCACAGTTTTTTTTTTAAAGTTTTTTTCCTATTCCACCCCACAAATACTTTTTTTTCCAGTTTTCCACTACATTATACAGTACAATAAATGGTGGCGTGAAAATCTACATCTCGTTCCGCAAAAAACAAGCCCTCATGCGGCTAGATCGACGGAAAAATAAAAAAAAGTGGGGAGGAAGAAATGTGAAGTGAATATTCGAAAAATGCCTGCGGCGGGAAGGGGTTAAAGAAACACTTTGTCATGATTATATGGGCACAATCTATCAGAAATAGTGCAAAAGTTGAAAAGTTAAACAGTAGCCAAGCATAAGTCTATGGTTTTTTGCAGCAGCAAAATTACCAGACCTAATGTCCTAATACCAGCAGGAGCATCCACAGCCCCCTGCCCCCCATCCCATAAATTCCTGGTTTCCTCGCAGTCTTCGCCCCAGCTGTGTACACAGGAGCTGATGAACGCAGACAGCCGGGGTCACACACTACACGTAACCTAGATTTACTGTTACCTGTGCTAAAACAATGACCAAACCCTGCAGCAAACTGCTATATGCCCACTGGTAAACACTGCGTCCAGAGCAGCTGAACGATCCAAAACCGTGTCACACGTACTCACGAGGGTGGCCAGACACACGAACACCAATGGTCATAGAGACATCAGGCCTTTAATATAATGTAATATAATTATTTTCTATAATACATTGAGTCACTATATACATACATTACTTATCTTGTACTGATCCTGAGTTACATCCTGTATTATACTCCGGAGCTGCACTCACTATTCTGCTGGTGGAGTCACGGTGTACATACATGACATTACTTATCCTGTACTGATCCTGAGTTACATCCTGTATTATACTCCAGAGCTGCACTCACTATTCTGCTGGTGGAGTCACTGTGTACATACATGACATTACTTATCCTGTACTGATCCTGAGTTACATCCTGTATTATACTCCAGAGCTGCACTCACTATTCTGCTGGTGGAGTCACTGTGTACATACATTACATTACTTATCCTGTACTGATCCTGAGTTACTGCCTGTATTATACTCCAGAGCTGCACTCACTATTCTGCTGGTGGAGTCACGGTGTACATACATGACATTACTTATCCTGAGTTACATCCTGTATTATACACCAGAGCTGCACTCACTATTCCACTGGTGGAGTCACTGTGTACATACATTACTTTATCCTGTACTGATCCTGAGTTATATCCTGTATTATACTCCAGAGCTGCACTCACTATTCTGCTGGTTTCAGAGCTGAGATCTTCCAGCATTTCTTGCTGGCTCAATCTTCTGCATTCTGGGTAGTGTAGTCTTTGCATCAGACATTGAAACCGTAATAAGGAAAAAAAATCTTTCTCACTACATTATAGAAGCTCGGCTAAATTGTATGGACTGTCTGTCAACGGGCTTCTTGACGGTTTCTAATGCTGACCAGCAGATTTGTGAATGCAGCTCTGAAGTATAATACAGGTAGTAACTCAGGATTAAATGATAATTATCGGGTATCCTCCGTGACGGAGCATTAGGTGATCAGCTTAGTCAGCGCTCTCCAGTTTTGGCCATCTGCTTCGGTAGACTGATATTTTTCTGCCGCGCTTGCCAAGGATGACACTTGTGGATAATACTTTGCGGCACTTGAGTGGATGAAATCAAAAGGATAATTACTTGTCACTACAACACAGGCCGCTCGGCCTGACTCGGCAGTGCTGTGTACAGTGCAGGAGCACAATGCTGTAATTTAAAGGGTAAATCCACCTTTAAATCAACTTCTGATATAACACAGAGACCTGTCGCAAAATGACATCTGTGGGGTCTGGCAGTGGAATTTATTATTTTCTGTTACTTATAAAGCACCAACCGCTGTAATGTAGAGAGGTCCTCCCTCGGGGGCTCACAATCTAAATTCCCTAGCGGTATGTTTTTTGGGGTGTGGGAGGAAATCCAAACACCTGGAGGAAACCCAGGTAAACTAAACACGGGGAGAACATTCAAATTCCATGCAGATGTTGTCTTTGGTTGGATTTGAACCCAGGACCCCAGCGCGGCAAGGCAATAGTGCTAGCTATTATGCCACCGTTGATTACTGCAGAAGGACAATGTTTGGGTAATGGGCTCTTGTAGGTTTTGAAGGGGTTTCAGGGACTCCAATTTGAGTCATTTTGAGATCAAGCTAACATACCCTCACCCATTGTAGTGCTGATACTATAGAATTATAATTGCCTATACACATCCGATGAATTGAACAAGAAGAGCTGCAGTGTAAAGCATGAATCTAGATTTCCAGCAGACTCCACTGACTCCAGCAGACAATGTAACCAAGCTGGAGTTGCTGATCATAGCTTTAGTGGTGCAGTAGAGCTATAAAGCAGCTGAGGCATTGTCTTTTTCTATAGAATATTTAAGATCACAGCTGGAATGGCCTTGTCGGCCATCGATTTTACCTGTTGTCATTGCAAAGCTGTGGTTCAATGCAAGGGCTGAGTTTACGTGCAAGATAACATTCTATTGAGCTGTCTCTAGGTTGGTGATATCTTCTCCTGGGAAAGCTGGGTGACAACCTATATGGTTATGCTATCATTGCCAGGGCTGGTTTTAGGGGGTTGGCAAACTGTGCAATTGCCAAGGACCCCCATTTACAAGGACCGAAACATCAGGAGCGACCACACGGTATTATTACCTGGTGTACATTGGTATTATTTGGGAATTGAATTGTAGTATAATGTGGGCGCTATAAGGCAGCATTATGTGAGAACTATATGGCAGTATTATGTGAGAACTATATGGCAGTATTATGTGGGAACTATATGGCAGTATTATGTGAGAACTATAAGGCAGTATTATGTGAGAACTATATGGCAGGATTATGTGAGAACTATAAGGCAGTATTATGTGAGAACTATAAGGCAGCATTATGTGAGAACTATATGGCAGTATTATGTGAGAACTATATGGCAGTATTATGTAAGAACTATATGGCAGTATTATGTGAGAACTATATGGGTATGTTCACACGGCGGGGGTCCGTAACGGCTGAAATTACGGGGATGTTTCAGCCTGAAAACATCCCCGTAATTTCAGCCGTACCGGCATGTGCAGGCGCTTGAACGCCGCGTCAATTACGGCCGTAATTAGCGCTGCTATTCATTGGAGTCAATGAATAGCGGCTCCAATTACGGCCAAAGAAGTGACAGGTCACTTCTTTGACGCGGGCGTCTAGTTACGCGCCGTCATTTGACAGCGGCGCGTAAATATACGCCTCGTGTGAACAGACAAACGTCTGCCCATTGCTTTCAATGGGCAGATGTTTGTCAGCGCTATTGAGGCGCTATTTTCAGACGTAATTCGGGGCCAAAACGCCCGAATTACGTCCGTAAATAGGCCGTGTGAACATACCCTATGGCAGCATTATGTGAGAACTATATGGCAGGATTATGTGAGAACTATATGGCAGGATTATGTGAGAACTATATGGCAGGATTATGTGAGAACTATATGGCAGTATTATGTGAGAACTATATGGCAGTATTATGTAAGAACTATATGGCAGTATTATGTGAACTATATGGCAGTATTATGTGGGAACTGTATAGCAGTATTATGTGAACTATATAGCAGTATTATGTGAGAACTATATGGCAGAATTATGTGAGAACTATATGGCAGTATTATGTGAGAACTATATAGCAGTATTATGTGAGAACTATATAGCAGTATTATGTGGGAATTATATGGCAGTATTATGTGAGAACTATATGGCAGAATTATGTGGGAACTATATAGCAGTATTATGTGAGAACTATATGGCAGTATTATGTGAGAACTATATGGCAGTATTATGTGGGAACTATATGGCAGTATTATGTGATAACTATATGGCAGGATTATGTGAGAACTATATGGCAAAATTATTTGAGCTCTTTCAAACTAGTATTATTTAAATACTGCATATTGTTGTATGGGCTGTATATGGCAGTATTATCTTGGCACTATATGGTGGTACTATGAAGGCTGAAATTACCAGAAAAAGGTTCTGAAAATGGCAAGTGGGGGGGCCCTTTTTTTTATTTATGTACAACTGTTAATGGTAATAATAGCCATATTGTATCTTACTCCGTTTTCCCACAAACCCACATAACCGAGAAATAAGATGGGAGGGGGCAGAATTTTAGGGAAATGCTCTTGAAATTGAGATGTCAAAATATATTTAAACCAATTTTATATTTAGGGTAACGTTTGCTTTTCCTCTGTAATCCTTCCTAATATATCAAGTGTACAGTATTTGGTAATCAGACCACCTACAGTGCCCGTCTTTGTGCCAGTGTTGATATTCAGTAGGCCTTGTGGGTTTATTACAAGGTAACACATTAATAATATCTCGTCTAGTAGCGGATCCTGTCATAATATCTGTTCACTGCCGAGCTCCAGCCTGGAGTTTATAAAACATTTCGTTCTCGTTAGTTTCATTTTTATAATCTTTGTACATTCTTCTGTCACGCCAGCCCTAGATTGACCCGGGCCTTCTTGGCAGAGGGTGCACAGACTTCTCCACTAAATGAGTACGTTGCTGCCACAGGCTCCGTAATTGTAATATGCCTTCCATTTCCTGAACATTTATAGACTCGTTCTGTCCACCTGTCATTAAGCAAAACCCAAGGATTCCACAGGATTCGCTCTCTTGTGGCGTGTTTTTCGTTTTACTGCGGACCCTGTAATTGTCAACATATGGAGGCAAGACAAAATTCCCTCCTCACACCCTTAACTGATTGTGTGCCTTTCTAGGGGCTTAGGGGAAAAAAGAGGTTCTGTAGCCTGGATCTAATTGGAAACCAACAGAGTTTTGAATGCAGCTTTGGATGTGATTGGAGTATTATCTCCCATACCGCATCACAGTGGGGAATGCTCTGTGCAGGCTCTGAAACGCCAAAGTTGTAAGGTTCTTCAGCCTGGAGATGACTTGAACAAAGAAGAATTCTTAAGCTTTGGATGTGACTAGAGAATTATCTCCCACACTGCGCTATAGCAGGGGATATTCTGTATAGACTCTTAAACTGCAGAATCTACCATCTCATTGCTGTTTCAAAGTTAAAGCAATACATCCGAAATTTGAATGCAGATTTGGATGTGACTTGAGTATAAAAAGATGAATTACAGATTCGTACAAAATAAGTAAACGGAAATAAGTTGAGTTTCGCATCAAATCATTATTTCAGTGATGCGTTCTGCATAAAGTGAAGCAGGAACAAATAACAAGATAATAGACTTAAAGGGGTATTCCGAGAGGATCTATGAACATGTGAATGAGACCTTATAGGAGATCATATCAGTGGGGCTCTTGGGGTGGGGATCCCCACTTGGGATAGTCACAAACCGGTATTAAAGAAGACCAGCACAGCACTCGTCAGTTTCTGTCAGTGCCATAGACTTTAAATGTAGCGGCAGGGCAAATGCTCGACCGCCGCTCCATTCAACTCCTCCTAGTAGCGGTCTTGCGGCTGGAGGGAACCCAACACGGGACGCCATTCTGGTGATTGGTGGAGGTCCTAGCAGTTGGGTCACCACCAATCATCTATCCAGTGTATAGGTGATAATTTCTTATAAATGTAATACCCCTTTAAGGATGTTATACAATAGATATTCGTCAAATCACTACGATCGCCATCCTGCGGATTGCCCTAAAATTGGCAGTTCTCATTGATCAAAGCATCATGCACATCCGGTGCTTCCATAACCGGACTGATCTACCACAAATCGCTTCCAAGCATCCGTGTCTACTAGCAGATACACTCCATACAACCGTATGATTGAGCTACGTGCAAACATGAAGCCTCAGCCTCGTCACAATGGATTTCATGATGGATTTTACACAATGGATGTGTTATGACTTGAAATAACTCCTTCAAAGCGATCCTAAGGACTGAGACAAAAAAAGAAGGCTTAATACTGGCAATGCTGTGAAAGTACAACAGCGCCTCTATGTGGTGGATTGTAGTATTGCACCTCAAAGCCTCATTTCCAAATATTATTTTTTTTCTTCAGTAGAAATTCCAGGATTGTAAAATTACCTCCGAGGTTTAGAATTGGTCCCTAATAAGGTGTTCTGCTTTAAGAGACCGTTCTTCGTTGGAGGTATGGTATTCGCAACATCAATCTTGGATCTAACCACTGATTAATTGGGTTTTTATTTTTATTCGATTTTTTTTTTTTTTTTTTTTTTTTTTAAGGAGCTTTGTGAGCTGCTTTTGATTTTTCTCAAATCTATGAATAAACATGAAAAGATGTACATGTAATTATTTTTTTATGAATGTGTCACGTCAGATTTCTGTAATGTGTCATTTCTTTATTATTTATTTGCTAGAACTAATGACTCTATTTTTTTTTTCTCAGGGGCAACTAGAGAAGTTGGTTCGGCTTTGACCAGAATGTGCATGAGACATCGCAGCATTGAATCCAAACTCAGACAGTTTTCCAGGTCAGTGGTTACATAAATTAGTAGTGGGCATTTTAGCTTAAAGTGAATTCCACCCTTGAACACCATTTTTGTTTTTTATCTAAATCGGTTCAAAATTCTGTGCTGCTTAATTTCTTAATATATCCTAATATCGGTCATAGAGCCATTTTTTCCGATACAGCGCTCCAAATCTCCTGCATAGAGATAAATTTAAAATCGAATATTCTGACTACCTGCAGCCACCACTAGAGGGAGCTTACTGCATGCTGTTATACACTGTATGCAGTAAGCTCCCCCTAGTGGTGACTGCAGGCACACCGTATGTTCTCTCTTAAATCTGTCTATGCAGCATATTTGGAACTCTGTATCAGAAAAATGAAGATCCGAACACTAAAAATACATTTTAAGAAATTAATCGGCATGTAGTTTTGGACCTTAAAACGACATGATAATAAAGGGAAATCTCCACAGGCTCTTGTTTATATCATCTCCTAATCATCAGCGCCCAGCACTGCCTCTTGACATGACTTCAGCATGGACAGAACATCTCTGCGGCAGGCTTCAATAAGAAATACAAATATGTATATCTCGCAAAATAATCAGGCTACTTAATGACTTCTAAAATTTATTTTTTCCATAAATAAAACGGTTCGGCCTCATGCACACGATCGTACAGGTTTTTACTGTCCGCAAATACGGATCCGACTGCTGCTGGTACACATCCGTAGCCGTCTGCAATTACGGAAGCGCCCATAGACTTCTGTGGGTGAGTCCATGCTGCAATTGCGGACGAAAATAGGACATGTTCTATATTTTGCAGATCATTTCTCCGGCACGGACACACATCCGTAAATATATGCAAAGGTGTCCCTGGCCAATAGAAATTAATGGGTTCGCAATTTCAGATGAAAACTATGGTTGTGTGCATAAGGCCTCATGGTGTATTTATACAGGCTTGTTTTACTGAAAATTGCTGCGTTTTGTTGATTACAGGTGAAGCACAGCGTTTTAACATGTTTCACCTGTAAAAACCATGCGGCTTTTGGCCCCGCTGCACACTACAACCGTAAGCCATGGAATGAAATAAAAAAAACTACGTATGGAAAGAGCTGATATAGATAGGTATTCGATAGATATTCGATAGATTGATGGCTCGGAGACTCGACGGCTCGGAGGCACGCCGGCTCGGAGACTGATTTCCAGTGCAGTAGATTGGTGGCCAAATCCAGGCTTAAAGAGGCTCTGTCACCAGATTTTGCAACCCCTATCTGCTATTGCAGCAGATCGGCGCTGCAATGTAGATTACAGTAACGTTTTTATTTTAAAAAAAACGAGCATTTTTGGCCAAGTTATGACCATTTTTGTAGTTATGCAAATGAGGCTTGCAAAAGTCCAAGTGGGTGTGTTTAAAAGTAAAAGTCCAAGTGGGCGTGTATTATGTGCGTACATCGGGGCGTGTTTACTACTTTTACTAGCTGGGCGTTCTGACGAGAAGTATCATCCACTTCTCTTCAGAACGCCCAGCTTCTGCCAGATCACGCTGTGGCGTCACTCACAGGTCCTGCATCGTGTCAGACGAGCGAGGACACATCGGCACCAGAGGCTACAGTTGATTCTGCAGCAGCATCAGCGTTTGCAGGTAAGTAGCTACATCGACTTACCTGCAAACGCCGATGCTGCTGCAGAATCATCTGTAGCCTCTGGTGCCGATGTGTCCTCGCTCGTCTGACACGATGCAGGACCTGTGAGTGACGTCACAGCGTGATCTCTCGAGAACACGGCTGTGTCTGCACTGCCAGAAGCTGGGCGTTCTGAAGAGAAGTGGATGATACTTCTCATCAGAACGCCCAGCTAGTAAAAGTAGTAAACACGCCCCGATGTACGCACATAATACACGCCCAGTTGGACTTTTACTTTAAACACACCCACTTGGACTTTTGCAAGCCTCATTTGCATAACTACAAAAATGGTCATAACTTGGCCAAAAATGCTCGTTTTTTAAAAATAAAAACGTTACTGTAATCTACATTGCAGCGCCGATCTGCTGCAATAGCAGATAGGGGTTGCAAAATCTGGTGACAGAGCCTCTTTAAGTTCTGGTGTGTGACTACACTGATCCCCAGTCGCATAAGTCCAGAGTAGTCACCAGACAAACATAAATGGACTCCGCAAACCCAAAGTAGGGAAAAGAAACAAAAATATTCTCCTTATTTGGTCTCGGTTAATGTTGGTCTAGTGACGTGTGCCAGGCCTCACATTCTCGATGCTGGAACATGCAGCGCCTCTTTGGCTCGATCTCCTGTGCTTACAGATCTTTGGATTAATTATATTTTCCACCCTCCGTGTCTAAACATAAATTATGGAAATGACTTCGTATTTTTCAAACAAACACCTACACATCAGCTGTGCATGTATAATGGTCTCCGTATGATTGTGTTTAGGTGGATAAACAGCACTAGGAGTGTATGTCATCCGAAAATAACGCTAGTACAATAACTCCGTTGTAGGAAGTAGAGATCACGTGGCTACAAGCTGAGACGTGTTCATGTGCAGTCCAATATCTTCATGCGATTTCCTTAGGGTACCCCTGTCGATGATGGGGTTTCCCAATGTTTAGCCGCTTCTCTTCCTCACCATAGTTTAACCTTTTTCAAGTGGTAGTCTGTTTTAGAAAACCCATTTTTCAATACCCTTTTAGGGAATTCTGGTTTAATAGAGGGGTATTCCCCATTCAGAACCGTCCTCTCTTAGGCACCATGCACACTACTATTCTTCATACGTAATTACGGACCCATTAATTTCTATGGGCAACGGACACCTTTCTGTATTTTTACGGATGGGTGTCCGTGCCGTAGAAATAATAGATCAGGTCCTTTTTTTTTTTTTTTGTCACTAAATACGGCACAGACTCTCCATAGAAGTGTATGGGCTCTTTCGGAATTACGGACGGCTTCGGATATGTAGCCGTCCGTAATTACGGAAGCGTTGCTATGCAACACCACGGGATTACCCTAGATTCCTCCCTGTTTTTTAGGGGATCCGTAAGTACGGATGAAATCCGGACCGTATTTACGGACAACCTTCTGTATATACGGATTATTTACGGATGACTATAAATGACTACGGATCCGTATTTATGGATGAATGAAAAGTACGGTCGTGTGTATGGGACCTTAGCCAGAGCGGAGAACTGCAACAAAGAACTTTTCTCGCTTTGGATGACCCAGCATGTCCTAGCATTACAATGACAGCCCATTGATTTCAATAAGCAACGTGTAATTCTTTATTTCACCTGTGGTGGCGCTGCAGGGAAATGTAACACTTTCTATTCTTCCACAGACTATAGCTGATTGCTGGTGTTCACTATAGAAGAACACTCTGTGATCTGCTTATCAGGAAACCCTTCTAACAAAAGGATTGACCAAAAGAGACCTTATTTACCTTCCAGTAACTGTAGTCTGAACCCACCAGAAATCTGATAGAGGTGGAATAGGTAGAGCATGCTATATAACAGTGGATTACTACCTGTAGTTCTGCAAAGCTACAAATCTTAGCATGTCCTGACCACTTGCAGCTTATTTGTCCCCCTTGGCCAATCAGAAGCACAGAGAGTGCTCACATGTCACTGTTTTTACCCACACTCTTTAAAAGAAGAAAATGCTTAAAAAGAGTCAAATGGGAATCACATAAGTCCTTTCAGTACAATGGGGGAGGGGTTAGTAGGTTCAGATGTGCCAACTAAGCCCCGCTATAAGGGTATTTTTTTTACTTGCCGCCTATTCTTGCCTCTTCCACTTCCACCGCTTTCTTTGTCAATTCAACAGTCCACCTGTTACATTCTACTCTCCAACTCTTGCAATTTACTCATCGTTCACTGTACTCATTGTCTACCTTTTTAATTATCATTCATTCTGGTCTCCACTTCTTATCTGTTCTACTCTCCGCTTCTTCTCGTCACCCGTTGTACTCTCCGCTTCTTCTCGTCACCCGTTGTACTCTCCGCTTCTTCTCGTCACCCGTTGTACTCTCCGCTTCTTCTCGTCACCCGTTGTACTCTCCGCTTCTTCTCGTCACCCGTTGTACTCTCCGCTTCTTCTCGTCACCCGTTGTACTCTCCGCTTCTTCTCGTCACCCGTTGTACTCTCCGCTTCTTCTCGTCACCCGTTGTACTCTCCGCTTCTTCTCGTCACCCGTTGTACTCTCCGCTTCTTCTCGTCACCCGTTGTACTCTCCGCTTCTTCTCGTCACCCGTTGTACTCTCCGCTTCTTCTCGTCACCCGTTGTACTCTCCGCTTCCTCGCGTCACCCGTTGTACTCTCCGCTTCCTCGCGTCACCCGTTATTCTCTCCGCTTCTTCTCGTCACCCGTTGTTCTATTCTCCGCTTCTTCTCGTCACCCGTTGTTCTATTCTCCGCTTCTTCTCGTCACCCGTTGTTCTATTCTCCGCTTCTTCTCGTCACCTGTTGTTCTATTCTCCGCTTCTTCTCATCACCCGTTGGTCTATTCTCCGCTTCTTCTCATCATTCAATATACTCTCCATTCACCATTCGTTCTAATTTTCTCACCCTCCGTAGCATAGACCAGTGTTTTCCACTATTTCTTCATCAAAGTACCCACAAGGGTTTGATCATCCACATTAAAAGCCCAGCATGAGGATAAAGCAAGTACCCACCTCGACGCATATCACAGGTTGAAAACCAAAGCCCTAGACCTCTCTATAAAAGCCTAGTATTAGGCAATCGTCGGTTAATTATCATTTTCAGGAATTGTTTTCCAACTGCAGGATGGTTGAATTCTAGTAAACCAAAAGAAAATGCTTAATGATAGCACCAGGTTTGGCTAACTTTATAGCAGTTTTTCGTTTTGCTTTAGGCCTCATGCCCACTTCAGTTTTTTCCTTTAGGGTGCTATCCGTTTTTGTCACTGATAGCACCCTGAACCTATTCATTTCAATGGGCCCATGCACACTTACGTTATTTTTATGGATCCATTGTTCCGTTCGGTCAAAAGTGGAGCATGTCCTACTTTGGTCTGTGACTCCATGACCGTGCGGCCCATAGAAGTCGATAGGTCCGTCAAAAAAATGGACGGCACACGGAAGGCTTCTGTGTGACGTCCGTTTTTGACGGATCTGTTGCCCTAGCAACGGCAGGGCATGCCAAAGTTCACAGACTTGGACATGTGACAAGTTCAAATAAAGTTCAATACCTTCCGTTTTTTTTTTTTAAATGGAAACACGGAAGCACAACGACCGTTTGAAACGGAAACACGGAACGGACACGGAGTACACACGGAAACCCCACGGATACCATAACGGACACACGGATCCGTGAGAAACGGCCGTGAAAATGGTGATGGAAGTGTGCATGAGGCTTTAAAGAGGCTCTGTCACCACATTATAAGTGCCCTATCCCCTACATAAGGAGATCGGCGCTATAATGTAGGTGACAGCAGTGCTTTTTATTTTAAAAAACGATCTATTTTCACCATGTTATTAGCGATTTGAGCTTTATGCTAATGAGTTTCTCAATGGACAACTGGGTGTGTTTTACTATTGACCAAGTGGGCGTTGTACAGAGGAGTGTATGACGCTGACCAATCAGTGACCAATCAGTGTCATACACTTCTCTCCATTCATTTACACAGCACATAGGGATCCTGCTAGATCCTTATGTGCTGTCTTATACTAACACATTAACAATACTGAAGTGTTTAGACAGTGAATAGACATTCCACGGGATGTATACTCACAATGCCGGCACTTCGTTAATGTTTCTATGGTAGTTACAGCAGAGGAAGCGTAATCTCGTTGTAACCTGTCATTTACAGTGAGATCTCGCGAGATTACGCTTCCTCTGCTGTAACTACCACAGACAGAGTAACGAAGTGCAGAGATTATGAATAGACATCCCGTGGAATGTCTATTCACTGTCTAAACACTTCAGTATCGTTAATGTGTTTAGTATAAGACCGCACATAAGGATCTAGCAGGATCCCTATGCGCTGAGTAAATGAATGGAGAGAAGTGTATGACGCTGATTGGTCACTGATTGGTCAGCGTCATACACTCCTCTGTACACTTGGTCAATAGTAAAACACGCCCAGTTGTCCATTGGCATGAAGCTCAAATCGCTAATAACATGGTGAAAATAGATAGTTTTTTTTAATAAAAAGCACTGCTGTCACCTACATTATAGCGCCGATCTCCTTATGTAGGAGATCGGGCACTTATAATGTAGTGACGGAGCCTTTTTAACCCCTTGGTGTCTAAGCCTGTTTTGGCCTTCAGGACCAGCCCCATTTTTGCAAATCTGACATGTGTCACTTTATGTGGTAATAACTCCGGAATGCTTTTACCTATCCAAGCGATTCTGGGATTGTTTTCTCGTGACATGTTGTACTTTATGATACTGAAAAAATTTTGTCGTTAAATTCAATATTTATTTGTAAGAAACGCCAAGATTTAGAGAAAATTAGCAAAAATTAGCATTTTTCTAAATTTTAATGTATTTACTTGTAAAACAGATAGTAATACCACACAAAATACTTACTAGTTTATATTTCCCATACGTCTACTTTGTTTGTGTCGTTTTTTGAACATTCTATTATTTTTCTAGGACGTTACAAGGCTTAGAACTTTAGCAGCGATTTCTCATATTTTTAAGAAAATTTCAAAAGGCTATTTTTTCAGGGACCAGTTCAGTTCTGAAATGGCTTTGAGGGCCTTATATATTAGAAAGTCCCCAGAAGTCACCCCATTTTGAAAACTGCACCCATCAAAGTATTCAAAACCACATTCACAAAGTGTTTTAGCCCTTTAGGCGTTTCACAGGAATTAAAGCAAAGTAGAGGTGAAATTTACAAATTTCATTTTTTTTCTTCAAAAATTCATTTCTAATACATTTTTTATGTACCGCAGAAGGTTTTACCCAAGAAATGCAACTCAATATTTATTGCCCAGATTCTGCAGTTTTTAGAAATATCCCACATGTGGCCCTAGTGTGATAATGGACTGAAACACCGGCCTCAGAAGCAAAGGAGCACCTAGTGGATTTTGGGGCCTCCTTTTTTTAGAATATATTTTAGGTACCATGTCAGGTTTGAGGAGGTCTTGTGCTGCCAAAACAGTGGAAACCCCCCAAAAGTGACCCCATTTTGGAAACTATACCCCTCAATGAATTTATCTATGAGTATAGTTAGCATTTTGAACCCACAGTTTTTTTGCTAAATTTATTTGAATTAGTATGTGAAGGTGAAAATCTACTTTTTTTGTGAAAAAACGTAGAAATTTTTAATTTTTACAAGGAATAAAGTAGAAAAAACACCCCAACATATGTAAAGCAATTTCTTCCGATTATAGCAATACCCCATATGTGGTAATAAACTGCTGTTTGGACCCACAGCAGGCCTCAGAAGAGAAGGAGCACCATTTGGATTTTGGATTTCTGATTTTGCTAGAATCGTTTTCAGTGCCGTGTCGCGTTTGCAATGCACTGGAGGGATGAAAACCGTGGAAACCCCCCAATAGTGACCCCATTTTGGAAGCTACACCCCTCAGGGCATTTTTCTAGGGGTAAAGTTAGCATTTTGACCCCACAGTTGTTTTGTTGAATTCATTGGAATTAGTCTGTAAAGGTAAAAATCTACTTTTTTTCTGAAAAAAGGTAGCCATTTTTAATTTTTACAAGGAATAAAGGAGAAAAAGCACCGCAACATTTGTAAAGCAATTACTCCCAAGTACGGCTATACCCCACATGTGGTCATAAAAGTTTTTTCATTCGAAAGTAATTAACCCTTTACGAACGGATTCATGTTTTGCTTTTTCGTTTTTCCTCCCCGCTTTCCGAGAGCCACTACTTTTTTATTTTTCTGTCAATAGAGTGGTGTGAGGGCATATTTTTTGCGGGACGAGCTGTAGTTTTTATTGGTACCATTTTGGGGTACATGCGATTTTGTTGATCACTTTTTATTCAATTTTTCGGCAAGCCAGGTGACCAAAAACCATCAATTCTGACAATGATTTTTATTTATTTTTGACGGCGTTTACCCTGGGCTATAAATGACTATTATACTTTATTCTGCGGGTCGGTACGATTACGGCGATACCAGATGTATATAATTTTTTTATGTTTTGCAGCGTTTGAGCAATAAAATAACTTATTTAGAAAATAATTTATTTTCTGTGTCACCGTATTCTGAGAGCCATAACTTTTTTATTTTTCAGTCAAAAAAGCTGTGTAAGGGCTTGTTTTTTGCGGGACGGGTTGTAGTTTTTATCGGTACTATTTTGGCGTACATGCGACTTTTTGATCACTTTTTATTGTGTATTTTGGGAGGGGTGGTGACCAAAAAATAGTGATTCTGGCATTGTTTTTCGTTTATTTTTTTTTGCGGTGTTTACCGTGCGGGAAAAATAATATTATAGTTTTATAGTTGGGGTCGTTACGAACGCGGTGATACCAAATATGTGTACTTTTTTTTTTATGTATTCATTTTTTTTCCTATAATAAAAGACTTATTATAGGAAAAAAAGCAGTTCATGTTTATGTCACTTATAACTTTTATTTTTACACTTTTTTTAAAACATTTTTATTCTTTTTTTTACTTTTTTCACTTGTCCCACTAGGGGACACTTAGACTTGCAGCTCTGATCGCTGCTGGAATACATTACACTACACACGTAGTGTAATGCATTCCAACTGTCATTGTGACGTAACAGTCACACTGACAGGAAGCCTACGACGACCACCATCCGGGTGGTCCTCATAGGCTTCTGTACATGGCAACCCGGAAGCCATTGTCTGGCGTCCGGTTGCCATGGGTACCATCGCCAGCCCCCGTGATTTCACATGGGGGCTGCCGATCGGCGCTAAAGACCTTAATTGTGGCGTTCAAAATCGAGCGCCGCAATTAAGGGGTTAACTGCCGATATCAGCGGCGACAGGCCGCTGATCGGCAACGGGGAGAGCAGGGCTGACACCCTGCACAGTTAACCGCCGCTGCGTTGTAGCGCCGCGCGGCGGTTAACTGTCAAGGCACTGACGTAACTGTACGTCAAGGTGCGCGAACTTACTGCTCACCTTGACGTACAGTTACGTCATGGTGCGTTAAGGGGTTAAGGTACACAGACATTAATGGGATTGTACGGGATTAAAACAAAGGGTCTGCTCAATTCAAGGGAATAGGGCTGAGCTGCAGCACCAGATACAACCCATGAACAAGAGTGGTGCTGTTTCCGGGGAAAAAAGGAGACCCTCGTTTTCATTATTATGACTGGATCACTAAACTAGTGTTTTTTATTTTTAATGTGCATAATAGCGCTCTGATCGACTGTCTGATCAACCCGCTGCAAGAGCAGGTAGAAGAATGGAAGAAGGTTGCTAATCAACTTGATAAGGATCATGCAAAAGGTTAGTGCTGTGGCTCACATAAAGGGGTTATTCTATTAGGGCATATGGACGTCATAATGGGGGGTTTCCCGCTTGGAACCACAACCAGCGACTCTCACTCCGGTAGACTCTAACCGTCCATGTATTACATTCATCTGAATGGCCACCATGCAATACTAGAACGTCTAACTGGTCGCGTCTTCCCTCGGCAAAATCAACTGTTTGCCTGGGGTCTCCACGGCTCCCGTATGAAAGGTGTTGTCTATGATAAGGAAACCCCTTTAATTAATGATAAATACTTTTAGATTTGGGATTTTAGAATATATGTAGGTATTTCTCATCATTTTCTGTAATAAAACACATTCTACAAAATAATCTCCTCTAGGCACAGATTGGAAATATGCAGTTTCCTAAATTATTATCTTTATTATTTTCTTCCAGAATACAAAAAAGCTCGTCAAGAAATAAAAAAGAAGTCATCAGACACCCTTAAACTGCAGAAAAAAGCTAAGAAAGGTAAATCTGGTTATTTTATGTGTAGGGCACTTTGTAAAAGATGTGGTTTCCATTCAGAAGAGGCTGATGACGTCATCATTCCTCCCATTCGTCTATTTGTCTATCTAACACATGCTACCCTCTCTGTCTGTCTGTCTCATATTTATTTATATACTTATGCAATTCATATCTAAGAACTATTGTAACAATAGGATGATATTTCCCAGTAAGGCCCTGTTCACACAGAGTTTTTCGCCCGCGGCCATTGAGTGCCGCGGGAAAAAACGCCGTGAAATAAACTTTCTCTGCCTCCAATTGATGTCAATCGGAGGTCAGAGACGTAAACGCCCAAAGATTGGGCATTTTGCTTCTTTTACCCGCGAGTCGGTTTTTCCGCTTGCGGGAAAAAACCGGCTCACATTGAAATGAATGAGAGACATTTTCGGCCGTTTTTTTGGCGGGTTTTCCGACGCGGTTTACGTGTCAAATGTGTCAAAATGTGTGAACTGACCCTATGACGTTTCATCTTCCTGACTTCTTATTTACCTGACGGGTCCTGTCTAAATTTTGTCCACAAATCCACAACTATGGCTGCTGTAGGTAAAACATCTGACTATGGTTACCAAACTATAATGGACAAGGCAGTCCAAAACAATGGAGGATGACCTACCACTGCGGCAATCTCATTATCTACTATGGTCTTTGCAATCCTTCTACTGCGGAAGTGCAGACACCGCGACCTGTTCTTCAATCAATGAGACCAATATTTTATAAAGTTAGACGACCAATATGACTGCGTGGTATAGACTCTGTTTACATCTGCGTCCTGGTTTCTGTTTATAATGGAAACCAGGACGCAGTGCCGGTTCTGTCGTTTGATGGATACCACTGGTGCCCGATGGACCCTATTGACTTCTAATGGGATTAATTTGGGTTCCGTCATGGTGTCCATTGTTTTGATGGAAAGAATAGCGTTGCATGCCGATAGAATCTGCAACAGAAGCTCCGACACAGATGTGAACATAGCCTTGGTTTCAAAAAAGACTTCTGGATGACAAATTCCTGTCCATATCCATGGTCAATGCAGATAAAGAATAGAAGGGTAGTGTCGAATATGTCTGAGAAGACTGTTGCTATATATACAGTAGGGAAGGATTATTCCTGTAGAAAATTAAAATAATTAAGATGATTGTTCGTTTGATGGGGGAAGTGAAGATGAAGAAATGCTAGGCACATACAGACACTTATCGAGGAGGAAGCAATATTATCGCACAGCAGAAATTTGGTCTATCCAATCTATTAGACCCCCAAGAGCAGCCTTTAGGTGAGGGCCTACCAGTCCATATAAAGGTACAGGCCCGTTGCTGTCAGATATCCTCCAGGGGCGCCTTCCAATGAAGACTTCTTGACCTCTACGTCTCATCTTGTAATATGGGAGACTGACCTGACGTTGTCCTGTTGACTTTTAGTGTTACTTGGTTGTATTTGCAGGTAGAGGAGATATACAGCCTCAGCTGGACAGCGCTCTACAAGATGTCAATGACAAATACTTGCTCCTGGAAGAAACGGAGAAGCAGGCAGTCAGGAAAGCTCTCATTGAGGAACGCAGCCGCTTCTGCTCCTTCATTTCCATGCTTCGGCCTGTCATAGTAAGTTCTTGCCTTTATTGAAGTATTACTCACGTCAATGGTTTCACTGGATATGTCCTAAAAGTGTTATTGGTGGGATAAACCACATGTATGCCGGGTGCTTGAAGACACATGAGTGGCCACGTCTTCACCGGTGACAGGCGCCCCCATTCTTGGGATTGATGGTTGTCCGACTGCAGTGATCACTCTTTTGTGACATTTCTAGTTACAGAACCCTTCAGAATACAGCCGATGTCATATAGTTCATGGCTATTAGATAGTAATTGTGGCAGTGATGGGTCTACAATGTGCAAATCGATTACTTCAGACAAATAACGCTTCAATAAAGTCTTCTCTGTCTCTTATCAGTTCATTGACATAATGACTACTTAAAGGGGTTGTGTAGTTTAGAAATACCCTGTTATATTGAGTTAATATAGGGGGTCCCCAAATTAGAATGGTCATCTATTAGCAAGAGCAGAGTTTACCTGCAAAGAGCGACCCAACACTTCCATGTATTCCCATTGATTAAAATGGGAACCGTGTAATTCTAAATTTCCCCTGTGGTGGCGCTGCAGGGAAATTACACACTTGCTGCCAGGTTGCGTCACAGATTAACACTGATTGCTGGGAGTACCAGATGGGGGACATTATGTGACCTGCTTATTGTTGAGGGACCCTTCTAATAAAAACCTGACAACCCCTTTACAAGTTCTTGGGTTTTGTTGGTTATATCTTCTAGTTTTGTCTCCTTTGCTTTGTCCTTTACTTGACCTTGTGACGCTGTTTTCATCTTGTGAATAGGAGGAAGAGATTTCAATGTTGGGGGAGATCACTCATTTACAAACAATATCTGAAGACCTGAAAACTCTCACCATGGATCCGCATAAATTACCGTCTGCCAGTGAACAGGTGACCGACCACGTAGCGCACAATTACACTTTAATGATGACCAGATCTAAATGGCGCTCATACCTAAACCTAAAGAGCTTATTCAGACGAGCGTGATTCTCATCCGTGTGCGGTGCGTTAAAACCGCGCAAAGCACACGGCCCCATTGATTTCAATGGGGCTAATCACACATGCAGGAGTTTTCATGAAGCCAGTGTCCGTTGCGTGAAACTCACTGCGTGTCCTTTATTGGCGTTTTCACGCACTTAGGCGCCCATTGAAGTCAATGGCTCAGTGAAAACCATGGACCGCACGTGGACAACATCCGTGTGCTTTCCGTGTTTCACTCATCAATTACATTGGAAAAAATAAAACTGCTTACGAGTGCGTGAAAAATACACGCCACACGCAAAGCACACGGATGCAAAACGCAACGTACACAGACAGATTTACATGCGTTTTTTTTACGCACGTAGATCTGTCGCGCTCGTGTGAACTTAGCCTAAGTCTTACCTACATGACCAATATCACGTTGACACTTCAGTATGGATGGAATAGATCATGAGATTTCTTTGTCTTGTTAGGTGATTCATGATTTAAAAGGCTCCGACTATAACTGGTCTTACCAGACTCCACCCTCGTCTCCGAGCACCACCATGTCTCGCAAGTCCAGTGTCTGCAGGTAAGTGACCGGCGTCTCTTCTGTAAATCTCCTTGGATAGTAAACTGTCCACTGGGGCCGTGTGGTTCTCAACCTAAATTTTATTTTGAGAAAAATCTTATTAATAATAAATCCTGATGGGGAATGGTGGTTGTTAAGCTGAGTTATGTCTGACAGTCTGGTTGCTAGGGATAGACTACCTAACAGCTACGTTCATTTCAATGGGCTTGTCAGGCTGCATATCCATAGCAACCAGTCTGTCTTACATCTCGAAGATCTTCAGAATTACCACTAAACTGGGGACGGAAAAGGCCTAAACCATGTGTTCTCTGCCTTTTACTAAAGCTTTGTGGAGAACCTCTGAACATGTAGATGGTGAGATGTCAGTGATACGTGAAACATCTCCCATTTTCCCATTGCATTCTTTCATTGATAGTGATACAATGATAATTGAAGGTGTTGTCCATATGTATTGATGTCATAGAAGGGGTGTCCCCTGCTTGGGACCTCCTTGAATTGGCCAGGGCAGAGAGCCACTGAAGGACTCTGCTTGACCAAGTATTGCAATGTAAATGAATGGGTGCCATGTAACACCACATTTCTCCTGTAGCGCCCCTCAGGAATACCAGCTGATTGCCGAGCTTGTCAGCTGCCGGATCCGTTGCGATCAGCTGATTTAAAGGACAGCTTGTCCAGATAGGAGAAACCACCATATTTTAAAGCCACTGCTATTTCATTTCCCCTTACATCATTCTCTATAAAGGGCCGAAATGTTGTTAAAAGGCTAAAGCTGGCAAGATTTGGCCAAGTTTTCTACCAAGGTTGGTATGACCAGGTTAGATTCACCTATACACTTGAATGGTTTAGGTGTTTGAGATTGGGGCTTTCGGTTCCTAGGGCTGAAAGCTTGGGTCACTGAGTGGTTGACCCTCTAAGCAATGTCCTGTAGATAGATAGGGGTGCCAAAAAAGTATAAATTTTGCCAGTAGCAACCAAACCAAATGAGACCATTGACCAGCGGTCGGACCCCCACCGATCAGATATTTATCACCTATCCTGTGGATAGGTGATAAATAATGATTATGGGATTATGTTGCTTAGAGGGTCAGCCATCCAGTGACCCAACCTTGCAGCCCTAGGAACTAAGGGCCCCGATCTCAAACACGTAGACTATCCAAGTGTACAGCTAAATCCAACCTGGTCACCCCAACCTTTAAGCTTTCACACTAGATATGGTTTAGTGTTATCTAACTTATTATAGGTCTGACTTTATTTAGGTTTCTTTTGTTTTGTACTATGTTTATTGGTTTATTGGTTTATGATGATAAATGTCATTTTTCTAATTAACCTTTTAATTCCTGGAAGAACCAGGACTTAAGATTTTCATCTAACCAATACCTAAGGAGGGGACCTGTCCTTGTGTAGTGCCGTTCACCTCGGAGAAACTGTTTTGTGCAATATAAAACCGTTTATTTTTCATGTTGTTGTCTTTATCCTGAATTCTTAATGGTTCTGATATCCCTCCGTTATCTATCCGGGACACTGCGATATTTCCTCCCCCATGTGCTGGTCCCACAAGAGCCACACGAGCATGCCCTATATTTTGTTTTATATAACTTCCTGTGTGCACAATCTACAGTATATATCTACATCTGGGGATATAGACGGAGCTCTTGGGAAGATATATATTCAATGCATGCAAACCCATTATGTGCAGTATCCGAAACATGGTCTGACTGGTTAAGTAGCACCGTCCGTGCTACCTTCAGCTGAAAGTGAATGTCCATCAACACCATGTCATATTTCCAAACTTCTGTGCTGATTCACTTCATAATATATCTCTGATTTCCTTCTCACAGCCATAGGATTAAATTATAAAAATTCTGCCTGGTTGAAGCCACCACTAGGGGGAGCTCGGTGTATGCGGATTTAGTTTAATGTAGAAGTCATATTCAGTAATCTCCCCCTAATGGTGACTGCGGGCAGCCGGAATTGGGTTTCAGAGAAAATCTCTATAAGAATTGAATATATTAAGAAATTAATAAACCCAAAATGTTGGACCTATATAGATAAAAAAAATAAAAATAGGTGTTCAAAGATGGACATTGACTAAAATAAATTTTAAACAGACTGGTTACTAGGGACATGCTGTTTGACAACCTCATATGAAATGCTGTAGTATATCCCTAGCAACCAGACTGTCAGACAGCTCCGGGCTTGATTTGCACTGTGCTGCTGACAGGAGAGTAAGAGGAATAGCATCTTGGCAGCAGTCACTTTAGTTATAAGTTTCGATATGATGTGATGTCATTATATGATGTCACATGTAGCTAGAGCCGAATATTTTAGCATTTGGGAAGTACATAGAATTTATTACGGAGGCTGTATGGACTTTTACGATCATTTAAATTAAAGATTTGCTCATTTGTCATGTCTGCCTCTATTAGTTGTAGATGACAGTACCTCTTTAAAACTTAAAGGAACACTCCAGAACTTATACACTGTTATGCCTAGTGCATGACATGAGGGGGCGGGGCATGAGAAAATCCCTGTCATGCACCGCCCCCTCAGGCCCTGCACAAAGGATAACATCTGTTTTTTGCCCAGACATTTCCTTTTAAAGTACTCCCAGAAGCCACCTCTCTGACCGTAACTACACCAGACCATGGATACTGCCTCTCCATATTGTGTGTGTGTGTGTGTGTGTTTTTGTGGTCATGCTGCCTGGAGATTCGTGGAGTTTTAATTTGGTGCTTGCTTTTTACCCTCCCCTCTTCTTTCCCTTGCATTTTCTTTAAATCCCTCACCCCATCCACCCCCGCCTTTCCCCCAAACTTTTTACTGCCCCTCTCGTCTTTTCCCTGCCCCCCTCCTTTGTCTCACACAGCAGTCTGAACAGCGTTAACAGTAGTGACTCCAGATCCAGTGGTTCCCACTCACACTCACCTACTTCACACTATCGCTATCGCAGCTCCAATCTGCCCCAGCAGGCCCCCATGAGACTGTCCAGCGTATCCTCCCATGATTCGGGCTTCATATCCCAGGATGCTTTTCAGTCAAAGTCTCCGTCCCCCATGCCACCTGAAGCGGTCAACCAGGTAAGAGTCATCCAATATATAGAATATTTCTAAACTGCATCTTAGCAACTCCTCCTTGGTAGATATCTAGTGCGGTCTTCCTCCACAGACCCATTACATAAATTTACGCCCACATTTGGACATATGTTACATTACTTACCTTGTGCTAATCTTCAGCTTGTATTGCACTCAAGAGCTGCATTCACAATTCTGCCGTTTTCATTGCTGAAATCTCCTTGCATTCCTGGAAGTGTAGTGTTTACACCTGGCACTGTACAGTAATCTGCTACAGAGAAAAACGACTTTCCTACTTCGTTATAGGGGTTCGGCTAAGCCATTAGAAATGTCTGTCAACAAGCCTGTTGACTGTTTCCAATAACATTTCACCAAATTTCAGCTAAAAGCATTTATCAACTATCCACTAGGATATGTAATACATGATAGATTGGTGCGGGCCTGCTGCTGACCCAACCAATCACTAGAACAGGGAAACCCGGTCCACCCAGCCGCACAATTGCAGGTCGGAGAAGTTTGAATAGAGCATCGATAGAGCATGCGCCCTGCCACTACTTTCACATTTTCTGAGATGTCATTGGGTATGTATTTATTTTAAAGTTAAGGTGCCCTAGGTATTCAAACAAAACCAGTTTTTTTTTTTTAGGCCCTGTTCACACAGTTTTTTGGCGCTGATTTTGACGCAGAAACAGTGTCGGAATCCGTGTCCTAAATGCCAGAAACCGCCTCCCATTGATTTAATTGCGGGAAGAAAAGCCACATGCTCCTTCTTCCTGCGGTTCCATCTCTGACCTCCCATTGAAATCAATGGGAGGCAAAGAAAGTGTTTTTCGTGGCGTTTTTTTTTTACCCGTGGCGGCTCAAAAAGCCTGCTTGTTGGTGGTTTCCATTCAGTAGCAGATAATTTTTTTCATACAAAGCACAGAAAGTAAAAAATGTAATGAAAAAAACAAACAAACTGAAAACAATAGAAAAGCTAATAAATAACTATATTACAAAGATCCTAGGTTTTACATTTGCTGACTATATAACCAATGCAAAGTTGGAGCTTGTGAACGGTCAAAAGCAGTTGGGCTGCTTGTTGATGGTTTCCTTGTCATTGATTTTTCAGTGTGTCAAACATTTATGTATGAATCGTGCAGCAGGGTGCATGCTCGACAGACGCTCTATTCAAAGTCTGTGGCCCTGGTATCATTGAATATCCATTTATTTTAAAGTCAAGGTGCTCTAGGTATTCAGCTAGCCTGCTTGTTTATGGTTTCTAGGTAGTAACAGATTTTTTTTTTTCATACAATGCAAAGTAAAAAGTTAAATGGCAAAAAAAAATGCTAAGTTGGAGCTTCGAAAGAAGTTATCCTGCTTGTTGATGGTTTCCTTGTCGTAGATTTTTCCATGTATCTTTAGTTGTCATATAGACAACTTTGTGTTGTGACACTTTTCCAATTTTCTGTCCTATGATTTGGTCATGCCCCACGCTCTTATGATCATCCCCCTTACCTTGTCCATTCTCCTTTGTTCTATGCAGAATTCATCCAGCTCCGCTTCATCCGAAGCCTCTGAGACCTGCCAGTCCGTGAGCGAATGCAGCTCTCCTACATCTGTGAGTTCTGGCTCTACCATGGGAGCGTGGGCCTCCACTGATAAGGTGAATATACTATGATGCTGCTGGTGTTACCGCTTTTCAGTTGTGTTTTGTATATCGTTCTATTTAATGTATATGTAGCAGAGCTGAATTTGTCACTGACTAGTCTCTTTTTATTATAGTAAGTATAGGGAATCTGTTATTCCGGCACCTGTCTCCAGCACCAAACAGCAATATAATTTGGAATTTCACAAAAAGATTGAGCAGAGACGACCAATCCGTAAATTCCTCCAGTTAGTAACATTAAGGCTCAATGTACACGATGCGTATCACGTGCTGTTTTGCCGCGCGTATTTGCTGGCGGAAAATCCGCAGCGTAATTCAGTTCCAGCATAGACCGCGAGATTTCAGGAAATAGACCTGCGGTCCGGATCTTAAAATCCACAGCATATCAATTTATCTTGCGTTTCCGCTTGCGAATTGTATCTGCCTAGTGCTGTGTAAAATCGCTCCAAAACCCGCAGCATGAAAACTCGCCGAAAAACGCATAAGAAATGTAAAAACCGCACTGAAAAGCACGATTAGGTGCGGTTTTTATTTGCGACTATCTTGCGTATTGCTACGGCTTTGGTGCATATTTTCTGCAGCAAAATACGCAAAGTGTGCATGTAACCTAAGGGTTAAATGGTAACTAAACGTTCAATAAACTTCTGTCATATCATAGTGACATGTCAGAAGTTTGGATTGGTGGGGGTCCGAGCACTGAGACCCCCACCAATCGCTAAAACAAAGCGGCAGAAATGATTGTATGAGCGCTTAGCCGCTTAGTTTCTATTTGGCGGTTTTCCGGAAATCAATGTATTGGAGTACAGGATCAATAGAAAGTCTATGAGCCCGTACTCCGATACATCGGCTCTCTGTAAAAAGCCGAACAGAAACTAAGTGGCTGAGCGCTCACACGAGCACTTCTGCTGCTTCGTTTTAGCGATTGGTGGGGGACTCAGTGCTCGGACCCCCACCAATCAAAACTTCTGACATGTCGTCACTATGACATGTCAGAAGTTTGAACATTTAGTTACCCTTTAAGATTAAGGGAATGTTACCGTATTTAGTATGTTATAAAAAGTGCTGTTGGTGTATATTTGGTTTAGTATCGTGTGTGTGTTTTTTTTATCCGTCCATATGCGAAGTCGTATTATGTGAAGTGCCTCCGTATTTATGACCAGTATCTCTGTAAGGTCGAGCTTACCCGCCATGATGTAAAGATCCGATTTTGCGATCCTTTTATTATTGTGATTGGAAGCCTTTGCAGCAGTATCGTTTCTACGCAGCGTTTTGCGTGCGACTCTCCACCTTTTATTATCATGACGTTTTTAGGTTCAAACATTCTGTGTTTATGAATTACTCAATATATCTTTATAGCTGTTGGAGCTCCATGTTTCTGATACAGAGCTCCAAATCCCCTGCATAGACATACAGTAGTTAAAGGCTATGTAAACCTTTTGAAAGTGATATATTTAAAAAAAAAAATCATAAAAATATCTATTCGTGTGTTTGATGCAACTTTCAAACTAGTTTTTATTAAAAATGTATTTATACTTTTTGAGATGCAGCTGCTTTGTCTCCTGTATACAGAGCAGCTGTATAGTGTGCTGAATCCTGTCCTCGTCGGGTCCCAGGGACTGACGGGTTCAGTGTCAGCAGGTCCTGTGTCTCTGACACGCAGGATCCATCTGTTATCCATCACATCTAAGTTCATAACGTAGATGTGATAGATTACAGGTGGATCCCGCTGACACTGAACCAGATACAGCTGCATCTCAAAAAGTACAAATTATTTTTAATAAAAAGTCATTTGAAAGTTGCATCAAAAACACTGATTTTTTTTTAATGTATTTTTTTAAATAAAAATGGCACTTTCAAAGGTGTACATAGCCTTTAAACGATAAAATTCTTACTGCCTGCAGACACCACTAGGGGGAGCTTATTGCAAATTAGGTTATTGAGTTCAATGTGTAAATCGTATGCAGTAGGCTCCCTCTAGTGGTGGCTGCAGGCAGTCAGAATTTTATTATTTAACTGTAAAGCCTATGCAGGGGATTTGGAGCTCTGTATCAGAATAACAGATCTCCAACCGCTATAAGATATATATTCAGAAACTGATCGACGCACAATTTTGGGGCCCCCTGATAATTCTTTGTTAGAAGGGCCCCCTGATAAGAGGATTACAAGGTCTCCCGCTGCTGGGATCTCCTGCTGTAGTGTGGAGGAGTCCTTTAATTCCCCTGCAGAGTATCGGCAGGGAGATGAGGCATTACTAATTCCCTTACTAAGTCATGAGCTGTCTGTGTAACACAGAGACATGCTGGGTCCTGTAGGGTGAGAGATGCTCTTTGTAACCACTGTCAGATCTGTTTAATAGATGAGGATCTGGAACGCCCCCCAACCCTAATTAACAAACCAAAAAACGACATGGTGTTTAATGGTGGACATGTTTACATACTGCAGTCGTGTATTTTTGGTTTTATATTCCATACTGAATATCGGCCTAGTGCTTTATCAAAGTGTGAAAATCCGTCCCTGTTCTCTATTGTTTCTGGCGTATTTTGCATGTACTGAAAGATTAATTGATCAAATGTACTAAAATGCTTAAAAAAATCAGAAATGATGGTGTTGGGTATATAAATGTACAAAGTCTTAAAGTGTATGAACATAATTTTAAGGCTTTTTATATAGAATTAATTTACATCAATAATTGTAAATACATTAAATGACTTATCTTGTACTTAGTTACAGCCTGTATTATACTTCAGAGCTGCATTTACAATTCTGCTGATTTGCTATTGGAAACAGTCAATAAGTTTGTCTAACGGCTCAGCTGAGAGGCAGTCGTATAGTTGGTTTTTCTTACATCAGATGACTGTACAGTGTCTGGTGTAACGATAACACTTACTAAAATGCAAATCCGTAGACAAAGCATTGTACAGAATTGCTGGGGAGATTTCCCCTCTGACGCCTGGAGAGTTTTGAGTGCAGCTCTGGAGTATAATACACACTGAACCACGGGATCGGCATCAGATAAGTAATGTATTTACAAAGTTATTGAACTTTTCATGTAGATCAATTTTATATGTAATCAGTAAAATGTTTTTCTCAAAGGCGGGGGCTTTAAATAGAAATGTTTGTGTTTTTGAATGTTTGTGTCTTGTATATAAGTTATGAAGCGGTTACGGGGCGATATTTCTATTCCTTTAGTCTGTTTTGTAAAATAATAGAACCCATATAGCTGGCCAGCTTAAAGTGAATGTCCGCGCTTGACTATCAATTTGTGTTTTTACATTTTTTAGCTTAAATTATATTCTAATTAAAATCTCAATATATCTTTAATACGGTCAGAGCTTTGTTTTTCTGACATCTCCAAATCTCCTGCATAGACATAGTTTTAACACTTTCCTGACACTAATATTCCTATTTACGTCGGCAAAGGGTATTTAAAGATGGCGCCTACTCAAAAGCAGAGCAGGCGCCGTAGCAGCCGGGTGTCTGCTGTGTTACGCAGCATCGACCCAGCGGCAATGCTTGTGAACAGAAACCTCACTAATCGCCAGCATTTAACCACCGGCATCTGAGTTTTTTTTTTACCCCTTTCACTCCGGGGGCCGGTCACCGGCTCTCGCGCAGCAAGATCGCGGGAGCCGGTGTACTCCTAGCAGCTGCGAGACTTGTGAACGCTCCCAGCCCTTCTAAAGAAAGATTGCTATTGAGACTTGCCAGGTTAAAAGGGCAGATTTTTTGCCACTTCAACCCCCACAAAAAATTGAATAAAAAGTGATCAAAATACCAGATATTCCCCCAAATGGTATTAATAAAAACAACATATTTCCACGTACAAAAACACGTCTACCACAGCTCTGTACGCTGAAATATAAAAAAGTTACGTTGGGTCACAATATGATGTTAGAAACCTTTTTTTTTTTTCTTTTTAAACATTTTCATTTTTTTAAAGGTACTAAAACATAACAAAAACTATGTAACTTTGGTACCATCGTGATCGTACTGACCCGCAGAATAAAGGTAATGTGTCATTTTCACCATAGATTGAACACCATCTAAAAGAAATCCATAAGAAAATGGCAGAACTGTTGATTTTTTTTCAAATTCCACCCCATTCTGAATTTTTTTACAGCTTCCCAGTACATCGCACATAATATTAAATAGTAGCATTAGAAAGTACAACTTATCTCGTAAAAATTAAGCCCTCATACGGCTGCGTCAACGAAAAAATAAAAGTTATGACTTTTTGAAGGCGAGGAGGAAAAAACAAAAGCATAAAAACTAAAATTAGTCTGGTCCTGAAATGGTTAAAAGATAACATTCTGGTTACCTGCAGCCACCACTAGAGGGAGCTTAGGAGCTTACTGCACATTGTTATACATTGAACTTTATAATAAGATGGTAAGCTCCCCCTAGTGGTGCCTGCAAGCAGACAGAATGCTATAATGTAAACCTATAGTTATGCAGGGGATTCAGAGCTCTGTATCAGAAAAGCAAATCTCTGACCACTACAAAGATATATTAAGAAATTAATCCGCACAGAATTTACCACCTAAAAATGACATGATGATAAAAGATGAGATACACTTTTAAAACTTCTGTCTATGCAGCAGTAGAACTTCGGTGGGAGATTGTTCATATAGTTCTGCATGAACAATCCATTTTCTCAATGATGTACGATATGTGTATTCTCCAACACTGATAATTTTCCTTCTTCATTACAAGCACTCTTCATTTTCTGTAAAGAAGGGTCTCAGGATGTGGCCACCCACTGTTAAAATTGCCCGGTTGAGATGCCAGGGTAACTTTAGTAATTAGTTACCACCAGGTCTACGGTCTGAGCCCAAGGCAATCACAGTCCTGGCAGACTACTGGATTTCTAAGTGGCCTTATAAGAAATACAGGATCCAAGAGGTTTATCAGGTCCAAACATGGGTCAAGGTCTTGGCCTAGTTTCAAAAGATAACGTTGGCAAAGTCATTAATGAGATTGTGATTGCACCTTTGCGGTTCCAACTTGGTCACAACTTGGTTTGAAAAACTTGCTCAGAGCCATCATTGAATAGTTTCAAGGTTTGACAAATGGTATTTACCTACAAAGATATCAGTGATGTTCATGGGGTCATTTGTTGTCATGTTCACCCAAGAGATAGACATATTGGTGGTACCCATGATCTCATTATCATGGTTACATAGGTTTTTATAGTCCGTGGCCATCATCCAGGGTATATGTATATAGTATATGTAGTATTTTGCCTTGTGTATGTTCACTTCATCTTGTGGTATTATTCAACCATATGATCCGTTTTCCATGTTCCTTTTGATTTATTGGTTATTTTAAGTGGACCCAACCATGGAGGCAGCCATCTTTGGACTAAGCCAAGGATATAGTCGATCAATTTGAGGATCAATGACATAATGAAACCATGAGCCCTTAAGTGACGTCACTAGATCCCAGTCAATTACCATTGTAAACATTAACTTGATGGCTTGATGATCAAAATGGCTTCCCCCAAAGAGCATGGGAGTTACGTAAACTGTAAAGAGCATTTCTCCCTAAAATCAAACCGGTCACGCGTAAATGCAAGTCCTGAGTTGTCCTCTTGTATCAAGATCTTAAGTGTTTTATTTAGCCATTTTATATCCGAGTAAGATGGGTGACTACCAATATGGCCACTGTTACGGCTCCTACTACAGTTGTCACCAAGCTCTTTCTAACTACTCGCTGGTAAGTCTTACTAGTATTGCCAAAAATCCAAAAAGGTTTGCGAAACAGGACTCCAACTCCTGGGTCGAGCTCAGTAACTTGGTGGAAGAGAGACTCGCGTATATTTGATGATTTTCTTAATTTTATGGAGAATGCTCTTTTAGTTCCGATTTTTTTATTTATTTATTTATTTATTTTTTATCGACTTCCCCCTCATTTGACCATTATATTGATTTTTGTTTTTTCCTTGTTTTGTTTTCTTTCCTTTTTGTTTGTCCTCAGTTGTCTAATGGCTATTATCACTATAGTTTGTCCAGTGACCTGTCCACGGCAGGTCACGTCACCCATTTCCCACTCCCAGCCTCCCGTCCTTGGACCCGGTCTAGCTCAGATTGTCATCACTATTACACCATTGGGCCGGGCATGGTACCATCGTCTAAGATACCCAGCTGGAAGGTTTGTGTTTATGTGAAACGGCCGCCTCTTCACACATTTCACTCCTCTCCTGTCACTAACTTATATACTTGGGTGTCCTACATGGGAAACTTTTCTGAAAACTTGTCTATTCTGTAAATCTCAGTTCTGCACAACCCCCACAAAAAAAATAATCAGATTCCTCTAGAACAATGGTGGGTCTTTGAATCCGAAACTTTTATTGGGTTCTTTGGCCTGTCTCCTATACATTCATCTATTCTAATTGGAAACACTTATTTTTGGGTCCTCACAATAACTATCGATTGGTATTTGGCTATCAACACTACCCATAGAGTTTAGATGACCTCTGACCACTTTTCGGCAGGATAGGATGATAGGCTTACTTTTATGAACACCATAAGATACCCCCACCCCAGTTGGCTGATTTCCTGAAGAAATAATAATTGGTGGAGTTGGATTGTTTCGCTTAATATTGCTTGGGTTTGCATTTTACTTGCTTGTACTACCCAACCCTCGCTACAGAGACCTAAATCTGAAAGCTTAGGTGATCCAAATGGACATTTCATTGGTTTGAACAATGGCAAGTCATAAGGGTAAATCCACCCGAAGTTTACCTTCTCACGTATATTGTGGATACAGTGAAACCTTTTTGAGACCACCATCAAAAAACTACTTTGATAAATGGTCTTCTCGAGGGGGTGATCCTCTCAACGAACCAGTATACATAGTATATAATATAGTGGTGGCCTTCTCAAAGAGGTGGTCTTTTGGAGAGGTTTCAATGTATGTTAGATGATAGCATCGATGGGGGTCCTCAGTTTCTCACCGGTTTCCCCATCTGAAGCAACTATTGCACTGCCCAAAAATTTCCATCACTTGAAATATCCAATTTGGTGATCTTGACCGATCACCATTTAAACCATTGGCTCTCTTTGGTGAACATTGAGTATAGCAATCCTTTTATTTGAGGAACATCTTTATATATAAATTATTGAGCTGATTTATACTTGTGAATTGTTCTAGGCTAGAACTAGATGACCACTTGTTCCCTAGTGCGGAGCATGATGCTTTCGAGACTCACAAATTCTCTCAGTCCGACACTATTTAATGGGAATTGTGATTGACCATTGCACATCCACCATAATGATAGACAACAGACGCTTATATCTATGCTGGCCAGGTTCCTACCTCTGGCGAACCATCCTTGGTTGCCCATTGTCCAATTCCAAGCATCCTATAAGACACTGCGTCATGCGGAGGTGGGCACCATGCTCCATCACAGATTGACCACATAAATATTTGGTAGTGATTCTTCATCAGACCTCTGCATTCTCCACTGACCAATTATGAGGACCCTTTACTGTAATACAGGTGGGGATTGTGCACTGAGATATTGTCAACCTTCTGGGTGAATTATTCTGTCTTGCAATTCTACGTTGTGTCTGACTTCCTCTCTTTTATGTCTACTGCTCTCGTAATTTGAAAATAGATGTATCTGCCCTCTGTGCTTACAAAAGAGTGATCAATACATTGTTAAAATAAATGTGAGACCTTCTGTTTAGGAATAATATATAGTATGTACCAGGGTTTTATCATCCTTGCCCTTCTGGCTTCTAACAGAAGAATTGTAACTCCAGCTTTGAAGATCTTTTGGTTTTTGGTCACTTGAGGGGGCACTTTCAATAGGAGCTGTGTACATCCATATGTAGAAAGCTTGCTCTAGTGGCAGCTGCCAGCAGCCATAATTGTGTAATTTAAAGGGATTTTCTGGAAGGTAAAAATGTCTCAATAGTCCTAAAATACAAGAATACCAAAGTTTGACATAAATTTCTCTTGCCAATTCCTGTCTTGGTCCTTAGTCGAGGCGGGAGCATGGTGTCGTCTACACTGAGGACATGTTATTCGACCAAGAAGGTGAACTGCTACTCACCATGGTGTCTTCATGTTCCATTTTGACATCAATTAATATGTCGTTGGCATCGACAACACGTCGTCACGCTCCTGAGTAAAAAATAAAAGACTGGGGGACCCAGACAGCGGCAATCAGGACTTGCTTAAAGAATTGCAATGGTAACAAAGCTTGTTATTTTTGGATTATCCAAAAATATTTTAACCCCTTGGAAAATCTCTTTTAACCTTTTGGTGGTGTGAAATAAAGCAGGGGCATTTGGAGCCCTAAGAGGAAAACCCAAACCCTGTAATTATCCAGAAATAAATTAATCCACATAGATTTTGGGTCTAAAAACGAAATGATCATCAAAGATGGAGGTACTTTAAACATTTGAAGATCTTATTCAGAAAGTTCTTTCAAGTAGAAGCTGATAATGGAACTTTTATAGCTGAACTTTTATCGCTAGGAGCACGACATCCCTGTAGACGTTGTCTTTGAAATGTAGAAATCTGGGGAACTGCAGGCCACGGGTTCGTCCGGATGCAAACGCTTGCCTGGTTGCAATCGATAATGGTATAAGTAGTATTACACCTGTTCTAAGGAGAATATATCTAAAAACAGCCCTTTGTACGGCGCTGTTCCCCTCCGGTAAAATGCTTTTGTTGGTTTTCAGTGTTGGATGTCCAAGAATAACATTAAGGCCATTCAAATAGAAAGTTCTTTAATTGTGATCATAAAAGCGACGCGTTTTGGAACCATACCGGCTCCTTCCTCAGGCATTATCATAAGTGAATGTGGAGATTGTACGAACATGTAGACTTTAAAAAAAAAAAAACGGGAAGAAAGTATTAGAATGGGGAAAGGTCATCTGTCAGTGTGCATTGCATAAACTTTTATGTAAGATTAGCAGATACATAAAACTGAAATAAAATAACATTTGTGGTGTCAAAAGTGTCGGGTGTTCTGCCACATATTTGGATGGTGACTATTCAGAGGTTTATCCGGGTTTTGTTTTCTGTAGGTAGTGATGTTCTGTTCATCTTGCCATGTTGAGTACCACACAGACGGCATAACTATACGTGCGTTCTGAGGTGGTGGAAATTGATAGAAATCCTTGATAGCTTGCCTCTGACACAATTTCAGGAGATAGAGACCGCTCGATGGGGGGGGGGGGGGGGGCACCATCAGGCGGTCTCAAGCCTCCCAAGTGAGTGCCGATATATGGTGCTCATTGGCTGGAGATTCAGCATCCTTAGCAATCAGTGTTGTCTTGTTGAGGCAACACTGTGAACGCTGTCAGCGGTCTGAGGTCTCCTATGTAAGTGCAGATGTGCGGCTCTGAAACGCGTCGCTTTAATCACAATTAAAGAACTTTCTATTTGAATGGCCTCAGTGTTATTCTTGGACATCCAACACTGAAAACCAATGAAAGGATTTTACCGGAGGGGAACTGCGTCGTACCACGAGCTGGTTTTAGCTATATTCTCCTTACAACAGGTGTAATATTGGGTCGGTGACTCTGTCCTGGTCATGGACAACCCCCGGTACTTGAGTTTTGTAAGTGGCAGAGGTTAAACCATCTTTCCTTGAGTGAACAAAGTGCTTTGAATGTGTATATACAGCATATAACCTTTCATCCAGGACTGGGCTAAGCCAGGTCCATACGACCAACCTACGGTGAACACTCTTCAGAGACGTAAACGCGAAGCCGATCCCTGCGTAGGAGCCTATATCGCAGCTCTTGGACTGACCAGTGATGCCCGATTGCAAAGGAATACCTGCAAAGGAGTACCTGCAACCTCCAGGGTAAAGAGTGATGCAGTGGATCGTCTCTGCTTTTAACCACACTTCTCTAGAATGTCTTCTGCTTCTAACACGCGTTGTAAATGTTGTGTGTTTGCTTCGTTGACCATTGTAAAGATCTCTTTAGTATTAGCATGTGTTCACCTGCAGCATTTTGGGTGTAGGTGTATGTTTATATGTAGAAGTAGATCCAGAAAATCTTGTGATGGACAATATGTTGCACTTACCGTTTCTTATGAGATTGTTGACGTGGATGAAACGACTTCTGCTGGTGGTGGGTCATAGTCAAACTTGGTGCGTTGTGTTCATTTTGTTCCTCTCTTATATTTATCAGCAAGGTGAAGAAGGTGAGAACTGTGACGAGTTGGCTCTGGCGTTGAGTAGAGGATTGCAGCTTGATACACAGAGGAGTAGCAGAGATTCCTTGCAATGTTCTAGTGGATACAGCACACAGACCACAACCCCATGCTGTTCAGAAGATACCATCCCTTCACAAGGTACGGGCACCAAGACCTGTCCTACTTATTACTCCTGGTCACAATGACAACTTGTAGACCCAGAGCATACTAGCTGGGCATTCATAACCTAATACTGCTGCCCAAACTGGCCCACCAGAGAGCAGAATTAGTGGTAAGCCCTAAGCTTAGAAGACCTCCAGGAAACACAGAGAATAATGAGGATCTCCGGTAGTTTCTCCAAGAAACTTCTAATCATTGGAGATGCTTGATATAAAGTTCTCCATCCAACCAAATTCTTGGTCTGTTTGTAGCGTTCAGCCATAAATTGAGCCGTGTATGGACCGTATATGTCTGTCCAGCCTGGATAAGTCTTTTTGAGTTTACTTTCCAAAAGGAGTTGTCCACAGTTCTCTTCAGACCACATTACCATCCGACCCATAAGCCCTTGAGCTCATATGTTATATCAGACCTATTCCTTCTAACTTTTTATTTGTCTGGGGGATGGGGGTTCAGAAGGTGCTGGGGGCTCTGTGTAAGGGTAGGCAGAGACCTGAATGACAGAAGGTGGCAGGGGCTCTGTTAGGGAAGGGAGGCACATAAACTGATAGGGGTACTGTAGGGGAAACTAACGGTGGCTGGGGCTCTGTAGCGGGTAGCGAACAAGGGGCACAGAAGGTGGCAGGGGTTACGTGATGGGAGGGGGAAAGGGACACAAAGTGGTAGGTATTCTGTGGATGAAGGGGATTAGGGGGCACAGGAAAAAACAGAGGTTCTCTAGGGGGCCAGAATGTAGATAGTAGGTAGCAGGGGCTCTGTGGAAGGAAAGGGCGGGGGACAAGGTGACAGGCAGGCAGAGTTTTCCTACCTGGGACTCGCTACTCAGGCTCTCCTTACAGCAAGCTTGACTGCCACTGCTGGGCTGGCAAAACTGTGCTAGGCTTTTACTTAGAACTGCCACCGCCATCATACTGATAGTCTTCATTTGTGTGAGAAGAGGGAAGAGCTAACGCCATGTTACTGTATTGAGGAGGAAGGAGCCAGGAGATAACAGGAGGCACTATTGCTTAGGGCCCGTAAAGTTTGGCTTAGGTGAAAGGAACGGGCCCCATGACCTTTTTCATCTACGTGAAGCTATTTGGGCCCCATTGTGTCTAGTTTGGCTGCGGCAGCACTAGACGGACCCCTATTTATAAGACTTGCAGCCGGGCCCTACATAGCAGTACTGCCCTGATGGTGGCCCTGTATACATATATAAACAAGCAGAGCCCATACTCTGCTGCAAGGGCACCACAAGGAATGCAGGTTACTGTAGTAGAGGATATTGTATCAATGTTGATGTCATTGAGGAGGAAGGTCCTGGCAGGGTCGTACCTAGAGATTTCCTAGTATATTGTCTGCAAAAATGTCATTAATTAGCTTTTCTACTTAAAAATTAAAATATCACAAATTAGTCCATGACTTGTCTATTCTGTCAAGTGGTTCAAAATTCTATTCAGCCACTACTCGGTTACTTGGAAGGCTGAGTGACAACCAATATGGCCACTATTACTTCTCTTAGTCGTTGTCATGAATTTTCGAATTCTTCTAGGAGTGGCAAATTTGCCTAGTCATGTAATGTATAGGACCTGCAAAATCTTTTAATTAAAACCACATTTTTTAACCTTGCTCTTGTCTTCAGTTTCAGATTATGATTACTTCTCGGTGAGTGGAGACCAAGAACCTGACCAACAGGATTTTGATAAATCTTCCACCATCCCTCGAAACAGTGATATCAGCCAGTCATACAGGAGGATGTTCCAATCGAAACGTCCAGCCTCCACCGCGGGGCTGCCGGCTACCTTCGGACCTGTAATCGTCACTCCTGGTGTGGCCACCATTCGTAGGACACCATCCACCAAGCCATCAGTGAGACGTGGCACTATTGGTGGAGGTCCCATACCAATAAAGACACCAGTTATACCAGTTAAGACCCCCACAGTACCAGACATGCCAAGTGGGCTCCCCACCAGCACAAGCGAAGAATGCTCTGAGCGAAGCCCTGACTCACCCTTTGTTATGGAAGCTGCGGTGCTTACAGGCGAAATGCCAACTTCACTGTGGAGTGGGCAGGCTTCTGTAAACCCCCCAGTCCCGGGACCCCAAGGCATGATCGTGGAAGAACAGAGGCAAGGAAGGTCCGAAAATGATGCGGAAGATGATCAGGATGAAACTTCCATCCCTGAAGCCCCGATGCAAGTCCACCCAGGGACAACAGAGTCTGCTCTTACGGAAGCAACTGAAGGAGAAGATATGCTATTTGCTATCCGCCGTGGAGTTAAACTTAAGAGAACCGCCACAAATGATCGCTCAGCCCCTCGGCTCTCCTAGAAGAATTGGGATACTAAGGCCGGGACTAAAGAACTTCACCCTGGCAACTCTCTTTAATCCATTCCAGTCTGTGATCGGCGGATTGTGTAGGAGCGTACACAGGGTTGACTCTTAATAAAAGAAGATCTAGAAATCTATATTCTCACGGTAAAGCAGAGTAGAAGAGCAAGGTTACTATCTGTCCGTGTCCTCAAACTGTACATAGTCCATTTACCTCTGCACATAGTTAACCCCCTTTTATGTTTCTCTTGGTTTTTTGGTCCGTCCTATTTTTTTTGTTCCCATTTTTCCATAAAGTGCCAAAATCTTCTTTTCATTTTATACAAGTCTATGTCAATTTTAAAACGCTTCAGATGGGATAAGAACAAGTGTGCATTGCAACAGACGAAGGACTGTTTTTGTGAACCCTCCTCACCCCATCCCCTCAAAACAAAAAAAAAACTTTGTACAGATCAAGCATGAGCAAACCTTTGTGGCATGATGGGAGATGTAGTTCAACAACCGCTGCACAGCCAGAGGATGAGGTGTAGAACACTTCCGTATCACAGCAGCTTAGATTTTCCTATACACCACTACAAATTTAGGTTTTTCCTTTTTAATTATTGTTATTTTTTAATATTTTTTTTCCGTTTTTTAACTGTTATAAATTATTAACAATAATTAAGAGCAATATAAAAAAATAATAATAGCATGTAACCAAGGGGGAATAAAGGGTTAAGAACGCCATTTTAACATATGCTGTCACACACATCACCTGTAATCTAGTCTTTGCTTGTAGCTCCATGATAGACCAGTTAGACCAAACCAGACTCCACTGTTTCTGTTCCATTGAGTGCTTTCGACCATCGTCGACATTCACGTCGCTTTCTCTAATGTAATATATTAGACCCATTGCATACATTTTTCTACTCCGCATTGTTAGGAATTACATAAGACCGGATAAGGCAGGTATTTAAATTGCAACTTACATTTAATAATATCTGGTTTCTATAGTGATGGCGGCCATTTTTTGGGCAATAGCTGTCAGTGTAGGGCTCCAAGAAGAGATCTCGCCAATATGTACATATAGAACTAGCACATGATGTGGCTGCCTTCTCTGAAGACCGTTAAGATGGCCCTGCCTTAAAATAGCTTGTTTTTCCTATATCGTAAAGCACTCAAATAAATATATATGTATGTGCGTGCGCTCACATTATCTCACCAAGTACTAACATAATAAGGGGATTATAACGTTAATTATAAAAATTCATAAAAAAGGCTAAGGCAATTATAAAGTTATTAAAATATTACGATATTTGGGAGTTCAGAGATGTAAAATAGAATAAAAAATAAAATATAAAAAAGACATTTCAAAAATTGCTTATTCACATTGGAGACCCAGCTGGCTGGGTCAAATTTGAAAAATGCAATCACATTGAAGTGACATTACACGTACACACCACACACACACACACACACACACACACACACGTGTACACACGTACACACCACACACACGTACACACCACACACACGTACACACCACACACACACACGTACACACCACACACACACGTACACACCACACACACGTACACACCACACACCACACACACGTACACACGTACACACACCACACACACGTACGCACACCACACACATTGAGTTTTGTGGAGGCGAATGGTTTTACAAACATTTTTTTTTTTAATTAGTTTTTTCGTTTTTTACTCAAATTTGGCACAGGACTGACGTGAAAGGAGGGAATATTTAGTTTCAGGTATATTCTCTGTGAATGACTATTTGGGTTATACGTTATGTATTTTTAGACTGTTTAATGGTGGGAAATAGCACTGCAGCACAGCAAGAAATATATATATATAATACTGATTACGATGGGATTTTCCATGAAACCTCCCCACACACTTTAAAAGGTAAGAATTTTTTAAAAAAGGAATTCAAAATAGAGAAACCACTGAAATGGTATTTAGGTTAACCGGACATACAGCGACTCCTGTTTCAATATCACATAAAATGGAGACATTTTTACAAACGCGTATATAGGGACCTCCCGACTCCAACATGCCCCATTCTTCTTTCCCCTGATACTTTCTCAGGGCTTTAAAAAATTTTTAGTATTCAATTATTTTTGGATATTCATTTTGGTAGATGCGGTAGCTTTTAGTTGGATTCTAGAAGACGACTTCTGAAGCCGAAACTTTTTGATGAAAAAAAATATAAATAACCAGAAGGAACTCACTAGTTAACGTGTAATATATTCCAGTACAAAAACCTTCCTCAGCCAAAAAAGTGGCCTCGTTGCCCAAATCAACCAGAGTTTCTCATGCTCTAATTGGTTGAGATACAATTTTTCCTCTGAGAAACTAAAGTGGCCCCAAAATATGTACCTGAGTTTTTCGATGACTTGACTAATGGTTCCCTATATTGGCAATAAAATAGGGAACCATTAGGGGGGGGGGGGGGCGCGCGTTAACACTCGAATGGTTGCGGCATCAACATGAGCATTTACCAGACCTCATAGTCTGACTCGCGGGGGGGGTGGGGTTGCGGGGGGGGGGTGGGGTTGCGGGGGGGGGGGGTGGGGTTGCGGGGGGGGGGGTGGGGTTGCGGGGGGGGGGGTGGGGTTGGGGGGGGGTGGGGGGGATAAAATGGCCATGTTTTATTTTACCATTACAGAATAGAAAATAAAATCTGAACCTGGATTGGTTTCAATGGGCAATATTTGTATTTTTATTTCATTTTTTTTCCCCATTTATTTTTCTAATTTTCTTTTTAAACATGAGGTCCTAGGTCTTTGGCCAGGAATTTAGATGGAAATTTCTTAAAAACACAGAAAAGCAATCCCTCCTCGTTTAGATCTCGGATACCTAAAATCGCACGTCTGAATACGTTTATGACGAGGTAAATGTCCTCTTCTCTTATAAGGATCACAGATCGCGTTATAAAACAGGAATGTTGCTATTGCCAGGCTCCCATGTACAGTGCTGTGACCCCCACCCCCTTCTCCAAAATAATTTTGTAAAATCCCCCCCAAACACAATCCTCCTTTTGTATTTAAACAGCATTGATCTCAATAGATAATTCTTTCTAGAGCAATATCCCTTGTAGAAATCTATTTATGGACAACGATCGGCAAACAGGATTTCGGGTCCTTGGGCACATTGGATATTTGATGCCAAAATACAATATTGTCAATGGTGCTAGACTCCGAAAACCAACTGCAAATTCCTCATTGGCTATCGTTCAAGATGTGAAGTCGTCGTGTTTCATATATGAAGACGTACACTGCTGTGATTCCTTTCAAGCTGTTATGTCGCCGTATGGTGTTATTAAAGGGTATAGTAAGAAAAACATCTGGTGATATTTTTTTTTAGCCATTGAGGTTTTTTTTTTAACAAATGCAAAAAAAACTTGACCATTTAACAAGACACCTTCATGTTGACCGATGAGTACCAAGAAGGCGGCCATTTTGTAGTTTGTTTACTCACATTGTACATGGCAAGCTAGTTGAGATCAGAGTGGACAGCCATTTTGTCTCACCCTAAGGTCACTTGCAAAAATGGGTCCTAGTACAGCTTTGTGTATCTGTATTACGGCTGCAATATCCGGCCCTATTGAGGTTCTACTGAACCGGACTTAGATCATCATCGGTTCCTATGGTAATCCAGTCCGGTTCAGTAGAATCTCAGAAGGTCTCAGGGACTTTATACAGACACTAAAATGAGTCCTATTACAGCTGTGTGAAAGTGACCTGAGAATTCCCACTAATGCTCAGTGACGTCACCGTCTCTAGCGAATTGATTGGTTGCCTGCTTATAAATAGGACAGCTCACAAAATGGCTGCTCCAAATGTATTTATATTAGAAAGTTTATATTTTTTTTTAATTTGATTTCTAGCTATAGAAATAATCCACCCGGAGTACATAACAAGCTGGTGGAAATCCAAGAAGGCGGCCATTTTGTTTTTTTGCACAATACATGAGCTTGTCCGGATTACAGTAGACAGCCGTTTTGTCTGAACAAATGTTACGCTAAGAACACAGGCCAATAGAAGTCGTAGATTGATTGAATGCCTACCTGTGACTATTGGTACAGCCCACAACATGGCTGCCCCCAATGCATGTATCTGATAGGTCACCAACATTAACAGGGTACCCTCTTAGTACTTGGCAAGTTAGTCAACATCGTAGTAGACATTTTACGTACCGAACAATTCAATTCAATGCCAAGAGATCGGCTAGATAGTCCCGACCTAGTAAATCGATTTGACTGCCTACTTGTCAGTACCAATATAGCCCACAAAATGGCTGCCCCCCACTACGTGTATCTGACGGCTCCATTTTTTTTTTTGTTAATATAAGGACGCAGTTGTCCATGTCTGAAATGAATTCAGTGGCTAGTATGAAGTACGTGGTTGTTATTTCCCTCTGACCTGTTTAACGTTTAGTATGAGAATATCGACCGCGTTCACTGTAGGATTACGCTCTCTTTTTATTGTTCTGTTTTGTGTTCTTTTTGCATATTGTGTCACGGCAGAAGAAATGAGTCGTTCAGACGATAAATAAGTGATTCTTCTGCTCTTGTGTTTAGTTGCTAGTTTGTTCTGAGAGTTGACCTCTCCCTGTGCAGGTTGTTTTACATTGTTTAAATGACTTTTTGCTGTAACTGTGCCTCCCTGTACATTGTAACGATTGCTTCAGCCTACATAAAAAAAAAAAAGAATAAAGAAAACCTGGATAAAGGCATGTGCATGTGTCTGGTATAAAGTCATTCCACATTTAGGGAGCGTCTTGTCGGCCAGATCTATGTAGGACGGTATTGGGGGTACCTCCACGACTATGTACTGAAGATCCACCGTTCACTAACCTGGGATATATAATCCGATGTTATCAGTGTATACCCTCATTTTTCCTGTTTTCTGTTATTCACTTCAGTTTACATTCTCTAAATAAAAAAAGGTCACCCAACTGGAAACCATCAACATGCAGGCTAGCGGCTACGTAGATATTTTGCCCTATATTCTAGTTAGGGTGTATTCGCCCCGGTATTCATTCCAGTATGCACTCTATGGTGCTCTTAGTCCAGTTTTGATGATCCGTGGGAGGTCTGTGTTGCGTCCGTAGTAAGGCCGCAAAAAAAAGCACTCGTATTAAAACAGTCTGAAAGCGGTCTTATGGCTTGTGTACCGTAATACACTGCAGCGGAGCTCATTAAAATATGAACATCTAAGTAGTCTAACGTATCAATACAGAATACCTGCATTGGGTACTAATGTGTTAATAAAAATGACTGCAGGAAGTATCGGCCCTTTGGATTCACTACGTTGGCCTTAAGGGTAAAGCCTCATAGGGCGGTATTAATACGGCCGGTGCAGGTTTCAGATTGCCTGTTAATGGTGCAGGGTGTTGTGGGTAAAACTGCTGGTTACCTGCAAAATCGTACGGCCATTAATGAATAGACCCTCGGGCTTCACAATTTTGCAGGTAAACATCCGTTTTACCCACAGTACCGTGCGCTTATTGACAAGCAATTGGGAAAACCACGGCGAACGGAAGGTACATACGGTTTTCGGTCACATTGTATCGGCATCAATGCCACCCCTTAGACCACTTTTGTGCTCCCTGAGGCCTGGTTCTCAAGTATTGTAAATATGGCAGATTTTCCACAAGAGATTTCTTTGCAGAGAGTCCGCAGCATAATACAGTAGCAGCAAAGTGGATGAGATTTGAACAAATGTCATCCACACGTAACGTCAATGATCACCTGCAGTGCAGTTTTTAAGCCGCAGCATAGCAGTTGTATTTGTGTAATCGCTGCTTTTTTGTTGTGGGTTTTCCCCCATTGAATTCAATGGGGAGGTAAAACCTGAAACAAATAGATGTGATATCTGCGGAGAAAAAGCTGCATTTTCACTGCAAAAAAACGCAACTCGGAACAAAGAAAAAAAAAAATCTTATACTTACCCAGAATTATGTGCTTCTTCGTCCAGGCTGACCACCTAGGATGATGTTTCATCCCATGTGGCCACTGCAGCCAATCACAGGCTGTAGTGGTCACATGGGATGAAATATCAATCCAGAAGGCCGGACATCAGAGGGTAAGCGTGCACGTTTTTATTTTTACGTTTTCCACAACGGACGTTCCGGCAGAAAAATTGCACCAGTTTGGTGCGGTTCATCGGCTGAAATTCCCTGCAAATACGCTCTGTGCCTTTACGCTGCCCCTCCGCCCTCTGTGAACTTACCTTGAATGCTCTGTTACAATTTGGTTTCTACATTGCAACAGTCTGGGTCTCTTATCTCGATGACACAGATTTGTAGGTAAGGTTTGCAATGGGGTTCTCTGGGACTTTTAATTTTGTTGGTCTGTCCTTAAGACAGGACAGGATCAATTTTTGATCGGTGGGGATCAACCTTCAGCACCCCCGCTGCTCAGCACAAGAAAGGAGCCTCGACCCCCTCCACTGTTTACACAGGCAGAGCAACTCCTCCCATTCAAGGGCGAGCACCACCGCTCCATCGTCGTGCTGACCAGCGGGGATCTCGCACGCCGAATCCTAACCAACCAATCAAACATTGATGGCTTATCCTTAGTTTAGTCGATTAATGTAAAAGTGGCAGCTGGAAACTATACGTCATGTGACCCAATGTTAAGAAATAAGAGAATGATACATCTTGATTCTAGTTTTTCAAGCCTGAGCCTCATTCGTGTTTTGTCATCGGTCAATTTTTCCGTTTGCTATTGCGGCCAGATAACATTTGCTAAGGCCGGATTTACACGAGCGTGTTCAGTCCGTGATATACGGTCCGCAGGTCGGCCACATTTCCCGGACTGAGCACACTGCAGGGAGCTGGGCTCTTATCATCATCTATGACACTAGAAGTCGCTGCCTCGCTGCGGGGAAAACGGTCACGTACTAAAAAAATTTTTTCAGAACGGGACAGTAGTTCTGTGCAGAGGCAGCGACTCCCAGCTTCATAGATAACGATGATGCTAGTTGCCCGGCTCCCTGCAGTGTGCTCAGTCCGGGAAATGCGGCCGACCTGCGGACCGTATATCACGGACTGAATACGCTCGTGTAAATCCGGCCTTAGTATGGGAAGCTTTCACAGGTATTGCAATCCGTAGGCCCACGAGCATTTTTTTTCCTTGAGGACTGTCCAATTTCATCTGGTGCATTTTGCCGTCTAATAATCCAAGCTATCATCATAGTACCTTGTAATTCTGGGTCATAAATACCAGTCGGACTGGGACGTTCTGCCGTAAAATGCGGTTGCATATAAGGCCATCTGAATAATGGAAAACGAAGGATCTGCTCTGAGCCTCATGTAGGGTTTATATTCATTAGTATTTTCTAAGTCTTTCCAATAAAATCAGATTCATAAAGGCCGATCTGGAGTCTTTTTTTTTTAGAAAGTTGTGAGATCTTTGATCAAGTGCTGAAGGAGATTCCCATGAATGGGATGTGAACTCTGGCTGCTCCTCTGGGAAACGCTGCAGTAACCAAGGAGTATGAAGAGAGCTGGAATTTGCTTAATTTGCCTACATAGTCTGGCTGAGTCAGTGGATCTCGTGCCCGGAGAGTCCGCATGAGACTGCCCCAGAGAATCGGTAAGAATGCTCCTTGCTCCAAAGGAAACCCTTTAGGAAATTATAGAAAACTTTCTGTACAACCACGCCACTATTTGTCTGTGACCTTTTGGGACTTACAACTCATAGATTTATGCGCCAAGATGTGGACTCTGTGGTCCCTTGAGAAGACGACCAAAAAGCTCCCTTTCCAATTTGGTGAGGAACGATTGGAATCATTTTCAGACAAGTATAGGAACGCGTTTCAGGGTTTGAATTAATAAGCGAACGTTAGGACCCACGGCAGAGGGCCTGCAAATTGGTGGAGTTGTAAAGACTCAACATTTATGGTAAAGTTAAAGTGCAGCTCCAGTGCCCGTCCCACCCGCGGCTCCCGATGTCAGATGGGACAGCTGCCATTCTAAGGCCCAATGCGTGCGACCAAAGAATTTGTCCGTATTTACGGACCAATTTACTTCTTTTGACCATGGAAGTTTTCCTGTGTATTTGCCTGAAGGTGTCTGGGCTGTAGAAAGCCTCCGCCAAAGATAGGACATGTTTTATCATTTGCTTTTTACAGACTGTGCTCCCATACTTTGGGAGCACGCGCCAAAAATGCAGGTGGCGATCCACAGCCGACAGCCGTTCCTATAATCACAGAGTGCGGCCTAAGTCAGGGGAGCTACAATAAAGGAAATCGGATAACAGGCTCCATTCGTGAGGAAGACACGTACCCCATAAAAAAAAACAGCTGCTTTTCATGGTCCTCTCTGGAAACCCAGCGCTGGAAGACGAGGGGCGAGTTAGGCCACGGTCTACACAGCTTCTCGTGGCCACTTCCAGAAGGATCACACAAAACAAGCACCTTCACATCCTGGCACTAGTAACATCAGCTTTACCAGTCCCGATTGACAATTCTGCACCAATACATTCCTACACCTACTATCTAGTCAACCATACACTATATGGACAGAAGTATTGAGACACACCTCTTAATCATTGAATGTTGCGGTTTCCTTCGGTCCCATGGTCACAGGTGTATAAATTCCAGCACCTCGCCCCTGCAGTCACCTTTAGGCGCCTCAGACTCGAGCTTGTTCGGTCCGTGATATACGGTCCATACGGCAGCTCTATTTCCCGGACCGGATACTGCAGGGAGCCGGGCCCTTAGTATCAGTTACCCATGACGCTAGGTGTCACTGTCCTGTACTGAAAACATGATTACAGGACGGTATGTTCACACGCTAAACTAAAAACAGCTGTAAAATACAGAACTGTTTTCAAGGGAAAACCACTTGTGATTTTCAGCTGGTTTTAAAGCATGATGCGTTTTTTTACAGACGTTTTTCTATTGAGACAATGAAAAACGGCTCAAGAAGTGACATGCATTTTTTGACAAGGGCGTGTTTTTACAAACAGTCTCGGAAAATGACACCCCGTTGGAACGAAACGCTGTTTTTCCCATTGAAATCAATGAGATGTTTGGAAGCATTCAGCTTCTGTATTTTAAGCCGTTTAAACGGCTGAAAATAAGTCGCGTGAACATACCCTTACAATAACCCATTCTTTCCAAAATGTAAAGGTATGCTCACACGCAGTTTTTAGGCGTATTTCACGGCATTGACACCTCAAAATACGCCATGAAAAAGAAAAGCTAAACGCCTACAAACATCCGCCCATTCAACTCAATGGGAAGAACAGGTTTTTGTTCAGACTGCGTTTTTTTTATGCTGCGGTTTAAAAAAATGGAGCATAAAAAGACATCCCATAAAAAGGAGCACGTCACTTCTTGAGCCGTTTTTCATTGCGTTAATGGAAAAACCACTGAAAATCAGATGCTGTTTTCCCTTGAAATAATAGGACGCCACCATTGTAAACAAGTCAGTTCCTGAAATTTCTAGATATTCCACAATCACCTGTGAGTGATATTGTTGTAAAATGGAAGGAGCCCCGAAGTGGAGCCCACAGAAAGTTACAGAGCGAGGGCGCCGAGTGCTGAGGCGCATAAAAGTCACCAACACTCTGCTGACTCAATAACTGCAGAGTATAAACTTCCTCTGGTATTAACATTCACAAAAACTGTGCCCCAGGGGCTTCATGGCATGGGGGCCGAGCAGCTGCGTGCCAGCCTCACATCACCAAGCACAATGCCAAGCGTCAGATGGAGGGGTGTAAAGCCGCCACCACTGGACTCTGGAGCAGCGGAAACGTGTTCTGTGGAGTGACGCTTCTCCATATGACGTGTTCTGTGGAGTGACGCTTCTCCATATGACGTGTTCTGTGGAGTGACGCTTCTCCATATGACGTGTTCTGTGGAGTGACGCTTCTCCATATGACGTGTTCTGTGGAGTGACGCTTCTCCATATGACGTGTTCTGTGGAGTGACGCTTCTCCATATGACGTGTTCTGTGGAGTGACGCTTCTCCATATGACGTGTTCTGTAGAGTGACGCTTCTCTATATGACAGTCTGATGGATGAGTCTGGGTTTGGTGAATGCCAGGAGAATGTTTCCCGCCAGAATGCATTATGCCAGCTGTAAAGTTTGGTGGAGGAGTGGTAACGCTATGGGGGGTTTCAGGGGTCGGCTCCTCAATTCCAGTGAAGAGAAATCTTAATTCTTCAGCAGAACAAGACAATGTGGACAATTGTAGCTTCCAACTTTGGGAACAGTTTGGAGTTTGTCCCTTTTGTGTTCCAGCATGACTGCGCGCCAGTGCACAAGGTCCATATAGACATGGCTGGGTGGTTGGGGGAGTTTGGGGTGGAAGAACTTGACTGGCCGCACCAAGTCCTGACCTCAACCCCATCCACCTTGCATGAACTAGAACGGAGATTACAAGCCAAGTCCCCTCCCCCAACATCAGCATCTGACCTCACAAATGATCATCTGGATGAATGAGCAAAAATACCCAGACACCCCAAAATCTTGTAGAAAGTCCCCAGAAGAGTGGAAGATGTTTTATCTGCAAAGGGCGAGAGAGGGGGATCAACTCCATATTCATGTCTATGGATGTAGAATGGGATGTCATAAAACCTCCTGTAGGTGTAATGTGTAGGCGTCCCAATACTTTTCTCTATATAGTGCAGTTCTAAGACACGCATTTCGTTATATTGGGAGACTAATTTCTTACACAATAATAAGTGATATTTTTTTCCCCTTTTACATATTTATAAAGAAAAACAAAACCCACGGCCTGAGATGTGCAGAGACATTTAATATATACTGATCATGTCGGAGTCACGCTGACTAGATCTATGCGGTGTGCGCTATTGTTCTTATGTGGGTCGTTCACGTGGTCTTGTCACATAATCCCACCACAGCGGGGGCAGGTCGGACTCCCTGCGGGCTGGGGGCAATGCTTCCGTCTTTACACCTTCGGGTGGAGTCTCCTCCATTAGTTGCTGAACCTGAGGAAAACAAGTACAATGTATTAGTCGCAAAGGATCAAGAATGATGCTACGGCATATACCGAATGTGACATGGCTGGCAAATCCAGGAGGTAGGGAATATGGATTTGACAGGCCAAATTTGCCTTAAAAACAGAGGGGAAAACACAATTGTGATGGGGCGCTGCGGTCCCTCATACAGGCGGTTGTAGGAACATTTACATCAAGTAACACGGGTATGTGCAAATATACCCAAAAAGTGCGCAAACAGTCAATGGGACCCAGGGAAATACAAACGACAGGTTAAAAAATCCCTGATCAGGGCCGGCATATAGTCCGTCCTCTGCTGCAATGAGCGGAGTATACAGGACTGCTATAGGATGGGAGCGAAAACGGACATGGCGCAGCACTGACCTCGCGGTCCCAGCTTGCTTCACGAAGCTGCTTCCACTGCTCTCTCTTAGCAAAATAATCCGGGTACACGGCCTTCTCCGAGGGATGCCAGTGATCCAGACACCACTCCGGTACCTGAGGACGACATTCAGAACAGACATCTTACATATTAATCATCCGCAGTTATAAGATCGCAGGTCATCGCTCCAGCATTGTAAGCTATGAAGAGGTTTGCCATCACCCGGAAGGGGCAAACCTTCGTCTAAACATAGAAATCAATTTACAGCACAGTAAAGATGTGAAAATAGTTTGCCGTCCCTATAAAACAGAACTTCAAAGGCATAAGACAGGAAGTGTTGTCACAGGGACAGCGGAGAGAGAAGCTGCAGGCATTGGGGCTGTACAGTCCATCAATGAAAGTGGTAAACAGGAACAAGGGTGTGAATAAAAGGGTTTAGTTTGCAGTAAAGGGGTTTTTATATAATGCTTAGGAGAAATCTACTGTAAGTGTATGTTCACTCTCTTAAACTTTATATATTAATATAAACGCCAGAAAAAGTTGTCACCGTGTACATACATTACTTATCCTGTACGGATTGGGAGTTACATCCTGTATTATACTCCACCAGCAGAATAGTGAGTGCAGCTCTGGAGTATAATACAGGATGTAACTCAGGATCAGTACAGGATAAGTAATGTAATGTATGTACACAGTGACTCCACCAGCAGAATAGTGAGTGCAGCTCTGGAGTATAATACAGGATGTAACTCAGGATCAGTACAGGATAAGTAATGTTATGTATGTACACCGTGACTCCACCAGCAGAATAGTGAGTGCAGCTCAGGAGTATATTACAGGCTGTAACTCAGGATCAGTACAGGATAAGTAATGTAATGTATGTACACAGTGACTTCACCAGCAGAATAGTGAGTGCAGCTCTGGGGTATAATACAGGATGTAACTCAGGATTAGTACAGGATAAGTAATGTAATGTATGTACACAGTGACTCCACCAGCAGAATAGTGAGTGCAGCTCTGGAGTATAATACAGGATGTAACTCAGGATCAGTACAGGATAAGTAATGTTATGTATGTACACCGTGACTCCACCAGCAGAATAGTGAGTGCAGCTCAGGAGTATATTACAGGCTGTAACTCAGGATCAGTACAGGATAAGTAATGTAATGTATGTACACAGTGACTCCACCAGCAGAATAGTGAGTGCAGCTCAGGAGTATATTACAGGCTGTAACTCAGGATCAGTACAGGATAAGTAATGTAATGTATGTACACAGTGACTTCACCAGCAGAATAGTGAGTGCAGCTCTGGGGTATAATACAGGATGTAACTCAGGATTAGTACAGGATAAGTAATGTAATGTATGTACACAGTGACTCCACCAGCAGAATAGTGAGTGCAGCTCTGGAGTATAATACAGGATGTAACTCAGGATCAGTACAGGATAAGTAATGTTATGTATGTACACCGTGACTCCACCAGCAGAATAGTGAGTGCAGCTCAGGAGTATATTACAGGCTGTAACTCAGGATCAGTACAGGATAAGTAATGTAATGTATGTACACAGTGACTCCACCAGCAGAATAGTGAGTGCAGCTCTGGAGTATAATACAGGATGTAACTCAGGATTAGTACAGGATAAGTAATGTAATGTATGTACACAGTGACTCCACCAGCAGAATAGTGAGTGCAGCTCTGGAGTATAATACAGGATGTAACTCAGGATCAGTACAGGATAAGTAATGTTATGTATGTACACCGTGACTCCACCAGCAGAATAGTGAGTGCAGCTCAGGAGTATATTACAGGCTGTAACTCAGGATCAGTACAGGATAAGTAATGTAATGTATGTACACAGTGACTCCACCAGCAGAATAGTGAGTGCAGCTCTGGAGTATAATACAGGATGTAACTCAGGATTAGTACAGGATAAGTAATGTAATGTATGTACACAGTGACTCCACCAGCAGAATAGTGAGTGCAGCTCTGGAGTATAATACAGGATGTAACTCAGGATCAGTACAGGATAAGTAATGTTATGTATGTACACCGTGACTCCACCAGCAGAATAGTGAGTGCAGCTCAGGAGTATATTACAGGCTGTAACTCAGGATCAGTACAGGATAAGTAATGTAATGTATGTACACAGTGACTCCACCAGCAGAATAGTGAGTGCAGCTCTGGAGTATAATACAGGATGTAACTCAGGATTAGTACAGGATAAGTAATGTAATGTATGTACACAGTGACTCCCCCAGCAGAATAGTGAGGGCAGCTCTGGAGTATAATACAGGATGTAACTCAGGATCAGTACAAGATAAGTATTTATAAAGTTACTCAACCCTTTATGCTAACCATACACATTAGGTCCCTGACAGCAAATCCTGCAGATTTTAATGGACTGCTGTAAGACTGATGTGTGTAACAATACGTGCATATGACATGATGCAGATTCACAGCGACTTTATAGCCACAGCCAAAGCGTTGCGTCATCCCTCCGTAAACGGACACACGGCAATGCATCTGGCTGCACATGGATCAAAGATAGACCACAATGCTTCTCATTACATTCATGCTGTATGAGGACGCCAAGTGCGTCCCATTGGATCCTCAACTACTGGCGTTCTAGCGCGTGGGTCTCCCTGGAGGACCCAGTGCTTTACATGGACAGCCCATCGAGCTCCCTGTAGATGAGCTGCAACGAAACTGAAGAGGTTTCCCCCACAGATTACAGCTCATGCCATCAATGGGACACCATGTGATCAGCTCATCATTGGGGGACCCTTCTAACAAAAAGATTGTCTAAAGTGGAGAACCCCATAAAAAGTAATATCCATCATGCAATCCCACGGGATGCAAACAACGGAAATGTATTCATATGATGGACGGGCCGCCAGGTCCCTCATTATCGTGTCCACCCCTGGAATAGGGAGTGGAACTAGACCCGGCTGTCCATACTGACCTTGTAGCAATCGTATCGCTCGTATGACGTTCCTCCCGGGGAGTCTGGGAAGATGTACGGCTGGGGGTGTTGGCGAATGTAGAATTCCTCTTCGCCCGCTTTCAGCAGTAAGGTGGCTTTTATCAGGTCCTTCTCATTTGTATGTTCTTCGAAGCGCGCTCTGAGCAGGCAGGCCTCGTAGCGGAACTGGTCTCTGCGGACAGATTTACATACAGGATTAATGTCTGGTTCCAGATATCGGCTAGAATGTGGATGAAGTGCCGCTGATACAATGTAACAGTCGCTCAGCAGTTAAGGGTATTTCATATAATAACAGCAGCAGAGCCGCAGTACCAGGATAAGCAGGTCGCAGCCCATTGGTTCTGATCAGAAGGGACCCCTCCCCCATCGGTCATATATTGATAGCCTTTTCTGGCTTTAGCATAGACCATGTAAACATTTGAAGTGCATTTTTTTTAATAATCAGGTCAGTCAACGGGATTAGTGTAACTTTATAAATAGTTTTTATTAAAAATGATTTTTACTTTTTTAGATACAGCTGCTTTGTATTCTCTATATAGAGCAGCTGTATGGAGCGCTAAATCCTGTTCCTGTCAGGTCGCGGGACTGACGGGTTCAGTGTCAGAGGGTCCTGCGTGTCTGACATTTACATGTGATTGATTACAGATGGCTCCTGTTTGTCAGACACGCAGGACCCTCTGACACTGAACCCGTCAGTCCCGCGACCTGACAGGAACAGGATTTAGCGCTCCATACAGCTGCTCTATATAGAGAATACAAAGCAGCTGTATCTAAAAAAGTAAAAATCATTTAATAAAAATGAATTCTAACGTTACACTAAACACACTGACCTGATTAGTAAAAGAAATAAAATAATGCACTTCAAAGGTTTACATATATTCCCGGAAAACCTCGAATGAACGGAATATTGCGGCTTTATTTGTATTTGTTTTTTTAAGTGTAACTAAACGTTTAACAAACTTCTGGCATGTCATAGTGATGAGTCAGAAGTTTTGATTGGTGGGGGTCCGAGCGCTGAGACCCCCACCAATCACTAAAACGCAGCCGCAGAAGCCGAGCGCTCACACGAGCACTTCTGCTGCTTTGTTTTAGCGATTGGTGGGGGTCTCAGCGCTCAGACCCCCACCAATCAAAACTTCTGACTCATCACTATGACATGCCAGAAGTTTGTTAAACGTTTAGTTAACCTTTAAATGGATCCAAAATATGGTGCGGATTCCTTCTGCAGTTCCTGGGAGCCCCATAGGGATGGAGCGGTAATACACACGCTCGACTACCACGCCATTCATTCCTATGGGGCTCCCAAAAACGGCACAGTGAGCCCATTTTTGTGATCGGTGGGGTCCCAGCGGTCAGACCCTCATGGATCAGATATTTATCACCTATCCTGTGGATAGGTGATAAACATGGATTATGGTAAAACCACTTCCCGCTGCAGCCGTTTTTCAGATTTTCACTTTCGTTTTTTCCTCCCCATCTTCCAAAAGCCAGAACTTTTTTTTTATTCCTCCATCAATAAAGCCGTAGAAGGGATTGTACCATATAACGTAGTGGGAAACTGGGGAAAAATTATTTGTGGGGTGGAACGGGAATAAAAAAAGTGATTCCGCCATTGTTTTTTACGCTTACCCTAAACATTTCTGGGGTGGTTTTAAAACCTACAAAATCCGCATCACTTTGTAGGATTGGGCATCACCCAAATGGTCCAGTCTGACCGAGCACGACAGACACCGACTAAAGACAGATATCTGTGGAAGAATCGATCTGCCATGTTGGATTTTTTTCGTTCATGCCAAACGACAGATTTGCATCCCTCGAATAGAAGCCCAGACCAGGCCGCAGACCGAGGCAGAGATCGAGCGGTGATCTGTAACTCACGGCGATGTCGTCTAGAGCGACAACCGACAGCCCATAATCGACCGGTCGCACAGGAAGCGGCCGCCTGAAAACCCTAATGTCGGCCAGCTTTACACACAGCAGGGCTACCGCCTCACCAGCCGCGCGACCGAGGAGGGAGAATCAGGACAGGACGTGGAGCAGAAAGGGATTCTGGACACCATTGTTTCTACGTCAGTCACCCCATTGTCCTCCCGCTCTGAGAAGTAATTGTGGGGTGCTGATGGTTGCGCTGGCAGCCTGGGGGCCTAATAAAGCGCCCCATGTCTGCCACCCTGCTGCTCCTATAAAGTCCTGCCAGAGGCCGGTAAATAGCACAAAAACTGCAACACATAAGTAACGCAGCATATTTTACCAGCCATCAAATGATCGCTTGTTCAAATCCCGTAAAGAGACACAAAAATTGTAAAAAACTAAATTTAATAAAGTTTTTGTTGTACATATTTAAAGAACAAAAAAAAAAACACCTTTTCCCATTTACCCCGTAAAGTAGTGTAAAAAATAAACATAATTTGATTGCCACGTCCGTAAAACAATAAAATCGATGGAAAAATAAAAGTTGTGGCTCTCAGAATACGGCGACACAAAAAACTGTTCTTATTTTTAACAAATTGTTTTTTTTCTTGAACAAGGAGTAAAGCATGAAAAAAAAACGACATAAGTTTGGCATCACCGTAATCGTATCGACCCGCAGAATAAAGTGAAGTCTCGTTCCTACTGCACGGTGAACGACAGAAAAACCAAACCCCAAAAAACAATGGAGGAATCACCGGTTCTCTTTTTTTTTTCCATTACACCCGTTTTTTTCTCAGCTTCCCACTACGGTATACGGTATAACGGGCCCGTGAAAATCTACAACTCGTCCCGCAAAAAACAAGACCCGATACGGCTAGAACGAAGGAAAATATAAAAATAAAAAAAAGTGGTCGATTTTGGAAGGTGGGAATAAAAAAGCGAAAACGAAAAATAAAAAATATGTCTGCGGAAGGATTTAACACAAATAACGGATTACGTTTTACATCTTTCTACTGTATTTGTGCATAAAGATCGGATACCACACCACATGACCAGGGCAGATTCTCCTCCTGTGAGTAACTAGTGAAGATTTCATTTATTGACAGCAAGCAGAGATCCTGAAAACTGATCAATTGCCACACAAAGTATATTAGAAACTTGCGGTATCTTCCGAATACCTTTTCGTGGCATTAAGATATAAATATAGTATATACTTGGATCATTAAACATGGCGTGTACTACCTCTGCCAGCAGTCAACGGTGAAACGCGCCACATTTCATTTTAATACGTTTTGTGCGCTGAAACTGGACTTTTGTAAGGTGATAACAGGGACACTCTCCATATGGATCAGGGACATTATTTTCCACTTGTGTCAGTGAAGGTGGCGAGGCGGGTTTTGACAATTTTCACCCAAAAAAACGTAGCGGCGGACAAGACATTACGTTACGGCGTGAACATAAAATCAGTAGCAGCGGTCTGAATTCTCCCTAAGAAGTCGCAAATATGAAGCAATTCAATGTGTTTCTTTGGACGCGACTCAGGGGGGCGACTGTCGCGCAAAATACGCCAAAGTGATTGGGAAAATCCTTCTTACTAGAATATAACATGAAATTATTAAAAATCACGTGACCACAGACAATACACTGTGCAGAATAGAAGTCAATGCCCCCCTGCCCCCTCCTCCTTCCCCGGCTGTCATTGAGTGTCCTCTCTAGGGGGCAGAAGCGGGTACAGACAGGACCAGGAGCCCTCACAGCCGGCGCCTGCTGGATTCCCTGCACGTACACGTCTTCCTATTACCTGAACACACACCACGACTCCAGGTGCCGCAGAGACTTCTTATACAGCCGCAGCACCTTCTGATGGTGGTTCAGCAGCCCCGCCATCTTACTACCCCCTCCTCCAACCTAGCCCTACCAACACTGGAAGCAGAGACGGGGCGTCTCATCGTTCTCTTCAGTGGTTGGTCATCTGGGAACCACGTGGCCAACTGACGCGCGATACGTACACTTTAGCGTCTTGTTTCTCCGCTAGAGGGAGGTTGTCGGACATTTTCCCGAAGACCGAATAATATAGGCAAATGGTATTCAACCACATATACTGGAGACAATTTGACTGACTGTTACAGTATAGACTGATAGGGAGGGAAAAACACATTTAATATTATTGTAAAAACTGTTATATAATTAAGAATTGTGTTTTGATTAATGAACGTAGACCCCCCATTATTTCGTATCTATTGGGTTTACAGAGTATTACTCCGGGGTTTTGGGTGTAGCAAGGTGGAGGGATTAAACATCTGTAGGGTGTACCAAGATGATTGATAGCTCGCAGTGCATCCTGGGAAAGAGAGAGGCTCAGCCACGCTGGATTCAGTATGTCACTCTTCAGATTAATTGGTGAGAGGATTATTGTACCCCTATCCCACTCCTTACATGGTTCTCTATGTTTTGTATCCTGACATTTTGTGAACCAGTGGTCTGCAGCCTGTGGCTTTCCTGCAATGGTAAAACTACAACTCCCAGGATGCCCTGACAGCCAGCATCTGTCAGGGCATGCTGGGAGCTGTAGTTGTACCACTGTTGGAGAGTCAAGGGTTGCAGACCAGTTATGTAGACACCCCATGTGTAAATACAATGAGGCACATGCACGGGACACATTGGTGCTGAATGAATGGCGCCATTTTCTAGGCGCCTAACGACAACTTTTTAGACCCTGGTTCGTTTACATGCCAAGGGCGCTCTCCCTGGTTCTCATCGTTCTAGATGTGGGGCAGACATGGACAATTTTCTCCTAATAATATGGGCACATTATCCGCACGTTCTCAATCTCTGTACAGTCCATACATCATACGTGACTCACCCGCTCAGTCTTGGTCAGCTCGCTACAGATAACCCTATTGGGTTTTGTGGAAGAAGTTGCCTTATTAAGGGCCATGACCACTAAACCTGTACGTCCGCACATAGAGCCCCCATAGGTACCGCCACATAGTGCCACCCTGCCCTTGGAACATTCCACAATTTTTGTGGTATAAAATATTACAGACCCATGTGCCTGGGCCGTTTTCAAAAGGGAAAGCGTCTCGATCTGTTGATCTGTTATGCACGGCATCGTATTGAACTGGAATCTCCTGAAGATCACAACACTTCCGCACTGGATCGCAATGGTCACGATGCCACCGGCTTGTATAAGCTCATTTATGCCGCCAGAGAAATCCCAAATAGATTCCTTAAAGGAACACCTAAAAAAAACTATATCCACCACAATGCCGAGCCCAGGGGCGGCCCATGACACAGGGATTTTCTGAACACCAAAGAGAGAATCCCTGTGTGATGCGCCGCCCCTCAGTCCCTGCCTAGAAATAGTGTTCCTTTAATATCCAGGGTCCCTGGTTAGATGCAAGAACTGGCTGTGCGGTCTCATATATTTGTTCCCTAATTCTGTGTATTTATTCTGGGGTCTTGCTGCTCACAGGAGTCTCAGGCCGAGAGGAGTCCCACTCTTCTGTTCTTGTGCTTTTTTTTTTTATTCTTCCTATGACAAACCTTCCTGTCGTGATTGGCTAATATGCAGCACGTGACCAATCGAGAGGTTTTGGGTCTCCAAACTCTCCCATACAGTGATTAGTACAATAAAAAATAGTAACCTCCATCATTGTGTAGAGAACCTGTGTAAAATAACCTGGGAAAAATTGGTGACAGGTCCGCTTTCAGGTGTGGGTACAGCTGGCACACTCATAGTGCATATATATATATATATAATGTGATTTGTTTTTTTCAGATGCAAATCTTGGTCATTCAATTTTCTACATTATGTTTCTTTGTAGACATTGGAATAAATCTGACTGATCCAATGTTCAGAGGAATATACAGAGGCACAAAGAAACATCAAGGTGAGTTTGCTTATACAATGTATTGAATAAAATCACATCTTTTTTTATTTTTTTAGTGTCCTGTTCTGCTGTCTATGGGGGGGAGTGTATAGACTCATTAATGAGGGATTTGACCAATCACGATCACTGTTACTCATTTGTGTTTATCAGGCCCACGGGTGCACACAAGGTTTTCACATTTTGGGGTTTACTGTATGGTTATGCATACGCAGCGGGGACACACATACAAATAGATGCAGACACTTGACAGACAGGGCCCTCATTATAAAGTGAATATATAATGTCATTATACAGCGTACATAGATACTGCTGCCATACTATACACATAACTTAAGCCACCATACAATACACATAAATAATGCTGCCATACTGTACACATAAATAATGCTGCCATACTGTACACATAAATAATGCTGCCATACTGTACACATAAATAATACTGCCATACTGTACACATAACCTTAAGCCACCATACAATACACATAAATAATGCTGCCATACTGTACACATAAATAATGCTGCCATACTGTACACATAAATAATGCTGCCATACTGTACACATAAATAATGCTGCCATACTGTACACATAAATAATACTGCCATACTGTACACATAACCTTAAGCCACCATACAATACACATAAATAATGCTGCCATACTGTACACATAAATAATACTGCCATACTGCACACATAACCTTAAGCCACCATACAATACACATAAATAATGCTGCCATACTGTATACAAATAATGCTGCCATACTGTACAGATAAATAATACTGCCATACTGCACACATAACCTTAAGCCACCATACGCTATACATAAATAATACTGCCATACTGTACACATAAATAATACTGCCATACTGTACACATAACCTTAAGCCACCATACAATACACATAAATAATGCTGCCATACTGTACACATAAATAATACTGCCATACTGCACACATAACCTTAAGCCACCATACAATACACATAAATAATGCTGCCATACTGTATACAAATAATGCTGCCATACTGTACAGATAAATAATACTGCCATACTGCACACATAACCTTAAGCCACCATACGCTATACATAAATAATACTGCCATACTGTACACATAAATAATACTGCCATACTGTACACATAACCTTAAGCCACCATACAATACACATAAATAATGCTGCCATACTGTACACATAAATAATACTGCCATACTGCACACATAACCTTAAGCCACCATACAATACACATAAATAATGCTGCCATACTGTATACAAATAATGCTGCCATACTGTACAGATAAATAATACTGCCATACTGCACACATAACCTTAAGCCACCATACGCTATACATAAATAATACTGCCATACTGTACACATAAATAATACTGCCATACTGTACACATAACCTTAAGCCACCATACAATACACATAAATAACGCTGCCATACTGCACACATAAATAATGCTGCCATACTGTACACATAAATAATGCTGCCATACTGTACACATAAATAATGCTGCCATACTGTACACATAAATAATGCTGCCATACTGTACACATAAATAATGCTGCCATACTGTACACATAAATAATACTGCCATACTGCACACATAACCTTAAGCCACCATACAATACACATAAATAATGCTGCCATACTGTATACAAATAATGCTGCCATACTGTACAGATAAATAATACTGCCATACTGCACACATAACCTTAAGCCACCATACGCTATACATAAATAATACTGCCATACTGTACACATAACCTTAAGCCACCATACTGTACACATAAATAATGCTGCCATACTGTACACATAAATAACGCTGCCATACTGTACACATAAATAATACTGCCATACTGTACACATAAATAATGCTGCCATACTGTACACATAAATAATACTGCCATACTGTACACATAACCTTAAGCCACCATACAATACAATACTGTACACATAAATAATACTGCCATACTGCACACATAACCTTAAGCCACCATACAATACACATAAATAATGCTGCCATACTGTATACAAATAATGCTGCCATACTGTACAGATAAATAATACTGCCATACTGCACACATAACCTTAAGCCACCATACGCTATACATAAATAATACTGCCATACTGTATACAAATAATGCTGCCATAATGTACAGATAAATAATACTGCCATACTGCACACAAATAATACTGCCATACTGTACACATAAATAATACTGCCATACTGTATACAAATAACGCTGCTATACCGTACACATAAATAATGCTGCCATACTGTATACATAAATAATGCTGCCATACTGTACACATAAATAACGCTGCCATACTGTATACATAAATAACGCTGCCATACTGTATACATAAATAACGCTGCCATACTGTATACATAAATAACGCTGCCATACTGTATACATAAATAACGCTGCCATACTGTATACATAAATAACGCTGCCATACTGTACACATAAATAACGCTGACATACTGTACACATAAATAATGCTGCCATACTGTACACATAAATAACGCTGCCATACTGTACAGATAAATAACGCTGCCATACTGTACACATAAATAACGCTGCCATACTGTACACATAAATAACGCTGCCATACTGTACACATAAATAATGCTGCCATACTGTACAGATAAATAACGCTGCCATACTGTACACATAAATAACGCTGCCATACTGTACACATAAATAACGCTGCCATACTGTATACATAAATAACGCTGCCATACTGTATACATAAATAACGCTGCCATACTGTATACATAAATAACGCTGCCATACTGTACACATAAATAACGCTGACATACTGTACACATAAATAACGCTGACATACTGTACACATAAATAATGCTGCCATACTGTACACATAAATAACGCTGCCATACTGTACAGATAAATAATGCTGCCATACTGTACACATAAATAACGCTGCCATACTGTACACATAAATAACGCTGCCATACTGTACACATAAATAACGCTGCCATACTGTACACATAAATAACGCTGCCATACTGTACACATAAATAACGCTGCCATACTGTACACATAAATAATGCTGCCATACTGTACACATAAATAATGCTGCCATACTGTACACATAAATAACGCTGCCATACTGTACAGATAAATAATGCTGCCATACTGTATACATAAATAACGCTGCCATACTGTACACATAAATAACGCTGCCATACTGTACACATAAATAACGCTGCCATACTGTACAGATAAATAATGCTGCCATACTGTACACATAAATAACGCTGCCATACTGTACACATAAATAACGCTGCCATACTGTACACATAAATAACGCTGCCATACTGTACACATAAATAACGCTGCCATACTGTACAGATAAATAACGCTGCCATACTGTACACATAAATAACGCTGCCATACTGCACACATAAATAATACTGCCATACTGTACACATAAATAACGCTGCCATACTGTACACATAAATAACGCTGCCATACTGTACACATAAATAACGCTGCCATACTGTACAGATAAATAACGCTGCCATACTGTACACATAAATAACGCTGCCATACTGCACACATAAATAATGCTGCCATACTGTACACATAAATAACGCTGCCATACTGTACACATAAATAACGCTGCCATACTGTACAGATAAATAATGCTGCCATACTGTATACATAAATAACGCTGCCATACTGTACACATAAATAACGCTGCCATACTGTACACATAAATAACGCTGCCATACTGTACAGATAAATAACGCTGCCATACTGTACACATAAATAACGCTGCCATACTGTACACATAAATAACGCTGCCATACTGTACACATAAATAACGCTGCCATACTGTACACATAAATAACGCTGCCATACTGTACACATAAATAATGCTGCCATACTGTACAGATAAATAATGCTGCCATACTGTACACATAAATAACGCTGCCATACTGTACACATAAATAACGCTGCCATACTGTACAGATAAATAATGCTGCCATACTGTATACATAAATAACGCTGCCATACTGTATACATAAATAACGCTGCCATACTGTATACATAAATAACGCTGCCATACTGTATACATAAATAACGCTGCCATACTGTATACATAAATAACGCTGCCATACTGTACACATAAATAACGCTGACATACTGTACACATAAATAATGCTGCCATACTGTACACATAAATAACGCTGCCATACTGTACAGATAAATAATGCTGCCATACTGTACACATAAATAACGCTGCCATACTGTACACATAAATAACGCTGCCATACTGTACACATAAATAATGCTGCCATACTGTACAGATAAATAATGCTGCCATACTGTACACATAAATAACGCTGCCATACTGTACACATAAATAACGCTGCCATACTGTATACATAAATAACGCTGCCATACTGTATACATAAATAACGCTGCCATACTGTATACATAAATAACGCTGCCATACTGTACACATAAATAACGCTGACATACTGTACACATAAATAACGCTGACATACTGTACACATAAATAATGCTGCCATACTGTACACATAAATAACGCTGCCATACTGTACAGATAAATAATGCTGCCATACTGTACACATAAATAACGCTGCCATACTGTACACATAAATAACGCTGCCATACTGTACACATAAATAACGCTGCCATACTGTACACATAAATAACGCTGCCATACTGTACACATAAATAACGCTGCCATACTGTACACATAAATAATGCTGCCATACTGTACACATAAATAATGCTGCCATACTGTACACATAAATAACGCTGCCATACTGTACAGATAAATAATGCTGCCATACTGTATACATAAATAACGCTGCCATACTGTACACATAAATAACGCTGCCATACTGTACACATAAATAACGCTGCCATACTGTACAGATAAATAATGCTGCCATACTGTACACATAAATAACGCTGCCATACTGTACACATAAATAACGCTGCCATACTGTACACATAAATAACGCTGCCATACTGTACACATAAATAACGCTGCCATACTGTACACATAAATAACGCTGCCATACTGTACACATAAATAACGCTGCCATACTGCACACATAAATAATGCTGCCATACTGTACACATAAATAACGCTGCCATACTGTACACATAAATAACGCTGCCATACTGTACACATAAATAACGCTGCCATACTGTACAGATAAATAACGCTGCCATACTGTACACATAAATAACGCTGCCATACTGCACACATAAATAATGCTGCCATACTGTACACATAAATAACGCTGCCATACTGTACACATAAATAACGCTGCCATACTGTACAGATAAATAATGCTGCCATACTGTATACATAAATAACGCTGCCATACTGTACACATAAATAACGCTGCCATACTGTACACATAAATAACGCTGCCATACTGTACAGATAAATAATGCTGCCATACTGTACACATAAATAACGCTGCCATACTGTACACATAAATAACGCTGCCATACTGTACACATAAATAATGCTGCCATACTGTACAGATAAATAATGCTGCCATACTGTACACATAAATAACGCTGCCATACTGTACACATAAATAACGCTGCCATACTGTACAGATAAATAATGCTGCCATACTGTATACATAAATAACGCTGCCATACTGTATACATAACTAAAGCCATGGATTGCACGACATTAATGATCTGTATTCCCTTCACAGATGATTTTGCTGATATTATTGAACGTGCCGTAAAAATCGGTGTGGAGAAGGTAAGAGGTGTGCCCCATACCCGCTGCACGGCCTCATAATGGCTGCAATAGATGCGGAGGCTTGTCTGTACTGGTATCAATCCAAATTTACCTCTGATGCCTCTTTTTGGGCTTGTTGTTACTGATTCCCATAAATTCCAATATTCGGGTCATGGCCAGGTGATAATTTACATATTCTTGGGTTATGCAAAGGGATTAGGCCACAAAAGTGTTTACCGTTGGAAAAGCCCTTTAGGTTTTTTTTTCCCTTTGGGAATAGTGTCCCTCCCTTTTTGTTTAGCACATTCTGTCAGACGTCACCCAAAATTAACTGAACTTTCTGTTTTTTAACTTTATTTCAGCTTATGATCACAGGAGGAAACCTACATGAGAGCAAAGAGGCGATAGAGATGGCCCGGACCAATGGTATTCACACTTGACTTTTTTGGGTGGTGAACCAAAACTGCATAAAGCTTAAAGTGAATTTCCACCATTTAACAATATTTCGTTTTTAGGTCTGAATTTCTGTGCTAATTAAGTTCATAATATATCTTTATCCCTTTGTATGCAGAGCTCCAAATCCCCTGCATAGACATGGACTTAAATTATCCTAATCTGGCTCTAGCAGCTGCCACTAGGGGGAGCCTACTGAAGACATATTTATTATTGTGTTCAGCGAGTGAGCTCCCTCCAGTGGTAGCACTGAGACCCCTACCGATCGCTAAAATGAAGCAGCAGAAGCGCTAGTTTCTGTTCGGCTTTTACCGGAAAGCCGTTGTAGCGGAGTACGGGCTCATAGACTTTCTATTGATCCTGTACTCCGATACATTGATTTCCGTAAATAGCCGAACAGAAACTAAGCGGCTGAGCGCTCACACAAGCACTTCTGCCTCTTCGTTTTAGCGATTGGTGGGGGTTTCAGTTCTCGGACCCCCATCAATCAAAACTTCTGACATGTCTCTATGAGATGTCAGAAGTTTGTTGAACGTTTAGTTACCCTTTAACTCCGAGCCTTGTAGCACATAGAGGGGGGGGGGGGGGGGTTGATGGCCTGATGAAGACGCTGGTTCAGCGCTGAAACTAGACTTTTACAATAAATTATTTATTTTTGTATTTCATAATACTGGAACTGCTTCTACCATTATTACCAGCGCCGTTTATGGTCCACCATTTTTTTCTTCCTGCAAATAGTGGGGGGTTGTCATTGGGGAAACAAGGATCCGGCAAGATGGATTTTGTTTGTGTCCAGTACTTTACCCTGGAGATAATTTGCGCCATAGGTGTCTGCACTCACTCTGCTTTACTGAAATAACACGACTGTTTGTATGACCCAAATATGCCTATAACAGAGGTGCCCACAAGTCACAGTATAGTCAGGTTATTACCTCAATGTTTCCATATGTGGAAAAAACTTGCACAAGAATTCTGGCGTGAGTGTCACTTGTCTCCCATGTCTTTTTTCCTGTTGCAGTTTTGAGCGACTTGTGTTTTGACATCTTTCAACATAATTTTATAGTTTACACATTGAATTAATCTACATGAAAAGTAGAGTCATTTTGTAAAGACATTACTTATCCTGTACTGATCCTGAGTTACATCCTGCATTATACTCCAGAGCTGCATTCACTATTCTGCTGGTGGAGTCACTGTGTACATACATTACATTACTTATCCTGTACTGATCCTGAGTTACATCCTGTATTATACTCCAGAGCTGCATTCACTATTCTGCTGGTGGAGTCACTATGTACATACATTACATTACTTATCCTGTACTGATCCTGAATTACATCCTGTATTATACCCCAGAGCTGCATTCACTACTCTGCTGGTGGAGTCACTGTGTACATACATTACATTACTTATCCTGTACTGATCCTGAGTTACATCCTGTATTATACTCCAGAGCTGCATTCACTATTCTGCTGGTGGAGTCACTGTGTACATACATTACATTACTTATCCTGTACTGATCCTGAGTTACATCCTGTATTATACTCCAGAGCTGCATTCACTATTCTGCTGGTGGAGTCACTATGTACATACATTACTTATCCTGTACTGATCCTGAGTTACATCCTGTATTATACTCCAGAGCTGCACTCACTATTCTGCTGGTGGAGTCACTGTGTACATACATTACATTACTTATCCTGTACTGATCCTGAGTTACATCCTGTATTATACTCCAGAGCTGCATTCACTATTCTGCTGGTGGAGTCACTGTGTACATACATTACATTACTTGTACTGATCCTGAGTTATATCATGTATTATACTCCAGAGCTGCACTCACTATTCTGCTGGTGGAGTCACTGTATACATACATTACATTACTTATCCTGTACTGATCCTGAGTTACATCCTGTATTATACTCCAGAGCTGCACTCACTATTCTGCTGGTGGAGAGACTGTGTACGTACATTACATTACTTATCTTATACTGATCCTGAGTTACATCCTGTATTATACTCTGGAGCTGCACTCACTGTTCTGCTGGTGGAGTCACTGTGTACATACATTACATTACTTATCCTGTACTGATCCTGAGTTACATCCTGTATTATACTCCAGAGCTGCACTCACTATTCTGCTGGTGGAGTCACTGTGTACATACATTACATTACTTATCCTGTACTGATCCTGAGTTACATCCTGTATTATACTCCAGAGCTGCATTCACTATTCTGCTGGTGGAGTCACTGTGTACATACATTACATTACTTGTACTGATCCTGAGTTATATCATGTATTATACTCCAGAGCTGCACTCACTATTCTGCTGGTGGAGTCACTGTATACATACATTACATTACTTATCCTGTACTGATCCTGAGTTACATCCTGTGTTATACTGCAGAGCTGCACTCACTATTCTGCTGGTGGAGTGACTGTGTACATACATTACATTACTTATCCTGTACTGATCCTGAGTTATATCCTGTATTATACTGCAGAGTTGCACTCACTATTCTGCTGGTGGAGTGACTGTGTACATACATTACATTACTTATCCTGTACTGATCCTGAGTTACATCCTGTGTTATACTGCAGAGCTGCACTCACTATTCTGCTGGTGGAGTCACTATGTACATACATTACTTATCATGTACTCTCCTGAGTTACATCCTGTGTTATACTGCAGAGCTGCACTCACTATTCTGCTGGTGGAGTCACTGTGTACATACATTACATTACTTATCCTGTACGGATCCTGCGCACACCTTGCTATGATTTCTGGGATGTGTAATCTTTACACCGTACAGTATCCTAAATGTAGGAGAAACTAACTGTCCCCCGGCATTATAAGAGTTTAGCTAAACTCTTAGGGGGCGTGTCTGTCAACAAGCTTGTTGACAGTTTCCAATAACAACTAACAGAATTGTATAAAAGTTAAAATGTAAGATGTTTAAAAGTGGAGCTATGCTACTTATAGAAAATACACAGTTTTGTGTCTAATCCCATGAGTTTTACAGATCGGTTCTTCAGCACGGTCGGCTGCCATCCCACCAGGTGTGGAGAGTTTGAGGCTGGAGATCCCGACCAGTACTTATCTGATCTACAGAAGCTGATAGACGACAATAAAGGGAGGGTTGTGGCTGTCGGAGAGTGCGGTCTAGGTAAGTGTCAAGCAGATCTCGGCTTCTTTTGATTCAAGTTGTAAAGCCAACTCGACAACCCCTGCTTATAAAGAAGCGGCGATCAGTGATGATCCTAGAGTCCAGATCCCAACCAATTTTATCTGCCGATATGTCTCCACGATAAAATGTGCACACATCCTTCAACTTGAATGTATGTAATAGCGTTGGGTTATAAGTGACACGGTCTAACTAAAACTCTAAGGCTCAATGCACACGATGCGTATTACGTGCGGCTTTGCCGTGTGGATTTGTGTGCGGCAAATCCGCAGCGTAATACAGTAGCAGCATAATCAATGAGATTCCAGGAAATCTCATGTACACGCTGCTGTATTTTTCGGGACGGAAACTGACCTACGGTGCGTATTTTAAAATCTGCAGCATGTCAATTTATCTTGCGTTTCCACCTGCAAATTGTATGTGCCGAGCGCTGTGGAAAATCGCACCAAAACCCGCAGCATGAAAACGCGCCGAAAAACGCATCAAAACGTAAAAAGCGTATCGAAAGGCTCACAATTATGTGCGGTTTTTACCTGCGAATTTCCTGCATATTGCGGTTTTGGTGCGTATTTTCCGCATTACAATACGCAACGTGTGCATGTAGCATAAGGGTAAGTTCACACGTTGCGTAAATACTGCGGATTTTCCATAATGGAATTTGTTTCGTAAAATTCGCAGCATTATACTGTAGCAGCAAAGTGGATGTGATAGAACAAATCTCATCCACTCGCTGCGTAAATATTGAGCGGAAAAACGCTCAAAAATTGACCTGCGATGCAGAATTTTATCCCGCAGCATGTCAACTGTATTTGCGTAAACTCTGCTTATTTGTTGCGGGTTTTCCTCATTGAATTCAATGGGGATGTAATACCCGAACAAATAGCAGTGTTGTTTTGTTTTTTTGCAGCGGGTTCGCAGCGATTCTGACGCAAAAAACGCAAGTCATAAAAAAAATAATCTTATACTTACCCAGAAGTCTGTGTTTTTTCCTCCAGTGCAGCCTCCTGGGATGACGTTTCATCCCATCTGACCGCTGCAGCCAATCACAGGAGGCAGGCCTGCTAGCCGGCCGGCTGAATGCTGCAGCTTTCCGCGGTGGACATTCCGGGCGAAAAACTGCACCAGATTCGCCTGGAATTCCATGCGGCACACAGGGCGGATACGCTGCCCTGTGTCAACTCCACCTAAGCCCGAATTCAGACGAACGTGAGGAAACTCAGACGTGAAAAACAGCCGTTTTTCACGTCCGGGTTGCCCCGTGCAGGTCCCGTTTTCACAGATTCCCACAGACTTAAGTCTATGGAGGGATCCGTGATAACGGAAGAAAATACAACATGTTCTATTTTTCAACAGACCCTTCACACAGTCCGTTGAAACAACGGCCCCATTGATATACATTTATCCGTGTGACGGCCATTGTTTTAACGTATACAACGGTCCTCTGAATTCGGCCTTATAGTAATAATAATCAGGATATTAAGTTGAAACATTCTACAGCTTGTCATTTAGCACATTTAATGGAGATATCACAAAGTGTTAACTGTGGTTTTACATAGGACTGCAGGTAAACCTTCTATAGTATCCTAACTCCGTGCGCACACAATGCAGGTCAAAGAGTGAAACAGTAAATTGAACTCTGCTACATCTGTGCCTTATTATGGATCTACTTGAATTCTGTACATTTTTTTTTACTTACAGACTTTGATAGACTGGAGTTTTGCCCAAAGGAAACGCAACTCAAGTAAGAAATATTCCTCTAATTCTTTTTCTAATTTAGTACTAGATAAAAAGGATTTTCTGGGGCACGTTTTTATAATTAGTAAAATGGAACATACTCGGATCATTCAACATACCAAGGACTGTAAAGGTTTGTTCCCATCTCATAAAGTGATGGCATATTGCGAAGATACAGTATGATCGGTGGGGATCTGACCACTGGGGCTGCCACCAATCATGAGAATGAAGAGGCCGCAACGCTGGTTTAGCAGTGCGGACCCTTTACTGCTTTTCCCTGCAACCCCGCATCCCGGTCACCTGGGAATCACGGCATTGTCCCGTTCAAGTGTTAAAGGGGTTATGTAGGGACCAAAAATAATTTCATAGATTTTTATAGCGCTGCCAGGGGACCGGTAGTCTAGTTGCAAGTCTTCTTTGATACAACTCTTTGTCATGTGACCGGCCCCGACGAAGAGAAATATCGTCATCAAAGAAGGCTGCATAACTAGACTTCCGGTCCCCCGGCAGGGCTATAAAAATCAAGAAAATCTCAGAATCAGCGCGACGGGGGACCGGAATGTATATTAGCGAGTGGACGTACATATTACACTGCTAATAATTTTTGGTCCCTGCAAAACCCCTTTAAAGAAGCATCGTGGCCTCTTCTCAGGATTGGTGGTGGCTCCCAGAGTTCGGACCGATTTATATTTTAGCGAAATGCCATCACTTTATGAGATAGGAAAACCCCTTAACTCTTTCACTCTGGTCCGTCAAGTTTCCAAGGTGCATTGTAGGGTATAAGTCCTTAATACCACAGGAAATAATATAATGGCTGCCTGTTACTAGGCTGTGAAAGAAAGGTTGCCAGAACAACGCCCCTCTCTGACATCACTTCCTGCTCTGCAGTCATTGGCTGAAGCTGTACCTCACAGACTTCCTGTTGTGCCCGCCCCCTGCGTGCACTCTACAATACTGTATGAAGCTCTCTGGTCCATTGTAGCTGCTTCCTCCCACATTTGGACCAGAAAGCCGGGGGAATTACCTAAAAGGGAGCAGTTTGTTAAATAATCCTAGTAGCTCCATTTTACTAATTTTGAAAATTTGCCTGTGTAAACTCTTTGTCCCACCATGCGTGTTGACCTGACATATATTGTGGTGGCGCTATGGATGTAACATCGCTGTAGTAGCTAGACTGTGTAGAAAACTACCACTATGAGCAGGCGCACCCTTAAAGATCAGGAGCCGTTTAGTGATGCAAATACAGTAATTGGGGGCAGCTCGTGGGGGCAAATACCAAAGAGCCTAAAATGTTTCCTCATTAATTCTAATAATCCTTCTTTCTATACAGGTATTTTGAGAAGCAGTTTTCCCTGGCTGAGAAGTCTCGGCTCCCCATGTTCCTGCACTGTAGAAATGCACACAAGGAGTTTTTAGGTACGTCTGTGAGTCTTAAAGGAGACCTACCAGAAGAAAAATAAAAGGAGGCCCTTTTAATTGCCACCTACATCAGCATCCTACCCGGCTGTGTCTATGTATGTGGACAGTCATGTGGATGGTGATTTAGATCCACACAAGGCCAACATGACAACACTGCACCAGACAGAATTGGGGCCACGTGGTCTTCAGATTTTCTCAGTAGTGCAGCATTAGGCTTTGGGCCTGTAACTTAAACCCTTCACGACTGCCATACGGCTGAATACGTTCCAACTGCCGATGCCCCGTGCAGTTGTCACGTATATAAACGTTGGCAGCCTGGAATGAGGTTTACTGAGTGCAGTGGTGCTTAGTGTGAGCAGCGCTGCACTCTCATGTCTGCCAGGGCTTTAAGAGTCCGGAACACACCACCCACTGTAGATACAAACCCCTCAAAACACGCCGCAGATAGCGCCACCTAAGCTCCCTCTAGGAGCTGAATCCCCGACCAGCGCTCTGGCCGCGGATTCCCCTCCTAGAGGGAGCCCCCGAAGTCTCAACATCTGTAAATATTGCCACCCCTCTTTGTAGGTAGCAACCTCCCTGCTGTAGATAGCATCAAACGCTCCCTCCCCCTTGTAGATAGCGACACCTGAACTCCCACTAGAAGCGGAATCCACAGTGTCAGATAGCTCTGTGCCGGGGATTCTGCTTCTAGAGAGAGAGAGTCCCTGACGTCACGGTCCACCGTCATGGGCTCTCTCTTAGAGCAGAATTCCCGGCCGACACTCTGACCGGGGATTCTGCTACTGAAGAAGCCTCTGGCATCACTATCCATACATGGACAGTGATGTCATGGGCTACTCCTGGAGCGGAATCCCCGTTCACAGCACTGCCGACTCTCAGGCAGGGGATTCCGCTTTTAGAGTTAGCCCCTGTCGTCACTGTCCATACACGGACAGAGACATCCGGGGCTCCCTCTAGGAGTGGAATCCCCGGCTAGGGAACTACAGTGGTGCTATCTACAGGAAGGGGGTGCCATATAAGGGGGGGGGGGGGTTGCTGCTATCTACAGGGGGAGCGGCACTACCTGCAGAAGTGGCGGTATCTGCAGGGGGGGTGGCACTATCTTCAGGGGGGTGGCGCTATCTACAGAGTGGATGTTGCTATCTACAGAGGGGGATGGCTCTATCTGCAGGGATGGCACTATCTACAGGGCATGTGGAGCTGTCTACAAGGGGGTTGCTATATACAGGGGGTGTGGCACTATCTACATGGGCACTATGGAATTATATGGGCACAACCTACAGGGGACACTGTGGCGCTATCCACATGGGCACTATGTGGGCATTATCTACAGTGGGCACTGTGGCACTATTTACAGTGGGTACTATCTATGTGGGCACTGGCACTATCTACAGTGGGCAATGTGGCATTATCTACAGTGGTTTTGCGTCACTATCTACATGGGCACTGTGGTGTTTTCAGGTGGCTGGGACAAAAAAAACCCTAACGAATAAAATTCATCTATTTTTTAATGTCAATGAAAAACGGTTGGGAAATAAATAAAAAATTTGAGACACATTGATGCAAAACAGCCATGAAATATATAGAATATAGATAAATATATAAAAAATTACGATAGAAAAGTTGTTTTTTTTCACTTTTTTTGTGATTTGTCTGCTCATAATAAAAATTCAAAATTGGAATTTACTAAGCTAATCTAGAAAATGAAAGCCTCATAAGTCTTGTAAACAACAAAGTAAAAATAGTGGTGATATTCAAAGCGATTCCAAAAATATTATCGTTTAAAGAAGTGCATATCAGAAATGGGAAATTTGAACTGGACACATGAAAGGTCATGAAAGGATTAATGTAATCATGTTTCAGCATGAACATCATTTCATAATATATCATAGGGGTTGGAGCTCCATTTTTCTGATACAGAGCTCCAAATTTAAAATGATAGAATTCTGGATTTCTGCAGCCACCACTAGGGGGAGTCCATAGACTGTGAGCTGCGCTATTGTTTCCGATAAAATGAAGGAAAACGGTCAATGAGTTCAGTCTGGCACCATCGGTGTCCACCATGCGACGGATCTGGCACTTCAGTTTTTCAGTTCCCATGACGGAACATAAAAACGAATGCAATGTGAACAATCCGTCACAGCCTGCATTTAATGTACACGTCAGGTGCTTTTCTTTGCGTATACGTCAAACGTAGGCCAAAAAACATGGTGTGGACAGGGCCTTAGAAAGTTTTTCCACTTTTCTCAACAGTTTTAAGAAGTGTCTAAAAAAGGGGTGTGGCTAAGATGGCTTGTAAAATGCGAAAAAGTTAACTCATGGCACCGAACAGAAAACTATAATTCCATGTGCGCTGTTTTCCCAAATTTGACCAGCTCATAAGTAATTTTTTACATTACTTTACGACATTATTGAGACCTCAATATTTTTTAACTCTTCTTTATCTCCTTGCCATTGTCCATTTTAGATATAATGCAGAGAAATCGAGGGCGCTGCGTTGGAGGAGTGGTGAGTATGTGATGTCACCCGAGCTGAAGGTTTACTATCAAATGACAATGATTATGACAAGTTTGAAAAGTTCTGCAACTTTCTTCTATACCATCTGATGTACTCACCATTTTCAAGAGCTCTGCTTGCTGCTAGTGAAGTGAAGTATCCTTGTTTACATCCAGAGACTGAAAATCTGTACAGACCTAATACTTCTCGCAGCTGGCAGTTTGTTACAATGTATTAGTGTAGACAATCCTGTCTAAGCTAAACACATCAGCAGATTAATTTTCCTACCCTGAGGTTACCAGTTGGGGGTGTGTCCCTAGAGAGACTGACACTGTCCAATCAGTGCTGACAGAGTGAGACTGTATAGGGACACACCTCTTTTACAAGGGGAATGGTAATGCCCAGCTATCAATTTATTAAATTCCAGGAGGAATAACAGAGGAACGGCACAAAGCAGAGTTCTAAGAAAAGATGTTCCAGAATTGTTGTTTCATGGGGAGTACAAGTATTTACTAGAACAGACATGTCAGGAGAAGCGACAGGTCTTCTTTAAATAGACATGTCATGACTTCCTAACAGGTCGTCTTTAAAACCAGAAAACCCCTTTGAAGCCTTCTACAAATGTGGCTGTTGCAGTATAAGGCTGGGTTCACATGCAGAGTCAAAAACGTCTCAAAATACGGAGCTGTTTTCAAGAGAAAACAGTTCCGTATTTTCAGAAGTTTTTTTGCTAAGCGTGTGAACATAGCCTTACGGTGTATTTGTCTTTTTTCCTACGATTTTCACAGAATCGCAGCTAAATGCATTTTAAAATAACGCAATATGACTGCACCATGTGAACAAACCCTTAGGGTATGTTCACACGCTTAACAAAAAACTAGGAAAATACAGAGCTGTTTTCAAGGGAAAACAGCTCCTAATTTTCAGACGTTTTTTGAGCCACTCGCGTTTTTCGTGGCGTTTTTTACGGCCATTTTCGGAGCCGTGAAAAACAGCTCCAAAAACGTCCCAAGAAGTGTCCTGCACTTCTTTTGACGAGCCGTCATTTTACGCGCCGTATTTTTGCAGCGACGTGTAAAATAAAGGCTCGTGGGAACAGAACACTGTAAAACCCATTGAAAGCAATGGCCAGATGTTTGTAGGTGTAATGAAGCCGTTATTTCAGGCGTAATTAGAGGCGTAAAACGCCCGAATTACGCCTGAAAACAGTGCGTGTGAACATACCCTAACCATCTATTACATGTGGGGATACATTGTGGGTGCTGCTATCAGTGTGACATGTGGGACTTCCAAACCATCAGAAGCAGAGCACTGGTCTAACAAAGATATTCAATGTAGCGACAACCACTTCTGTGCTCCAGAACTGTGCTCAGAGCAGTTGTCACTTCCCTTCCCCCACTCCTACTGGCAGCTCATACAAAATGTATTATTACTTAGTAGGGGGCGACAGTGAGAACAGGAGAAAGATGCTATCAGGGTGAAGAGAATATAAAATCTGCTCCAGCCTGAGGCATGATGGAAATTAGGCCTCATGCACACAATTGTAGCCATGGGCACGGCCGTGATTTTCGGGTCGGTCGGCAGAGGAGTGTCACCCACATGGCCTGGACCGCAAAACACGGCTGTAATAAGACATGTCCGTTCTTTTTGCGGTCCAGGCTCTGCGGCAATGCACGGACCGTGGAAACCAAGGTCGTGTGCATGGGCCCATAGAAATTAATGGGACCTCAATTCACCTGTGGATTTTTGGGGGAATTGCGGCCGCAAAAGGTCGTGTGCATGGGGCCTAACAAAGTAGTAACATCAAAACCTATTTTCTGTGAAATGTCGGCACTAGTCATATGAGTCGTGACAGGAGCTGGTAATACGGGTAATGGTATTGTATACATAGTGTGTGTAATAGGTCGTTCTATACATGTAACACGATATCTACTCATTTAGGTTCATTCATTTGATGGCACGAAAGAAGACGCGGACGCAATAATTGGCTTAGATCTCTATATTGGCATTAATGGCTGGTAAGAAGGAAATTTCATTTAAAGGGTCTTGTCCAACATTGTTTAGTCCCCAAAAAAAAACAGAATTTAATGCTGGACATCTGCCGATCAACAGACTGTAGGGACCGCAATATGAGGGTATGTTCACACGAGGGCGTCCGTTACGGCTGAAATTACGGGGATGTTTCAGCCTGAAAACATCCCCGTAATTTCAGCCGTAACGGCATGTGCAGGCGCTTGAACGCCGCGTCAGTTACGGACGTAATTGGCGCTGCTATTCATTGGAGTCAATGAATAACGGCTCCAATTACGGCCAAAGAAGTGACAGGTCACTTCTTTGACGCGGGCGTCTATTTACGCGCCGTCATTTGACAGCGGCGCCTAAATTACGCCTCGTGTGAACAGACAAACGTCTGCCCATTGCTTTCAATGGGCAGATGTTTGTCAGCGCTATTGAGGCGCTATTTTCAGACGTAATTCGGGGCAAAAACGCCCGATTTACGTCCGTAAATAGGCCGTGTGAACATACCCTGAGGCACAAGCGCTCTTCTGTTCGTGTGGCTGTGCCCGGTACTGCAGCTAAGCCCCAATCACATGATTCTGCTGGCCGGCCGGCGTCCCTTAGGTCAGACCCCCACTGATCAAACATTGGTGGTCTATTCTAAATATAAACCATCAATGTTTTGTCCCAGAAAACCTATTTCAAGGGGCTGTCCCAATAAATATTAATGTACACTGTTAGATCAGGCAAAACTGAAACATTTTTCAATTGGAATAAGAAAAAAAAAATTGCCCCTGTGCTTAGATCTTACTGTTCTATACTTGCTATGGCGCCCCCTGGTGTTCTTTTCATTTCCTCTCAGAATGTCCTAATGTGTGAATTGGCACCGGCCGCACATGCTCAGTAGTTCAGTCCCGCAGCCTGGATTTTCTTGCACTGGGGGGGCGGGGCAGAGTGATTCCTGCCGTTGTGCTGTCCAGCCAATGAGAATCACTGCGCTAGAAGCGACTTTTTCTCATAGATAGACAGAACGAGAATTAAGAAAAGAACAGCAGGGGGCGCAATAACAAACATGTGACATCAATATTTACACAATGGAACATTATTTTTTTTTAATGATTCCAGATGTTATATTTTAATCGTAAAACAAACCCTTTAAGTCTTGTATTAAAACAGATCTGTCGCTTATAATATGCTTCACTAGTAACTGGCTAAGTCCAGGTCCAGAATGTGCCGGTCAGTGTTGACTTTGGAGAATACAACAGAAAGTCCAAAAAAATCCCTTCCCCCATGATCTCTTATGTGCTAAGAACCTCCAGCATGTGTAAGGGTCCTATCACGCGGCCCGATGTGGGCTGTGTAAACGAGCGCCGATCATCGAGACAGCTTGTTGATCGCCGCTCGTTTGCTCCTTTCACAAGGGGTAATGATCGGTTATGTATGGGGTCGATCAATGATTACTACGATCGATCGTCCACATACATTTCCATCGTGTCGCCATGTTTACACAGGAACATGTGCTGCCGACAATGATAATATTTTCAGTATTTAAAACGATACGATCAGCATATTCATCGTTTGATCGTTGCCCAGGGGAATGATCGCTGTGAACGCTCGTTTGCCCCATAATTGGCCGGTGTAAAGGACCTGTAGTGATATTAGCAGCTAATCTTAAAAGCTGCAAACTGGACAACTCGTCCATATTAACAAGAGTGGAGAGGCTCGTCTGTCAGCTGCTATCCTCCAATCAGCATTGCCCTGGGTGGCATAAAGCACCCCCAAATGCTAGTGTGGGGAGGGGGGTTCAGCTGGCCCTCTTTTCACCCACAGGTGAACTCTGAACTATTAGACCTTGTTCATACAGTGCAGATTTTGCATGCATTTTTATTTTTTTACAAAACAAGAATTGGATCCAGGAGAACAGACCTATAAGGCCTTCCTTTATAGATTTCTTCTGTTTCGGTTTCATTCCTGGATTTGGCTTAAAAAATGCATGAAAAATCTGCACTGTGTGATCAAGGCCTTAATGCCTGGTATATCCTCTTCATGAATAAATCATCCTCAGCGTGTCAATCCAATATGTGGCTAATTCCTGTTTTACTTTTATTCTATTAGTTCATTAAAAACAGAATCCAACCTGGAAGTGCTGAAGTCCATACCCAGCGAGAGGCTGATGATAGAGACAGGTAGGCACCGAGACAATATCCAGTCAGCCGTTATGTACCTGTTCAGTATGAAGGGATGTGTGACTTTAATAAAATGGTGCCCCGCAGGTTGGAATTGGTACGGGGTAGAACTCAAAAGAAGAACCCATCCTGTTTCTGCACGAGTTGTGGGGAAACGGTCATTGGCATATCATCCAAGAAATGCCCTGCTATGTGCAGCCGAGCCCATTCTGTAACATAGGGGGGCTGGGATGAGATGTCTACCCAGCCCCCACCCCCCACAAGTGATGACATTTCCTATCGAGGACCTGTCAGCTCTCCTGAAATGTCTGTTTTAGTACATACTTGTAATCCCCATAATATAACAATTCTAGTTGTGCCGTTCCTCTGTTGTTCCTCCTAGAAATTTTTAAATAAACTGACAACTGGGTGTTACCAGTTGGGGATGTGTTGCTACAGAGTCTGACATTGTCCAATCAGTGCTGACAGAGTGAGACGATGTAGGAACACACCAGTATGACAAGGGAAACGGTAACACCCAGTTGTAAATTTATTCATACATTTCCAGTAGGAATAACAGAGGAACGGCACAACACAGAGTTCTAAGAAAAGATGTTCCAGAATTATTATTTCATGAAAAATACTAATATTTACTTAAATAGACACGTCAGGTCGGCAGAGCTTTTAAGGGATATTTCCATCTCTGACATTTATGGCATTGATGCAGGTTCCACCTCTGAAGCCCACACCTATCTCTGGAATGGGGCCCACTGACCCCTGTCCTTCCTTCTGCCGCTGTTGCTGGGCTCCACCCGGGAGTTATGGAAATTAGTCACGCCTGCTGGGTTATGTGGTTTCCGTAATTCCCATAGAAGTGAATGAAAGTTACGGAAACAGCGTAGCACAGCACGCTAAGCAGTATACAGAACTCGGGAGCTACGGATACAGCATAACCCAGCAAGCTCGGCTGTTTTCATAGGACAGCGAGAGAAGGGAGGACAGAGGTCCCTGTTCTATAGATAGGTGTGGGACTCGTATCTATCGGTCATTTATGTAATTTCCTGTGGATATACCATAAATGTCGAAGATGAGAATACCCCTTTAAGAAGAAATGTATTAGACTCTTTAGTGTGCAATACAAAGTAAAAAACTGTTTTATAATATCTTTCTTTTATTCTGAGATATGATCACGTGACTGCAAGCCTAGAGCCTGAGGCTGCACTACTGAGAGATTCTGGTGACATCACGTTCCCTTCTGATTCAAATGTTCAGACATAAGCGTCGCTATAAAAACTGGGTAGGATATAGATTGTGATTTAAAGGGGTTGTCCAGGTTTAGAAAAACATGGCTGCTTTCTCCCAAAAACAGTGAAACACCCGTACACAGGTTGTATTTGGTATTGCAGCTCAGTCTCATCACGTCAATGGAGCTGAGCTGCAATACCAGACACAATCCATGGGCAGGCGCTGTTTCTGGAACAAAGTAACCATGTTTTCCTAATGAACAATTCCTTTTATTTCACACAAGGTCATGACAACACAGCATCTGAGAAACTAGAACCCCTCAGTAGTGCAGCCTCCGGCCTTGTGTCTGTAGCTTCAAACAATTATATCTCAGCATAGAAGATATTAAAGGGGTCATCCGGGTTATTAAAATTGATGGCCATCTAAAATTAGATCGGTGTGGGTCGGACTGTTGGCAGCCCTGGTGGTCAGCGCCGCAGCCTCCTATTGGGCACATGTGTTATCTCAATAGGACATTCTAATAACATGACCTGCAGGGGTTTCTTGAGGACTGGACTTGGGAACTCCGCGTATTCTTACAGATGTATGACGCTGCGCTCCTGTTTTTATTATATAGATGCCCCATGGTGTGGGGTGAAAAATACCCATGCTGGCTCAAAGTACGTGAAAACCACATTCCCAACGAAAAAGAAGTGGGAGTCCGGACAGTGTCTGAAGGACAGGAATGAGCCCTGCCACATTGTGTGAGTATCTGGCACATAACACAGCTGCCTGGGCACAAAAACAGACCCCCACCCACCGTAGGCCGGGGATGGAGATAACGCGGACGCATTTTAAAGTCCATAGAAGCGCCACAAGACTCCTAGTGGTTCAGTTGACCCAAACTTAGATCACCAAAGGATTCGATGATTTATGTTCGGGTCACTTGAAGCACAAGGTGTGCGGGTCTTGCGGCCACAACGGGGCCTTGGAATGAAGGTGCTGCAGTGCTAGTAACACAGGGTCGTACCGAGTCCCACGGAGCAGACATCCCTGGGCCTTAAAGGGATAGTTTCATCTCAGGTACTTAGACATCTTGCACGTGATCGTGTGTGACGCCCGAGTCCCGTGGAAAGATAGGACATGAACTATCGTTCCACAGATGGAAGAGTCGGTCCGTTTTCATGGACCCAATTCCCCCACTGAAGTGAATGGGTCAGTAAAAACTATCAGATACCACGGCACTCTGTCATTTGCAAGCCGCTTTATGGTATATGTAAAGAATCTGCCATTAATGTCGAATAGGTGCAGGAATCCACACCTATGTGAAGAATGGGGGTCTCCTGATCTGCCTGGTAAGGTGGCCACGTGCTGGGTTGTTTCCCCTTACACCCATAGAAGTGAATGAAGGAAGCCGCGGCCGGAGGGGGACCTCCGTTCTCCACATTACTTATCCTGAGATATGAATACCCCTTTAATAGGACAACTCATAGGCCGTTTTCCTAAAGTTTTCAAATCCGTTGCAGCAGGCACACAAAGGGTCTAAAACGCGTGGCGCACGCCATATACATTGCCTAATAAAGCTATTCTAATGGATAATTATATCATGCAGCACAGTAAACCTACAGACATTCATCACACCTACAGTAATAAGCCGCTGCTGCCTGGTGTTTGGATAAGCCGGTCATGGTGCAGATTTACATTTCTGTCGCGTGCCCTAAAATCCCCCCCCCCACACTGTGGGAATGTGGATTCCAGAACATATAAATTTAGTGCAAATAAAATATGTAGACCAGCGACGTCCCGGAGGGGTTAGATGAATATTCAGACACATTCTAGAAAGGACCAGGGTTTTTTTTTTTACCGCTATTTAACATATAGCGAGGCTTTAGGACATATTCATTTTCCTCTGGAGGAGGATTTATCAAAACCAGTGCAAAGGAAATGTTAAAGTCGTCCATAACAGCCAATCAGGTGTAACTTTCGTTTATAAAGGCCCTCCGAAAAACGAGCAGGAAGCCGATTGGTTGCGAAGGCGACTGCTCCGCTTTCTTTTGCGCCAGTTTTGATAAAGCTCAGATATTTTTAACATGAATATGGCAAAACGTATTTACATATGACGGGATCTGTTGCAGGTTTTCGCCATTGACGTTACCCAAAATGTTAAAGGGGTTTTTTTCACTTTAGATGTTTGTGGCATTTTCACCAATATTGATTACAAATGATCTAAAAGAGCAATACAAGCGCAGACCCTAATGGGATGAGGTTTTTATAGATTATTTTATATTGCAGGCAAGTACTGGAGATCATGGCGGCGGTCAGAGAAGAGGAACCCGAGGAGCTGGCGAAAACTCTGTACAACAACACCACCAAAGTGTTCTTACCAGACGCGTAGTGTGTGTAGCTAATATTATAGGAAAATGTACTAATAAACCCGCGGGGCCTCATTCATCAAACCGCAGCGAAATACTGGCCTTGTGGTGATAGCAACCAATCACAGTGCGGCTATCATATTTTTAGAGTAAGGAACGTAGAAAAGATGCTCCTTGTATCGACCGCTCGTGTGGATGGTTTAGTGAGTCCACAGGACCATCGGATGATATTAAAATCAATTTATTTAGTGAACATGCTAAAAGGTGTAAAACACAGATCTGTACACCGTGGGTCTGCTCCGTGTCGAGACCAGGGTGTACCCACCCGATGGGCATCAAAGTCGAGTTGTGCCGATCATCCTCAGGTGAATCAATCCAGATTGACTTGTATATATTAATCCTTTTGAAGTACGTCATCACCTTAGAGGAAGGAGCGCAATCTCTCATTTTTTCAATATACCGAGCATGTTTTTAGAGTAGTGAGAAACGCTGGGCTCTGATTGGTTGCTATGGATAAGATTTTTTTTGTTTGTCTTGTGCACTCATTCATAAAACAATGTGACAGAACAGACCAGTGATATCTAAGGAGGAGCACCCGGGTTCCTGCCATAAATCCGGATCACTATCATTGCCTCCAATAGTTGCTTTATTGCATCATTTACCCATTTTACAATCTTGACTGAAGAGTAGTCATGGGGGGAGGGGGGGGGGCAGATTCAACCAATCCAATCATGCAATTTTTAAGGGAAGTTTTTTTTATCAAATTGAAGTTCTTGGGTTTCCATTCATCTGTACATTATATGAAAATATAACCAGCACCTTTAGGGTATGTTCACACGGCCTATTTTCAGACGTATTTCGAGCATTTTACGCCTCGAATTACGCCTGGAAAAAAAACGCCCCTAATACGCCTACAAACATCTGCCCATTGCTTTCAATGGGAATTATGATGTTTTGTTCCCACGAGCCTTTATTTTGTACGTCGCTGTCATAATACGGCGCGTAAAATGACGGCTCGTCAAAAGAAGTGCATGTCACTTCTTGGGACGTTTTTGGAGGCGTTTTTCATGGACTCCATTGAAAAACAGCTCCAAAAACATCTGTAAAAAAACGCAGCCAAAATCGCGAGTGGCTTAAAAAACGTCTGAAAATCAGGAGCTGTTTTCCCTTGAAAACAGCTCCGTATTTTCAGACGTTTTTGGTCACTGCGTGTGAACATCCCCTTATGTGAGAATTCTTGTAGTGATGACCAGCTCCTGCTCCAGATATAGAGTATCAGACAAGTTCTAGACTTGCCCGGGATCCTGCAGCCGTCTGCCTACATCCAGAACATTGGGGCCGATCTGGAGGTTGAAGAGTAAAGTCCAGATCCGATATAGGGGAGCGTGGAAGCCATAAATATCCATTAACCCCTTTATAACTATGCTACACAGCCGGCTACCTAGGTCACTGCTGCAGTTATCTCCGCCATGGCCTCAGGACAAGCACCGGCGGTATAAACCTGCAATCAGCGGGATGAGTGAGCCAATTATTAGACAACATGGTCTTTCGTTCTGGTTTCAGGGGGTCATAATACAGACACTTTCAGACCACATTACAGCCACAAGACCTGGACCCCCCCCCCCCCCCCCCTGCGGTGCTACCGAGCCATGCTGGGGTGATCACAGGGTTTTATAGAGATCTATGTTCGGTTCAGTGGAGCCGCAGGATGTCCGGGGGGTTTGTACATTATTTGTTTCGCTGATCTTGAATTACACGATGTTTTCTCAAATTAATGTAGGAACTCACTAGGCGTAAACAGTGCGGGGAATCCACAGCTTATCACAGTAGCAGCAGAGTAGATGAGATTTGAACAAATCTCACACACAGAAAAATAAAAAAAATCAGCTTAAAAATAATTCATAAATTGGTCGGAGCGTTTTTTTTAAAGCTGCAGTTTGTCAATTTATGCTTCGGAATCGCCGCTCTTCTGTTGTGGGTTTTTCCTATTAAATGCAATAAGGAGGTAAAACCCGCAATCAAGAGCTAGGTATTTTTCAATGTAAATACAGCGAATCTGCCACCAAGCTATTTTTGAGTTAGGATGAATTAAAAAAAAAAAAAAAAGCTTATACTTACCCCCGGACATTGTCCTAGCGACGTGTCCCTCTGTTCTGAGGGCAGACTGGCCTCCTGGGCTGACATTTTATCCCATATGACTTCTACAGCAGTCACATGGACTACAGCGTCATCCCAAGAAGCCGGACTACGCTCAGAAGAGAGCGCCGCGCGGCTGGTAAGTATAATCTTTTTTTTCTATTTCCGCAGCAGACGTGGCACCTGAAGAGCTGCACTATAATTTGGTGGGGGGTTTGTCAGGCGAAGCTCCCTGTGGCTTCCAGGACAGATACGTTGTGTCGTTTTACGCAGAGTATCCGCCCTGTGGGTTCGTACCCTTACGGTTTACAACTAGATTCAGAATTCTGCTGGTTCTGGTTACCGGAGGAATGTGAGCGCTCAGCTGGCAGGTCGCGTCTGACAGGAGGAACCAGCTGGATTGTGAAAGGCCGCTCCGTGTGTGTCAGAGTGGAGAACACGACACGACATACCTTTTCCCGGCCGTCTGTTTAACACTTTAACCTCTGTATATTTCTTGCCAGACGAATCAAGGCCTTACAGTAAATATCCATTTTTTAACACGGTCATTACTAGGTTAGAAATTATGTGCCAATTTATTGCATAATATCTTTGTAGCGGTCGGAGCAGCAAATTCCTTGCATAGACATTTACAATATAAAATTCTCGCTGCCTGCAGCCACCGCTACCGTCACCTTCTTCATGGTCCACAAAGTCCATACTGCTGTGTAAATGAAGGGGGATTTCGTTTTTTCAGTTCACAACAGATCCTGGTTGTGTAAACGCTTTACAAACACCTTTGGACAAATCATTTACACATTGGCAAAGTTGTCACAGTAAAATAACAGGATGTGGGAATATTGTAACCTGAGGAACATTGTATTAGCAATTTACAATACCCCGGGCAATATCGACCTGCAGCACCGGACACTGTTACTAAAGTGCAAGCGCTGAATGGCTGTCTAAGGGTTAATTCACACGTGGCCAAAGTTTTGTTGTGGGAAACCACTGCCGAAATTTGCACCATGTATTCCTATGGGTGGGGGATGGAAAAAAAAAAAATGGTTTAAATAATACATTTAGGCATCAGATTTTGGATGCAGATTTCAACGCTGTGTAAAATTCCTCACTACAAATATGGTGCAAAAGTTGTAAAAGTAATTCTGCATGCGTGTTTTTGCTGTAGGATTACAGTTGCGGATTTTGTGCCGTATATTTACCCCATGTACGGACTCACCCTCAGAGCAAGTCCCTGCAATACTGTGCGAGTGCTGTGTATGAAGACCGGTGTGTCTTCCTGGTACAAAAAACCCTGTGTAGTCTGATCCTGCAGTCACGTTTAGGGATGTCACGATACCAGAATTTGGACTTCGATACCGATACTTCGTGTAGTATTGCGATACCAAAATGATACTGTAATATAAAAAAATAGTTCTTCCATTTTCTGATGTGAGGCGCGAGGTGTGATGGTAAATTTAACCTCATGTGCCTCACATTAATAGTAATTAACCCCATCATGTTTCTCAGTCATAATGGGTTAATGTGTGAGGTTCATGATGGGGTTTATTACTATTAATGTGAGGCGCATGGAGGTTAAATTCATCATCGCACCTCGTGCCCCACAATAATAAGTGAAAAGTTTTTATTTTTTTTAGTGTATCATAAATGACGCAAAAAAATAGTTGTGCAGGTTATTACGACCGCGTGAATACCGAATGTGTATATTTTATGTATTGAGACTTATTTTAACCCCTTCCCGACATGTGACGCATCCATACGCCAAAGTTGGGTAGGGGAAGTATGGAGCGGGCCCCCACAGTGAGCTCGCTCCATACGATGCCGGTGTCAGAGTAACTAGCGGCATCACGCTCGAGCACGATCCCGCTAGTTTAACTCGTTAAATGCTGCGGTCAATACCAACCGCAGCATTTAAAATCGGCAGAAAGAGCGGGGCGACCCCCCCTAACAGCTCATCGCGCCCCCCGTAATGCAATCGCGGGGGGGGGGTGATGGTTGCTATGGCTGCCTGGGGGCTTAATGAATGCCCCCAGGTTCGCCATCTTTGTACACCTATTAAGCCCTGCCTCCGGCCTGTCAGAATGACGATATATTGCAATACATTAGCATTGCAGTATATCGTGCAAGTGATCTAACGATCGCTGGTTGAAGTCCCCTAGGGGGAATAAAAAAAAAAAAAAAAAAAAAAAGAACAGTAAAAATTTGTTCTTTTTTTGTGTAAAAAAAATAATGAAAAATTAAAAGTTCAAAAAACCCCCCTTTTCCCCCTAGAGCATAGTAAAAAAATAAAATAAACAATTGTTATCGCCGCGTCCGTAAAAGTCGTAACTATTACAATATATCGTTATTTAACCTGCACGGTGAACACCGTAAAAAACCACAAAAAATAAATTGTACACACCAGAATGTCTATTCTTTGGTCACCTAATCTCCCACAAAAAAATTAAATAAAAAAAGTGATCAAACCGTCGCATGTACCCCAAAATGGTATTATTAAAAACTACAGCTTATCCCTCCAAAAACAAGCCCTCATACCACTTAATCGACGGAAAAAAAAACCAAATACTTACGGCTCTCGGAATTTGGCGATGCAAAATAAATTTTATTTTTTACACTTAGGTTTTTACATGTAAAATATAGAAAACAACTATATATATTTGGTATCTCCGTAATCGCATTGACCCATAGAATAAAGTTAACATGTTGTTTTAATTGCAGTGAATTCCGTAAAAACGGCGTGCAAAAAAACATGGAGGAATCGCTGTTTTTTTCATTTTCTACCTCACAAATAATTTTTTCCCGTTTCCTAGTACATTATACGGCAAAATAAATAGTGCTACAAAGAACTACAACTCGTCCCGCAAAAATCAAGCCCCCATAGGACTATATCAACGGAAAAATAAAGACGTTATGGCTTCTGGAATGTGGGGAGGAGAAAATGAAAAATTTGAAAGTTGTTTACAACGGGAAGGGGTTAATGTTTATTGTAAAAAAAAAAAAAGTGTGTGTTTTTTAAAATTTAATATTACTTTGTTTTTACTTTAAAATTTAATGTACGAATAGTAAAAAGGCAGGCAGTTAGGACAGACCTGAGTATGCCCTAACAGGAAATATGGTAGGACAGTCCTGGGGTCCTTCAATGGACTCTGGGCTGTCTGCCTATATATGGTATGGCCCTCTATCGCATCACAGGAATTCCCTGTGAAGCGATTTAGGGGCATCCCCCCCCCCCCCTTTCTCACTTTCCCTTGAATGCTGCAGTCAGCTTTGATCGCAGCATTCAGGAGAATAGCGGCGGAGATGAGCGGTTTCTCTGATCTCCGCTGTTATATAGAGCGGGGCTGCGGCTGTGTAATACAGCCATGGCCCCGCTCCTGACAGTAAGTGCGCGCGCGGTCAGCACGAGGTGATTCGGCCAGCGCTGCAGTAATGAGCGGCGGTTCAGGCACGGAGGACAGAACATGGGGGTGTTTTGCAGGGCGCCTGCCATGTTCGGTTTTCAGTGCCGCCGCTCATTAGTGCAGCGCCGCCCGCATCATCCTCGCGGCGCGCACTTGTCAGGACTCAGTAGCGGGGCAATGACTGTATTACACAGCCGCAGCCCCGCTCTCATACATTCATGTGTTACTATACTGAGCTGTGCGGCCGCAGCCCCGCTCTCATACATTCATGTGTTACTATACTGAGCTGTGCGGCCGCAGCCCCGCTCTCATACATTCATGTGTTACTATACTATACTGAGCTGTGCGGCCGCAGCCCCGCTCTCATACATTCATGTGTTACTATACTGAGCTGTGCGGCCGCAGCCCCGCTCTCATACACTCATGTGTTACTATACTGAGCTGTGCGGCCGCAGCCCCACTCTCATACATTCATGTGTTACTATACTGAGCTGTGCGGCCGCAGCCCCGTTCTCATACATTCAGGTGTTACTATACTGAGCTGTGCGGCCGCAGCCCCGCTCTCATACATTCATGTGTTACTATACTGAGCTGTGCGGCCGCAGCCCCGCTCTCATACATTCATGTGTTACTATACTGAGCTGTGCGGCCGCAGCCCCGCTCTCATACATTCATGTGTTACTATACTGAGCTGTGCGGCCGCAGCCCCGCTCATACATTCATGTGTTACTATACTGAGCTGTGCGGCCGCAGCCCCGCTCTCATACATTCATGTGTTACTATACTGAGCTGTGCGGCCGCAGCCCCGCTCTCATACATTCAGGTGTTACTATACTGAGCTGTGCGGCCGCAGCCCCGCTCTCATACACTCATGTGTTACTATACTGAGCTGTGCGGCCGCAGCCCCGCTCTCATACATTCATGTGTTACTATACTGAGCTGTGCGGCCGCAGCCCCGCTCTCATACATTCATGTGTTACTATACTGAGCTGTGCGGCCGCAGCCCCGCTCTCATACATTCATGTGTTACTATACTAAGCTGTGCGGCCGCAGCCCCGCTCTCATACATTCATGTGTTACTATACTGAGCTGTGCGGCCGCAGCCCCGCTCTCATACATTCATGTGTTACTATACTGAGCTGTGCGGCCGCAGCCCCGCTCTCATACATTCATGTGTTACTATACTGAGCTGTGCGGCCGCAGCCCCGCTCTCATACATTCATGTGTTACTATACTGAGCTGTGCGGCCGCAGCCCCGCTCTCATACATTCATGTGTTACTATACTGAGCTGTGCGGCCGCGCAGCTTAGTATAGAAATACATGAAATAGCGGTATTGAACCGTTTGGGGATGCAGAGTATCGAAGTTTCTATGCATCGTGCATCCCTAGTCACATTACTCACTTCCATCTGCCTTCTCTACTATTGTTTGTAGGGTAACAAGAGGGGGCTGATGGGCAGGTAACATTGCTGCTGGATCAGATCTCACACACAGGGTTTGTTTGCAGTCTGAACACGGAGACACAGATGAATTGGAGCAATAATTGGGTTGCAAAAATGCAAATACCCTGTAAAAGTTTAATTACCCTTTAAAACAAAACTTTTGACACAACAGAAGCTTTGATTGGTGAGGGTCCAAGGACTGAGACCCCCGCTGATTGCTAAAGCCAAACAGCAGAAGTGCTTGGGTGAGCGCTGTGCTCACTCGGCTTTCCTAGGAAAGCCCATCAGAGATGAAGCAGCACAGCGCTCACCTGAGCGGGGGGGGGGAATCGATGGGGGCCTCAGACCTCCACCGACCAAAACTTCTGACATGTCAAAAGTTTTTAAAAATTTTAGTTACACTATAAGAAGTGGCTTTTCTTACACTATAGGAGGTGGCCATTTTTGAGCATATAGGACAAGCTTGAAATATTCCCCATATGGGGCTTGATTTAAAACACTGATTTATATTAAATTGATATATTGTGAACCGGTTGAGTCCACAAAACAGAAATTGCTATACGAGAGTTATTGAGCAGTTGCCTAAATAACACCATTTAGATAATGGGGTGATGTAAGGGAACCAATCTCTTGTGCCAGCAGGATAAGTAGCAGTCATTAGTCAGAGGTAAGGGGGCGGCAGGGAGGTCACCCACGTCACTTTTCTGTATTACGGAGCGGCCCCCTACCCACCTGCAGAACTTCACATCCAGAGTATATGCGATGCCATAGAAACTCCTCAATGCGGTTTTCAAAGAAGCGACGGAAGCAAAATCATTTTTTTTTTATTTCATGTACAAGAATGTACATATTTTAATCAGGTCACAAAAGAGACCGAGAGATATTTACAGCAGCACGTGGTAGACACTTATCCGCTCAGACCCGGCGTCAGGATTCTGATTGTGCTTTCAGAATTACAGAACAAAAAGAAGTTTCCTGATCTTAAATCCACCTTTAAACGTCTTATTAGTAGAGACACAACAGCAGAGGAGGGAAAAAAACCAAAAATAAATAAAGAATGCCTAATCCCTCGGATTATCGATATCCTGAATCAACTCTTCTTCAGCGCCGGACCGGCGCCGCTCGGCCGTCCACTCTTCCTCCTCGTTCTCCGTGCTCTCGTCCTCACTCAGATCGTGGCCGTCCAGCTCCCGCTCAGGTTCCCCATCGATAGGATCTTGTACGGGTTCTTCATTTGGCGCGAACAATCCGTTGTTGTTGGACGAGGACATGGTTTCTTTTAAGTCGTCATCGATGTAGACTTTTTGATGGCACATCGGACACGTATCTTGAATGTACAGCCACTTCCGAAGGCAGAGAGCGTGAAAGTAATGGTGGCAGGGAGTAACTCGGGCGGACGTACGAAACTCCTGGTAACAGATTGCACAGACGTCATCGATTTCACTGTCCTCGGAGACTTGGACTTCTGGAAGGGAGTTGATCTTCTTGACGGCCGTCCTACGATTCATAAAAGTCTTCCACCCGTTCTTGGCTTGCAGGTAGATGTTGAAGTAAGCGTGAAGACACATCATACAAGCTCGAATTTTGCTTCCCGACTCGAACATCATGGTGTAGGCTCCATTGCCGAACATGACGACCCCGAAAATAAACTCGACGATGCTGCCGGTGGACCGCACGTAGTACACGTAGTCGTCCAGCTTCTCCCACACTACACTGTAGTGGCCGTCGATCATGAACAGCGTGTACACCGTCAGCGAAACGATGACTTTAAGACAAAGTTCGACGCAGAACGCCGTGACGGCAAACAACCAGGTGTTGAGGGCGTAGTAGTGCCACAAGACGCAGCTGAGGAGAATCGGAAGCACAAAGAGGAACGCCGAGACCAAGAGCACTGGGAAATGCCTCCGAAAAGAAGACACGTGGGAGGCACTGAGTGACATCAACACCGGGTCCGTCATTCCGTGGATAAAATGTAAAATGGCGGTCAACAGAAGGCACATGTTCCGGCAAAGGCGGATAAGTCTCTCTTCCGGCTTCAATCCGCTCAGGCCGGTCTGTAGGGCTAAAATAAAGAACAGGACTGGCGCTACAAAGCCGAGGCGTTTGTCTTCTTCTTCGGTGGAGCCGATGAAGGCCAGTATTCCGAGTCCGAGGTAATGCGCCAAGGAAGAGATCACGGCGCTCATCCCCAAGACGGTTAACGTGGAATCACAGCCGCTTATTATGAGGTTGCAGACGAGTTCCCAGAAGTCGCTCCACCGCATGAAGTAGGCGGCGTCTCCCGCACTGGCGTTCGCCAGCCTCACCATGTAGACCAGTAACACCGCTTGGGTGGCCAGTCGAGTCAACCAAAATACTCTCAACACCTCGGGGAAGTGGATTTTTTTCCAGGCGTCTTCCAGCATGACCTGCAGTCCATAAACCTGGTACATGTGCTTGAGCAGGAGCACCGTGTATTTGGTGGAGTAATAGAACCATTTGAAGCGGAGGGACAGGCATACTGTAGTGTAGACGGCAAAAACAAGGCCAGAAATGAAAACCAGCGTTTCCTGCAGCTCGAACGGAAGTTCAATTATAGATCCGACAGCGGGGACGAGCATGTTCACAATGATGAGATGAGAGTACGTAGAATGGGTCTCCAGCAAAGCGATGAAGCCGATGCCGAATATGAGCTGTAAGACAATCAGTGGCATCCACAGGGAAGGTCCTTTAAAGGGAAGGTCCTCCAGTCTGTAAGGTGAATTCAAGTTAATGTGCAAAGTGGAATAATAGTTCATCAACACTGAAGTTGCAGCAATTACGAGGGCCACGCTGATGGTGTAAAACTTGAAAAGTGCTCTCCGGGACAGCACGAGAACTACGGCGGACGCCAGGACACCTGAAAAACAAACAGAAGGTTATTATAGATCTGTCAATGAACAAGGATTTTAGGAAAAGCTTAAAAAAATTAAAAAAGGAGGTTTGATTCTGTGCAAGATGTAAAGATCTAAAATAATCAACAATGTAATAGGTGCAAATTTAGTTGCAATTTTTTTTGTTGCAAATCGGCTGTATGAAATTTTCCAACTTTTATTGCATACCCTGAGGATATTCCATAAATGTCTAACATGGGAATACCCCTTTAAAAAACAGTCCGTACACCCGTTCTCCAGTGCCAACAGTCCTGTGGTCCCGCATTGTTATCGGTTTCACAGCAGCGATGTGATAAGCTGGCACGTGACCGCTGCAGCCAATCCGTTATTAGCAGCAGCAGTCACGTGCCAAACGTACCAGCATCACCATTGCGCCAGTGAATGGCACATAGACCGACAGCAGACCAGGGGGATCACCAGCGCTGGAGAGGTGGGGATTTAGGAGAGTAATGGGCCCTTTTGTTATTTTAACACACATTCTGCCTCAAATGTTACTGCTGGACAATCCCTTTAAGTAATTCTTTGCTAAAGGTTTCCATATAAAAGTCAGTGTGTAACCAGGTCCACAAGTCACAGGTGTAATTACAGAAACATTAGAAAGCAGTCGTCACGGCGGACCTGTAACTGCGGGGGGGGGGGGGGGGGTCTGGTTACTTGGCAGGAACGACATCTCAATAATTTACATTAGGAATATGTTAATGATGGTTACCGCATTATTATTACATGATGGGCAATAAACAGTCCAAAAAAGTGCCAGATATCTGTTATTTGCATGAAAGAAAGTGACTGATAAATGGACGACGATCAGGAAAGACGTAAATGTGGTCTTTTCTAGAAGCCGGGCTGTAAGGCTACATTCATACGGGCGTAGTTAACCTCGGACATGACAAGCTGCCATTTTTCACGTCCGAGGTGCGTTGTCTCGGATCCACGATAGACGAGTGTATGGAGGGAGGCGCGACACAGTAAAATAGGACAAGTTCCATTTTTTCACGGACCCTTCACACAAAGAAACTGCAGGCAGAGCAAAATCTGTCTCAAAACTCCTGAAGGAATTTTGAGGCCGATTTTTCTGCCTGCAAAAAACTCAGTGTGAACAGGGCCTTATACTCTGACGAACATCAGTGACATCTTATCTGGGGCAGTTCATATACATGTCCTGTGTCACGGTGCGAAGGTTGTAGAGATTGGCTATAGGTCATATGTACAAGGGTGTGCGCCAGCACAATGTACAGCAGCAATGAACTACCCGACCACCATAGGCGGCACAGTATAGATAACATGGCAAACAGCAATGGCTGGCAGAAAATTATATTCACCTCCTGCGGCAGCCATTTCTTATTTTTTTCAATTTCCTTTTTTCCTCCCGGACTTTCAAGAGCCATAACTTTTTTTTTTTTTTGTCGATAAAGCCATAAGAGGGTTTTTTTTTGCATGAAGATGTTCTAAGAGGCACCATTTATTGTACCATATCATATAGAAAAAAATTGTGGAATAGAAAAAAACCGTGAGTCCTCCTTTGATGGAGTGACAGAGGCGGCTCCCCTTTTTCTAACGGCTTAGAAGCCATGGTCGATATTTACCGCGACATCTAAGTAGTTAAACGACCGGGATCTGAGTAATCTGCAAAGTGTCAGCTAGAATACACAGTTGACACCTGCAGCGTATGGAGCAGGCCCAACCCATGCTTCTCCACCTGCGCCACGATGTACAGTTACGGCATGTGTAGGAAGGGGGTCCTGAAGTTGTCCAATATAACAACCTAGCTCCTAAAAAATAATGGTGCAAGTTGTTTATAGCAACCAATCAGATTGTGCTTTTCATTTTCAAACAGACCTCTGAGAAGTGAGAGCTGGAATCTGATTGGTTTCTACAGGCAGCTGCTCCACTCTTCCTTTGCTGCAGGGAATATTATTTCAGCAGACTCCACATCTGATTGGTTTCTGCTGGTAACGGGAGCGATTCCGATAATAACATTATAGAGAATAACTCAGAAGGCAAATCCCTTGTATAATAAACCCCAGAGCATCCAGGTAAAACTAAGCGGCAGAAGCGCTCGCGTGTTGCGCAGCTTCGTTTCTGATCCGCTTTCCTCGTAGACTTTCTATTGAGCCCGTACACGGCTCGCAGGAAAGCCGAGCAGAGACTAAGCAGCACGACGCTCACCCGAGCCCTCGTGCCGCTTCGTTTTAGCGATCGGTTGGGATCTCAGTACTCGGACCACAACCGATCAAAACTTCTGACGTGGAGTCCTTGACCCCGCAGCCATCCATCTCGCCTTCTTTTCTCGTCCTGCACCAGTTCTCTGGATTGCGCTCCCCGGACAATTCAATAAGTTCCCCAAATCCACATTTTTAAGTGTGCCCTGAAGACACCTTTTTAGTGAGGTCTATCACACCATTCCCTTACCCCCTATACTACATTTTTCAATCCCTTCAGTAAGTAATATCTCTCACACTCCAGTCACCGCATAATATATGAACAGTCATTCGAGTGGACATCTTGTAATACTACATTTTTCCTGTAGGGGGTGCTGCAGAAGAAGTGAGCCACTGACTGCAGCTGGCAAGATATGCTATCTGCAGGGGGTCTGGGGAGCAGGACCATGGCGATCAGCTGCTCATCATGGGGGCTCTTGTATTCATGGGGTCATCAATTGCTGCTGTACAGGGGGATCAGCAACATTCAGCACTCCAGCTGTTGTGAAACTACAACTCCCAGAATGCCATGACAACCAAAGGCTTTATTATTACAGTCATAAGATACCAGGGCATGGTCGGAATTGTAGTTTTACAACAGCTGGAGCGCAGAAGAGTGCTGACCGCTGGAGGACCCGACACGTCCCTGCATTACAGGGCAAGGAGGACCCATAACAACAGCAGATGTAAATAATGCAAAAATGGCCACCACAACAGGAAGTGCAGCCATATTTGTTGTCACCTTTGTAGTAGCTTCTCAGAAACAGGCGGTAGAAGTGTCACTTGTCAGATATTGCGGTAATGAGAGATCACACTAGAAAGGAGTCACTTTTACTGACACATCCGCAACAGTAAGTAAAGGTCTGAGTCATCGGCTTCTGCTATGATGGTGAAATGTACTATAAAGGACAAGCCGGGTGTAAGGTCAGTGACAGATCATGTAATGGTGGCCATTTTGGTTGTCACCCAGATTCCCAGAAACTAAAATATATGTCAGATATTGCAGAATAGACTTTGTACCAACAATAAAGGAAACATCCGGGATTTATTGACTACTAGATGGAAATGCCCTTTAAGTAGGGAGTCACGTGATACATGTAGGTCTATGGAGCTCTTACCCAGCAGCCGGAGGAGAAACTGCACCAGGATGGACGCGTATCCCGCCGAGGCATCGGGGGAAGAGTTTAAAATGGCATCAATGATGAAAACAGGAGGAACCCGCAAGGCCACATCCAGCACAGCCCTGACCCGTTGACCCACCACTAGTAATTGAGACGCCGCCATGGGCTACCCGCCTGCCGCCCCCTGCCGGAGGTTGGGGGGGGCTGCGGTGGGTGAGAAACCCCCGCTTCCCCGGGGCTACTTGCCGCCGTTGCCGGTGTATTCCAACCCTAAGTCCATGCTCCCCGCACCTGCCGAACGGCAGCCGCTGCGTCACAGCCCGCCCGCGACGCACTCTGACGTAACGTTCCGTAAGGCGTCAGAATCACGCATGCGCACTAGCTAGCCGAATAGACTTTCATTGGCTTTTTTTTTTCCACTACAACTTTATTAACACATTTACAAAGGGTGACTAGAGGGCACGCCGATGTTATTTTTTTTTTTTTTAAACAACTTTATTTTAATAAACCACCACACCCCTGTTGTACTTTTTACTGCCTTTATGTTCTTTCTTATATTAAAATGCAGATAATGTTAGTCCGACTCCGACAACTTCTAGTTAACAATAAGGATAGCATTGTAACCGTAGAGGACCTCCATTGTCCTGAGCCACATCAAAGCTTCCTCCAAGTGTCGGGACAGTGGGACACGGGGTTCTTCAGATGGAAAAGTTGTGGGAGGGGAAAAATAAGGAACTCTGTGGTCCCTCTTCGCCTGTCATAGCTTTTAAATGTTTCCGTCGACGTAGCCGTATGAGGGCTTTTATTTTTTTTGCGTTATAGTTTTTAATGGAGCCACATATTGTACCATTTAATGTTCTGGGAAACCTTGACAAATGATTTTTTGGGTTTCGTTTTTATTGCGTTCACCCTGCGTTAAAAATGTCATGTTATCTTTATTCTGCGGGTCAATATGATTACGGCGATACCAAATTTATATCTTGTTTTTTGTTTTACTACTTTCACAAAATAAAAACATTTTGCCATATTCTGAGAGCAATGACTTTTTTATTTTCCGTCGATTGAGCGGTGTGAGGACTTATTTTTTGCGGGGCGAGCTGTAGTTTTTAATGGTACCATTTTGGGGTACATACGACTTTTTGATGACACTTTTTATTCCATTTTTGTGGGACACAAGGTGACCAAGAAACAGCGATTCTGACGTTATAATTTTATTTTTTTACGTCATCCACAGTGCGGGTTAATGTTATATTGTAATATTTCATACTTTTACGGATGCAGCGATACAAATTGCGTGTTTTAAAAAAATTATTTTTGGGGAAAAGGGTTTGTTTTTAAGATTATTGTGTCTTTTACCAGCTCCTAATAAGTTCTGCCTCTGGCAAGGCTTGTAGGAGGGATTACCGCTGTTGGCACGCAAAGAAATAGACACACCTTCTCTTGTTCAACTTCTTTACTTCAGCGAGCAGGTAACAGCAAATTCTCTTTCTATGGAGCAGACAGGACTCCTGAGGTTGAGGACTTCGATCCCGCTGGAAGTCCCCCGGAGAGAGGTTGTGCCTGACCCCACGTTGCCAGGCTTGGCTACGGACACGCCGCTGTCAGTCACGGCGGGAGCTACCTGCTACTGGCAGCGTACCCTAGGGTAAGAGTCACACTCTCGGCCCACGGGTCGCGTCGTGGGAATCAGCGAACTACCGTACCTACTAGCACCATCACGGGTCCTTGCGGAGCTATCCGCTACCTTTCATGACAACCCTCTCTCTCCTCAGTCGGTGGTCCGAACGATAGACCCCCTTGGGCGCAACTGAACTGGCGGGCTGACGCTAAGGTTTACACAAAGTCCAGCTAATAGTCCAATAAAGTCCCGTCAACCCGACCGTTCCTTCTGTCTGCTCCTGTGCCAACAAGATTCATCAACAACAGTTCATGCAAGTGTTACAGGCGGTGATCCATCAACAGTTCCATGCAAGGGTTAAGGAGGTTATTCATCAACAACAGTTCCATGCAAGGGTTACAGGGGTTTACACTCTGGGGGACACGCAGGGGCCTTGTCGCGATTAATGAGGAAGCGAGCCTGTGCTAGGCCAAATTCAGGCTTAATCTTCTGGTGATTGTAAGGCTAGTCTGTCCGGTACTCTGTGTCCAGAATAAAGGAGGGCCGTACTTCTCTCTTTGGGGTGATCAGACTCAAACTGGTATTGGCATCGTCCCTGGGGCGATCTGAGGGTCCTAGTTAGGGGCTGCGGGGAAATGACCGGTACCTGCAGCGAATGCTGACGCTCCAATCCGCTCCTGACTCGGTCAGTCCTTTGTTTGCGCGTCTCCTCTGCTTCTCTCTTTGCCGCAGTGCGACCCGTCCCTTCTGGCAGTGTTCTGCTGCTGCCACACTGATGTCTGTCCTCTTCAGGCACTGCTCCAGCAGCCCTCTGCCCTCCTGTCTCCTATAGCCACCTGTGGGGTCTGTCCTGACCGCTCGTCTCCCGGTCACCTGACCGTTCTTCTCCCTCCTTGCTAGATGCTTCCCTCCTCTTCTCTCTCTCTTCCCGCCCAACTTTCGCGCCACTGCACTCTCTTCCTCCCCCTCCACATCCGGTCCTCCTCCTCTGCTGTCTCGCATCGCGAGACTTCGCCCTCCTCCTTGTGGGAGCGCACGCGTCATGGCTGTCGGCAGAGCGGCCGTTACCATGACGCCCAGGACGCTCCTCCGCTCGGGAGCCGACTCCCGAGCCGCAGATCAGCCCGTGTCCCTGCGTGGGTTCCCCTGCATCGCCGGCGATTACAGGCACCCCCTTACAGGCTTAACAGGAGCACAAAGCTGGCAGTCCTGGGGACCAACATTAGCCCTCAGGTTGCCATGAGAACCATCGGCACTCTGTGTTAGGCTGGGTTCACACGAGCACATTACATCCTTAAAGGACAGAACGTATTTCGGCCGCAAGTCCCGGACCGAACACACTGCAGGGAGCCGGGCTCCTAGCATCATAGTTATGTACGACGCTACGAGTCCCTGCCTCTCTGCGGGACAACTGTCCTGTACTGTAATCATGTTTTCAGTACGGGACAGTAGTTCCACGGAGAGGCAGGGACTCCTAGCGTCGTACATAACTATGATGCTAGGAGCCCGGCTCCCTGCAGTGTGTTCGGTCCGGGACTTGCGGCTGAAATACGTTCCGTCCATTACGGACGTAACATGCTCGTGTGAACCCAGCCTAAGTGTCGCTGGGGTCCGACGGGTTGTCGGAGGGGGCTACCCCCTCTTTCTAACAGCTTTAATGCCGCAATCGCTATGGAGCCTGCTCCAAACAACCCCATCTCCATGTGACGTACATACACTATGGGTGGTCGTAAAGGGGTTAAAGAGAAATATAATAATTAAAAATATTTTTTTTTTATAACAACGTGCCTTGTTGTACTATATTCTTCAAATAACGGCTGAATACTAAAGAGAATCCAACACGATGGATCAAAATGTTCTTGACTATTTATCTTTTGCACAAATTAATGTGACCAATTATTGGACAACAATCAGGAAAAATGATTGAAAACAGCATTTGCACCTGATATTCATCTTCTCCATGACTAGTTTACGAAAAAGTTTCAAATCAAACAAAAATACTGTGAAACTAGGGTTTGCCACCAGGCCCATAGACCACCGGCCCAGTCACACTGGGAGGCTGGTGATAGTAACAAGTTTATAAAAAATAGTAAGTGGCAGCATTTTTGCAATACTTCCTATATGGATTGGACTTCCTCCTATGCCAGAACGCTGGTTCCGTAACTCCAATAGAACAGAATAAAGAGCCACACGTGGCCCCCGCTCCACTAATCCCCACCTGGAATCTGCAGTTAGTAGCCGCCTCACAATGCGAAACAGGGGTCGGGTGTCCCCTGTTCTCAATATAGGTGCAGGTGCCAGAGGTGGAACCCACATCTATCAGACATTTACGCTATAAATGTCTAAGTTTGGAATACCCCTTTAAGTTCTTACTGTTCTAGAACGCAAGACAATAAAGGGCCATTTCCATTTTATGAAGTTATGGCATATCGACAGGATATGCCAGCACTTTATGCTTGGTTGGGGTACCGATCTCTGGGACCCCCACTGATACTGAGAATGAATGGGGCCGTGCTGTAGTTCCTAACCAGCGCTGCGGCCACTTCAATCTCAGGATCGATGGGGGTCCCAGAAGTCTGGACCCCCCTAATTATAATACCATCATTTTGTTAGATGGGAATAACCCTGAAACCCCTTTCTTTGTCCTATGCCACCGTGGATGCTACACCCCTGTAGATAGATCCATTGGGGCTCCCTCTAGGAGCGGAATCCTCAGTCAGAGCATCGTCTACGCTGTGGCCAGGGATTCCGCTCCAGGAGGAGCCCCTTACGTCACTGTCCATATATGTCCAAACAGAAAAAGTATGGGCAGCACAGTAGAACAGAACCTCCAGGGTAAAAAGGGTGCAAAGCCTTAGGGATCCGACTTGTAAATCCCCAACATGTAGACAAAAAATATGAAAAGAGGCAGCACTCCAATAGTCGTATCAAAAAGGATAAATTTATTCACCCATCAGGTTAGTAGAATGCAGTTTGAATTCAATGCCTTTGTCAAAGGCTGTATTCAGCAGCTGAAACGTTGCATTCTACTGCACTGATGGGTGAATAAATTTATCCTTTTTGATACGACTATTGGAGTGCTGCCTCTTTACATATTTTTTGTCTACTGTCCATAAATGGATAGTGATTCCAGGGGCTTCTACAGGAGTGGAATCCCCGGCAAGAGAATCGGCAATGCTCTGGCCGAGGATTCCTCTCCAGGAGGTGCTCCTGACGTCACTGTCCATATTTGGACTGTGATGTTAGGGGCTTTAAGATGTTGGAATCCCCGGCAACGCTCTGGCTGGGGATTCCGCTCCTGTAGGAACCACTGACATCGCTGTCCATATATGGACTGTGACGTCAAGGGCTTTCCCAAGACAGGAGTACCCGGCCAGAGAGGTTGAGCTGCTCTGGCCTGGGACCCCATAGTTGAAAGCTGGAGCAGGTTCCCTGCTGACATTTTCCTGCTTCAGCATTGAATTCAACTGTATCTGCGTCCTGAGGAAAGTTGAAAGTTGAAACAGGGGCACACCACTGGCCGCCCGCTCACTCAGGGACAGTTGGGAGGTATGCTTTAATTACCCTACAGCCCAGGAATATTACATGGACCATGCCCCATCTTTTATATTTTTTGTGGAGAAGGTGGCAACCTTAGGAATCCAATGCGTCTCACACTCAGGCCCTGTGATGCGATCAAAGATCGGTATCCTCCTCTACTCCGACCCTTGTATGTCATGATGAGCTATTGGGCATAGAAGGGATTAAAGGCATAATTAGATTAGTCAGTGTGATTAGTGCAACTTTGTAAATCATTTTTATTAAAAATTCCTTTTACTTTTGGAGATACAGCTGTTCTGTATGCTCTATACAGAACAGCTGTATCGTTCGGTTTACACTGAATCCGTCAGTGCCGCTGACCGGATGGCTTCAGTGTCGGTGGGTAGGATCCACCTGTAATCGATTACTCACATCTAAGTTATGAACTTAGCTGTGATCGTTTACATGTAGACCCTGCATGTCAGAGACACGCAGGACCCGCCGACACTGGACCTGTCAGATCCGCGGCACTGTCGGATCCAGTGTAAAGCAAACTATACAGCTGTTCTGTATAGAGCACACAGAACAGCTGTATCTCCAAAAGTAAAAGGAATTTTTAATAAAAATGATTTACAAAGTTGCACTAATCACCCTGACGAAACTATTTATATACACACACACACACACACACACACACACACACACACACACACACACACACACACACACACACACACACACACACACACACACACACACACACACTCATATATATATATATATGTATGTTATATATATATATATATATATAGAAGCATAGAACACAGCAACGGCACCAGGACTTCAGAGTAGATGAAAGCAAAAAGTGGATTTTATTCACCTCAATACAGCAACGTTTCGGTTCAACAGGAACCTTTCTCAAGCCAGCTTTCATGGCTTGAGAAAGGTTCCTGTTGAACCGAAACGTTGCTGTATTGAGGTGAATAAAATCCACTTTTTGCTTTCATCTACTCTGAAGTCCTGGTGCCGTTGCTGTGTTCTATGCTTCTGTCTATCTCTTTGGGGAATTGATTCAACCCCAGGTAACGAGCACATGGCCTGATTTCCTGGAAACCATTGGAGTGCTGTGTTCATCTACCTTTGGACTGTATATATATATATATATATAAAAAAACATATATATATATATATGTGTGTGTGTGTGTGTGTGTGTGTGTGTATATATATATATGTATGTATACAGTGAAGGAAATAAGTATTTGATCCCTTGCTGATTTTGTAAGTTTGCCCACTGTCAAAGACATGAACAGTCTAGAATTTTTAGGCTAGGTTAGTTTTACCAGTGAGAGATAGATTATATAAAAAAAATAAAAAAAAATAACATTGTCAAAATGATATATATTTATTTGCATTGTGCACAGAGAAATAAGTATTTGATCCCTTTGGCAAACAAGACTTAATACTTGGTGGCAAAACCCTTGTTGGCAAGCACAGCAGTCAGACATTTTTAGTAGTTGATGATGAGGTTTGCACACATGTTAGATGGAATTTTGGCCCACTCCTCTTTGCAGATCATCTGTAAATCATTAAGATTTCGAGGCTGTCGCTTGGCAACTCGGATCTTCAGCTCCCTCCATAAGTTTTCGATGGGATTAAAGTCTGGAGACTGGCTAGGCCACTCCATGACCTTAATGTGCTTCTCTTTGAGCCACTCCTTTGTTGCCTTGGCTGTTTGTTTAGGGTCATTGTCGTGCTGGAAGACCCAGCCACGAGCCATTTTTAATGTCCTGGTGGAGGGAAGGAGGTTGTCACTCAGGATTTGACGGTACATGGCTCCATCCATTCCCCCATTGATGCAGTGAAGTAGTCCTGTGCCCTTAGCAGAGAAACACCCCCAAAACATAATGTTTCCACCTCCATGCTTGACAGTGGGGACGGTGTTCTTTGGGTCATAGGCAGCATTTCTCTTCCCCCAAACACGGCGAGTTGAGTTAATGCCAAAGAGCTCAATTTTAGTCTCATCTGACCACAGCACCTTCTCCCAATCACTCTCAGAATCATCCAGATGTTCATTTGCAAACTCCAGACGGGCCTGTACATGTGCCTTCTTGAGCAGGGGGACCTTGCGGGCACTGCAGGATTTTAATCCATTACGGCGTAATGTGTTACCAATGGTTTTCTTGGTGACTGTGGTCCCAGCTGCCTTGAGATCATTAACAAGTTCCCCCTGTGTAGTTTTCGGCTGAGCTCTCGCCTTCCTCAGGATCAAGGATACCCCACGAGGTGAGATTTTGCATGGAGCCCCAGATCGATGTCGATTGACAGTCATTTTGTATGTCTTCCATTTTCTTACTATTGCACCAACAGTTGTCTCCTTCTCACCCAGCGTCTTACTTATGGTTTTGTAGCCCATTCCAGCCTTGTGCAGGTCTATGATCTTGTCCCTGACATCCTTAGAAAGCTCTTTGGTCTTGCCCATGTTGTAGAGGTTAGAGTCAGACTGATTCATTGAGTCTGTGGACAGGAGTCTTTTATACAGGTGACCATGTAAGACAGCTGTCTTTAATGCAGGCACCAAGTTGATTTGGAGCGTGTAACTGGTCTGGAGGAGGCTGAACTCTTAATGGTTGGTAGGGGATCAAATACTTATTTCTCTGTGCACAATGCAAATAAATAGATATAATTTTGACAATGTGATTTTTTTTTTTTTATATTATCTATCTCTCACTGGTAAAATTAACCTAGCCTAAAAATTCTAGACTGCTCATGACTTTGACAGTGGGCAAACTTACAAAATCAGCAAGGGATCAAATACTTATTTCCTCCACTGTATGTGTGTATGTATATGTGTGTATATAGCCTTTAATGACAAAGATCAGAGGATTCTTTAAACTAACAGCCCTGCTTCGGCTCCTGATCACATAGGCATAGTAGTTGTGCACACCATGATATAAATGTGCAATATGAAGCGTTGACAAGTTAATGGATGTATAGACAGACATTTAAACTTGAAGATTGCATAACGTTTTATTACACAATGAATAGGTTTTATTTTCTAAAGCTGGAAACTTTTTTAAAATGATTGATATTTCTGTTATATGTGTGTAAGACTTTAAAAATAACACTAGATGGCGCTATTAATCTAATTATTACACGCTGATAACTCTTATAATTATAATTCATTGGATGAAGTCATCCATCCAGTGAGTGTAGAAGATATATGAGTGATCTCAGTAGAATGATAACATGTGAGGGGTAATTGCACAGTATACAGAAACGCTGAAGAACAGGATATAAATTATATATTGAGGTGTCAGGGGACCATGTAAGTAAGGAGACTGATCAATCACACTGAGGGCTTATTCAGACGAACGTAAAATACGCGCGTGCAACGCGCGTGATTTTCACGTGCGTTGCCCGTAGCTATATTAGACAATGGGGCCGTGCAGACATGGCAGCGTTTTTTGCGCAGCGTTGCTCCGTTGCAAAAAACTCACGACATGTCCGTTGATTCAGCGTTTTCAACGCATCACGCACCCATTGAAGTCAATGGGTGCGTGAAAACCACGCATGTCGCACGGGAGCACTTCCGTGCGAACTGCGTGTTTGCGCAACAGCTGTCAAAAGGATGAATGTAAACAGAAAAGCACCACGTGCTTTTCTGTTTCCGAACATCCAAACGGAGTGTCTTTGCGATTAGCGAACCCCGACAACCGAAGCTAACTTCACCGGGTTCGGCCAAACCCGGCAAAAAAATTTCCGGTCCGCGACGTCGGGAGACATTCACTGTGCATGGTGCTGAAAGAGTTAAACTGTTTCAGCACCATGGACAGTGACTACCGATCCCAAAATACATGAACCTGTAAAAAAAACCGAAGTTCTAACTTACCGATTACTCCTGTCTCCTTCCTGCAGTCCGACCTCCCGGGATGACACTTCAGTTCAAGTGACAGCTCCAGCCAATCACAGGCCAAGCACAGGCTGCAGCCAATCACAGGCTGCAGCGGTCACTTGGACTGCCGCGTCATCCAGGGAGGTGGGGCTCGATGTCAAGAGAGGCGCGTCACCAAGGACGCGTCACCAAGGCAACGGCCGGGAAGTTCTCGGTAAGTAGGAACTTTATCTTTTTTTTAACAGGTTTTTCGCTGTTGTGTTTGGCATTCACTGTCGAGGGTGCTGAAAGATTTAGCTCTTTCAGCACCTTGGACAGTGACGTGCGTCGACAAGCCTCATCTCTATGATGGCGGCTGCGCGAAAATCACGCAGCCGCGCATCAGACACGGATGACACACGCAGCTGTCAAATAGTGTTTGCGCGCGCAAAACGCTGCGTTGTTTGCGCGCGCAAAAACGCAACGCTCGTGTGAATCCGGCCTGAGGGATGTCAACTCTTGTTTTTTCTTCATTACAAAAAGGGTAATCACTGCGAGACATCTCCTTTAAAGGGAATGTGACGCTAGAATTATTTTTTTTCTTTTTCGTTAAACAATTAGTGTATAGGTGATTAAACATTGTTCTAATTTTTTTAATTTTTTTCACGAGTCAGGAAATATTATAAATTAGATTCTAATTTATAATATTTCCCAGCGCTGGTCACTAGATGGAGCAATTCCCAAAACTCACTCGCTCTAGTGAACTCTCAGAATCCCCCCCTCCTTTATCCTGGCTAGTGCCGGGAGAAACGAGGGGATTGAACGGTCAAACCTCCTACACTGTGTGTCGCCATTTTTTAAGCTAACACACAGTGTAGTAGGTTTACATACACTAGTAAAGACACAGTAAAACACGTACATACACAGAAATCACTTACCTGCTCCAGTCGCCGCCGCTCCCTCCGGTCCGTCCACTCCGTCTGCTACCGCCGCTCCAAGTGCACAAGTCCGGAAGCCGCGACCGGAAGTAGTAATCTTACTGTCCGGCCGCGACTTCCGGTCCACAGGAAAATGGCGCCGGACGTCGCACAGTTCAACTTGGACTGTGTGGGAGCGGCGCATGCGCCGTTCCCACACAGACGGCATACAGCATAGTGGATGGAACGGGCCCCGTTCGCATTCCCTATGGGACTGTGGCTGCCGTATTCCATGTCTGTATGTGTCATTAATCGACACATACAGAGATGGAAAAAAAGTGGCAGCCCCCATAGGGAAGAAAAAGTTCAAAAATAAAAAAAAGTAACACACAAACACACAAATAAATATAAAAGTTTTTAATAAAACACTAAAATCAAACTGATGTAAAAATTTTTTTTTCGTGACACTGTTCCTTTAAGGCTAGGGTTATACGGCAAAAAAAAAACAAAAAACGAGTCACTTTTGCGCTACTTTAATGTGACATCAAGTCCAATACCTTATTTGTTATGTGATGCTCGTGCGATTTCATGTCGCACAACATTTGTCGCCATGTAGCCCTAGCCCAAGGCGGTGGAGAAAATCAGGGGGGTGCTTCAAGGGCCAGATTTGCCATTTATCTCTCTGGGAAAGCTGGGTGACAGTCATTGTAGGAGCTGTAATGGTGGCCAGGCCATATTGGTTGTCATCCAACTTTCCCAGAAACAAATAAGAAGAACTTGACAGAAGAGGGAGGACTCATATTTACTGGGAATTATTTTTTTTAGGGTAAATGATCTGTTACCCTCCTAGTGGTTATACTTCGCATGTGCTCGGGTAGGGGGAGAAAGATAATTTGGCCCGAGCACTGCATGGAGAGCCGCTAGTAGTCAGTCTCTTGTGATCCCTTGACAAATGCTGCATTATAAAGGACCTGTCACCTCACCTGACGTGTCTATTTTAGTAAATATTATTGTTCCCTATAAAACAACAATTCTGGAGCATCTTTTCTTAGAACCCTACGTTGTGCCGTTCCTCTGTTATTCCTCTTACAAATTTATTCAGAAATTGATAACTGGGTGTTACCAGTTGAGGGTGTGTCTATACACCATCTGACAATGTCCAATCAGTGTTCACAGTCTCAGACTGTGTAGGGACACGCCCCTTTGACAAGGGGAACGGTAACACACAGCTGTCAATTTATTCATCAATTTCTAGGAGGAATAACAGAGGAACAACACAATACAAAATTCTATTAAAAGATGCTCCAGAATTATGATTTTATTTTAAACATTCTTTTTTATTAGCATTTTATCATTTTTACGTCAAATCAAAACAACATTGAAAAACAATTGAACATTTGCCATAATGTATCGACGTTACTGTAAGAAATATGGAAGAGTAACCATACAGATAAAACTTTACATTTGCTTCAGCTCGTACCAAACAATCCAAGTCCACCGTGGTTATTCCGAAACATTTGATGATTCAAACCTGGGTCGCAGCCCGATGTTGCTTGTTTCCACCATCATAAATGACCTTGTAAGCTATAAACCCGTACATAACCTTCTACCTATTCCCCCGGCCTCCTCTCATACCGGAAAGAACCTTTTCAGGTAATCTAGCTATAAGGGCTTATTTACACAAACGTGATATACTTCTGTGCGACGCGCGTGATTTTCACGCGTGTTGTACAGACCTATATTAGTCTATGGGGCAGTGCAGACAGTCCGTGATTTTTGCGCAACGTGAGTCCGCTGCGTAAAACTCACGACATGTCCTATATTTGTGCGTTGTTCGCGCATCATGCACCCATTGAAGTCAATGGGTGCGTGAAAACTACGCATGCCGCACGGAAGCACTTCCGTGGGACGCGCGTGATTCGCGCAACAGCTGTCAAACTATGAATGTAAACAGAAAAGCACCACGTGCTTTTCTGTTTACAAACATCCAAACGGAGTGTCATAATGATGACGGCTGCGTGAAAATCACACAGCCGCGCATCATATGGTGATGACACACGGAGCTGTTAAGTGCCTTTTGCGCACGTAAAATGCCGCGTTTTTTTGCGTGCGCAAAACGCACACGTTCGTGTAAATCTGCCCTTACTGGTATTTTCCTGGTTTAAATTCCTTCCCGAAATATCTAAAGCTCCCAAGGAACCACTAAGCAGTGGCGGATTATCATTAGGGCGGTTCGGGCGGCCGCCCGGGGCCCAAGGCTCCCAGGGGGCCCATGACCGCCCGAACCCCCTCATGCCCAGTGGCATCGCTAGCACCGGAGGGAGCCCCGGTGCCAGGACCGCACCTGTCATGAGACGAGGGGAGCTTCGCTCCTACTTAGCAGCCGTGGTCTGTGCTGCTTTAGAAGCTCCCCCTCCAGCTCCCCTTCCCTGCTCTAAACAGCTCTCCTCCTGCTGCTAGCTGTCGGGACATGGGGGAGGGGAGACTGTCGGCGGGCTCTGTGTCGGGCTGTGAGCAGGAGAAGAGCTGCAGTGAAGACTCACAAATATCCTACATAAAAGGTAAGTGCATGTGTGTTTACAATGTGTTTAATGTGCATATTCATGTGTGTTTACAAGGTGTACTTTATATGTGTATAATGTGCATACTCGTGTGTACTTTGTGTATAATGTGCCTACTTTGTGTATCTGTGATAGAGATAGAGTGTATATATACATACATATGTATAGTGTGTGTATGTGTGTGTGTATGTATATATATATATATATATATATATATATTTCAGTAGAAATTCTGCTACAGAAAAAAAGCACCATTTCCTGTGGTTTTTACTGCAGTAAGTGGTGCAGATTTTCCTGCGTTTTTCTCAATGCTGGGAGATGGTGACGTAGCAATTCTGTCCACTTTCCGCAGCAGGAATTGACATGATGCGGCACGAGAAATACGCACCGCAGGACAAAATGTCTGGTCGGAAATTTTACGCAGCGTCTGGATGAGATTTGGTAAATCTCACTCACTTTGCTGCTACTGCATTCTGGGTATTTTCCGGGCAGAAAATACGCAGCAATTCCGTTAAGTGTGGACAAGCCCTAATACAGTAGCAGCAGAGTAGATTAGATGTGAACAATTCTCATCACACGCTGCGTAAATGATAAGGGGGGAAAAAAAAGCTCAGAAATTGACCTGCGGTGCGTTTTTTTATTCCGCAGCATGTCAATTGTATTTTCGCAAACGCTGCTCATTTGTTTCGGGTTTTCCCCATTTAATTCCATGGGGAGGTAAAACCCGCAACAAATAGCAGATGTTATGTAAAAACGCAATTTAGAAAAAATAAAAATCTTATACTTGCCCAGAACTCTGTTTCTTCGTCCGGGCCGGCCTCCTGGGATTACGTTTCACCCCATGTGACCGCTGCAGCCAATCACAGGCCAATCACAGGCTGCAGCAGTCATATGGGATAAAATGTCATCCCAGGGCTCCTAGCATCATAGTTATGTACGATGCTAGGAGTCCCTGCCTCTCTGCGGGACAACTGTCCAGTACTGTAATCATGTTTTCAGTACGGGACAGTAGTTGCACGGAGAGGCAGGGACTCCTAGCGTCGTACATAACTATGATGCTCGGAGCCCGGCTCCCTGCAGTGTGTTCGGTCCGGGACTTCCGGCCGAAATACGTTCCGTCCATTACGGACGTAATGTGCTCGTGTGAATCCAGCCTAAGGGTAATGTGTATTATTGAGGGCCCCTGACCAGGAATCGCAGTATCCTCCTCCTCAGGTGGTCTCACCTGATGGAATAACAGATATCGTGGTGATGTTGGCAAGGATGTTGCCCAATAGGTTGTCGCAAACCTACTCACTTCCACCCAAAATTCTTGGGTAGCCGGACAGCTCCAGATACCATGGTACAGATCGGATTTGGTCAGTTGGTATTTGGGACAAGCAGTTATCCTGTCAGGATTGGAGGCAGAAGCCGGGATATTGAAGCCATAAATAGCATTATGCATTATTTTAAAGAGGCTCTGTCACCACATTATAAGTGGCCTATCTTGTACATAATGTGATCGGCGCTGTAATGTAGATTACAGCAGTGTTTTTTATTTAGAAAAACTATCATTTTTGACGGAGTTATGACCTATATCGGCTTTATGCTAATGAGATTCTTAATGGACAACTGGGCGTGTTTTACTATATGACCAAGTGGGCGTTGTGGAGAGGAGTGTATGACGCTGACCAATCAGTGACCAATCAGCGTCATACACTTCTCCCCATTCATTTATACTGCAGATAGCGATATAGCTATATCCTCTGTACAACGCCCACTTGGTCATATAGTAAAACACGCCCAGTTGTCCATTAAGAAACTCATTAGCATAAAGCTAATATAGGTCATAACTCCGTCAAAAATGATAGTTTTTCTAAATAAAAAACACTGCTGTAATCTACATTACAGCGCCGATCACATCATGTACAATATAGGGCACTTATAATGTGGTGACAGAGCCTCTTTAAAATAAGACTCCCTCCATCTTTCATTTATGATCTCTTTGCGTATTATCTTCCACTCCTTTAATATAACTTCAGCTATGTCCGAATCGCCTGTCACTTTCTCCCAAATTTTATAACAATCCCTTGGATTCTGCTTTATGACTCTATTTCTGATGATGTTATACAGCGAAGATATCGTGGCCTTTTCCGGTCTCGGGCCTAGAATGTCGTCAAAGGTGTGTACGAGGGTTTCCTTGTGCAGCGAGAGCAACCTCTCCTTGCAAAACGCCACGATCTGCATTATGGGAAAATTATGTTTATCATCCAAGTTAGATCTATCTTTGATTTGTAACATCGTAAGCCACCCGGGATGTTCAGGGTGCATTAGGTGTTGTGCCAGCATAATATATTTTTCCCTCCATTCTCTAAAGAAGACATTGTGTTTCCCCTGCGGAAATTCTGGATGGCCCCATAGTGGCATCCTTTCTGTCCGCATCTTCCATGTTATAATGGTATCCCTGAGTAAGATTCAGTGTTTCGCATATGTCGGGAGTTAGGAATATCTGGTATGTAATAATGTCAAGGGGCCGCCAATTGTTATTCCAGTTCCCAATTTGAGAAGTTGCTAGTGCCAGGTATCCAATCCAGCAAGTGACGGAACAGGCACGCTAGATTGTACCCCCTTACACTTGGGAAGTTGACCCCCCTTCTTCCTTACAGTACATTAGCTTAAATAAAGCAATTCTGGGGCATTTTCCGTTCCAAATAACGTGCGAGAAGGCCACTGCGTGCGAACATACCCTTAGTGACAATAGTCACTATAAAGAGGGCTGATTTCCCCTGTGAGGCCTATTTTTGGACGAAACGCCCGAAAAATCGGAAGCAGACAGCTGCCCATTTATTTCAATGGAAAAAACGGCGTTCTGTTCCGATGGGCCGACTCTATTAAAGACCGCTCCAAAAACGTCTGTAAAAAGCGCTGCGAAAATCGCGAGTGGTTTAAAAAACATCTAAAAATCAGGAGCTGTTTTCCCTTGAAAACAGCTCCGTATTTTCAGACGTTTTTAGTTTATCGTGTGAACATACCCTCACTGTGGCTGCCGTGCAACCCCAGTTAGGGTATGTTCACACGCAGTAGCAAAATATGTCTGAAATTACAGACCTATTTTCGCCTGAAAACAGCTCCTGATTTTCAGAAGTTTTTGTAACTACTCGCGTTTTTCGCGGCGTATTTTACGGGCGTTATTGGAGCTGTTTTTCAATGGAGTCAATGAAAAACGACTCCAAAAACGTCCCAAGAAGTGACATGCACTTCTTTGACGCGGGCGTCTTTTTAAGCACCGTCTTTTGACAGCGACGCGTAAAATTACACCTCGTGGGAACAGAACATCGTAAAACCCATTGAAAGCAATGGGCAGATGTTTGCAGGCGTAATGGAGCCGTTTTTTCAGGCGTAATTCGAGGCATAAAACTCCCGAATTACGTCTGAAAACAGTGCGTGTGAATATACCCTTAAGCTGGGTTCATACAGAGTTTTTTGACAAGTTTTTTGACGTGGAAACCGCACTACAAAACTCGCCATAAAACGGCCAAAAATGCCTCCCATTGATTTCAATAGAAGGCGGAGGCAGTTTTCTCCCGCGAGTGGTAAAATCGGCTCGCGGGAGAAAGAAGGGACATGCTACTTCTTTTTATGGAGCGTCTTTTTACGCTCCGTTTTTTAAAACAGCGGCGTAAAAAGACGCCCCGTATGAACGAAATGCTGTTTTTCCCATTTATTTCAATGGGCAGATGTTTGTAGGCGTTCAGTTTCCGTTTTTTCAGGCGTTTTTCGAGGCGTAAATGCCCCGAAATACGCCTGAAAACACTACGTGTGACCATACCCTTAGCGTATGTTCACACGCAGTGACCAAAAACGTCTGAAAATATGGAGCTGTTTTCAGGCGAAAACAGCTCCTGATTTTCAGACGTTTTTGTAACAACTCGCGTTTTTCGCGGCGTATTTTACGGACGTTATTGGAGCTGTTTTTCAATGGAGTCAATGAAAAACGCCTCCAAAAACGTCCCAAGAAGTGTCCTGCACTTCTTTTTCGCGTGCGTCTTTTTACGCGCCGTATTTTGACAGCGACGCGTAAAATGAAGCCTCGTGGGAACAGAACTCCATGAATCCCATTGCAAGCAATGGCCAGATTTTTGTCGGCGTAATAGAGACGTTTTTTTCAGGCGTAATTCGGGCGTAAAACGCCCGAATTACGTCTGAAAACACTGTGTGTGAACATACCCTTACGGTATGATCACACGCAGTAGCAAAATACGTCTGAAATTACGGAGCTGTTTTGACCTGAAAACAGCTCCTGATTTTCAGACGTTTTTGTAACAACTCGCATTTTTCGTGGCTTATTTTACGGACGTAATTGGAGCTGTTTTTCAATGGAGTCAATGAAAAACGGCTCCAAAAACGTCTCAAGAAGTGACAACTCCGTATTTTCAGACGTTTTTGGTCACTGCGTGTGAACATACCCTTAATATTAATCATCCCTTTAAATTTTTTTAATAGGTGCAAAAGCTAAATCTGGCCATAAACATCAGATGTCCGCCAAAGGATCACATGGCAGTAGCCATTGCCCATGACCCTTCCCATGTTTGGCTCAGTCAGCCATGTACTGTATGTTATTTCAATAAATGGAGATAAGCGGCTGTCAAAAAAATATTATCTCTGGGGAAACAAAGGATCGGACAGATTAGAATAGAAATGGTGGGATCATTGTTTGCCTCATTGACAGCAGATCCCATTAAAATGTGATGACCCGCTTATGAAGTTTGCGGTGTGCATCAGGTATGTATTTTAAATGACCCCCAAACTATGCCTGGCACAGATATAGTAGCGTAGTAGCGGGGCCCCAGAGCCTTGCACCCCCCCCCATGCAAATCGTAAAGCCGCTACTCCTGTTGCTATAGTTACATAGTTTGTACGGTTGAAAAAATACACATGTCCATCAAGTTCAACCAAGGGAAGGGAAAGGGGAAGTAAAAAATTTCTACACATAGGAGCTAATATTTTTTTGTTCTAGGAAATTATCTAAGCCTTTTTTGCAGCATCTACTGTCCCTGCTGTGACGGCTCCTGCGGTGACTATTCCATAGATTCACAGTTCTCACTGTAAAGAAGCCTTGTCGCCTCTGCAGCTTGAACCTTTTTTTCTCCAGACGGAGGGAGCGCCCCCTTGTTTTTTGAGGGGGTTTTACAAGGAACAGGATTTCACCATATTTTTTGTATGTGCCATTAATATATTTATATAAGTTAATCATGTCCCCCCTTAGTCGTGTTTTTTCAAGGCTAAATAGGTTTAGTTCTTTTAATCTTTCCTCATAACTTAAATTCTCCATGCCCCTAATTAGCTTTGTTGCTCTTCTTTGTATTTTTTCCAACTCCAGGGCATCCTTTCTATGAACTGGAGCCCAGAACTGAACTGCATATTCTAGATGCGGCCTCACTAATGCTTTGTAAAGTGGCATTATTACATCCCTGTCCCGCGAGTCCATGCCTCTTTTGATACACGACAATATCCTGCTGGCCTTTGAAGCAGCTGATTGACACTGCATGCTGTTATTGAGTTTATGATTTACAAGTACACCCAGATCCTTCTCAACAAGTGAATCCGCCAGTGTAGCTCCCCCTAGGACATATGATGCATGCAGGTTGTTGGTACCCAGATGCATAACTTTACATTTATCTACATTAAACTTCATCTGCCAAGTGGACGCCCAAACACTTAGTTTGTTTAAATCTGCCTGTAATTCACGAACATCTTCCATAGTCTGAACTATATTGCATAGCTTGGTGTCATCTGCAAAAATAGAAATAGTGCTATTAATCCCATCCTCTATATCATTAATAAATAAGTTGAATAATAGTGGTCCCAGCACTGAACCCTGGGGTACACCACTTATAACTGGGGACCATTCAGAGTAGGGATCATTGACTACAACTCTCTGGATACGGTCCTTGAGCCAATTCTCAATCCAATTACAAACTATACTTTCTAAACCTATAGTCCTTAATTTACCCATTAGATGTCTATGAGGGACAGTGTCAAATGCCTTTGCAAAGTCCAAAAACACTAAATCCACAGCGGCCCCTCTGTCTAGGCTTCTGCTTACCTCTTCATAAAAACAAAATCAGGTTGGTTTAACAGCTTCTGTCCTTAGTAAAACCGTGCTGGCTGTCACTTATAATGCTATTTATTGTCACATAATTCTGTATATAGTCCCTCAATAGCCCCTCAAACATTTTCCCCACGATGGATGTTAAGCTTACTGGTCTATAATTACCCGGCGAAGACCTAGAGCCCTTTTTGAAAATAGGCACCACATTTGCCCTGCGCCAGTCCCTTGGCACTATACCACTCATGAGAGACTCTCTAAATATTATGAAGAGGGGGACAGAAATAACTGAACTAAGCTCTTTAAGAACTCTAGGGTGTAACCCATCTGGTCCCGGGGCCTTGTGCACATTTATTTTATTTAATTTAGCTTGGACCATCTCTACATTCATCCAATTCAGTATATCAACTGATATATTAACAGCACTGGCACCGGCTACATCAGCTGCTCCTTCTTCTGTTGTATATACAGAGCTAAAGAACCCATTTAGTAACTCTGCCTTCTCTTGATCCCCTGTGATCAACTCCCCATTACCATTATCTAGGGGTCCTACATGTTCAGACCTTGGCTTTTTTGCATTTACATACTTGAAGAATTTTTTAGGATTTGTTTTACTATCCTTGGCCACCTGCCTTTCATTTTGTATTTTTGCTAATTTTATTACATTTTTACAGATTTTATTAAGCTCTTTATATTTTACAAAGGCTGCAGCTGTACCCTCAGATTTGTATTTTTTAAATGCCCTTTTTTTGTCATGTATTGCCCCTTTCACAGAAGGTGTAAGCCATGTGGGGTTTAATTTGAGTCGTTTATACTTATTACCTGTAGGAATAAATTTTGCACTATAATAACTCAAAGTAGATTTGAAAATCTCCCATTTATCATTTGTTCCATTATTTGACATTAGTTCTTCTCAGTCTATGTCCTGAATTGCCGCCCTCATCCTGGGGAAATTGGCTTTCTTAAAACTAAATGTTTTTGCCCTCCCAGCCTGCGTTTGTTTTTTACAGTATAGGTAAAATGTAACTATATTACGATCACTGTTACCGAGGTTTTCACGAACATTGACATTCCCAACAAGATCTGCATTATTAGAAATGACCAGATCCAACAGAGCTTCACCTCTAGTCGGGTCTTCCACAAACTGGCCCATAAAATTTTCCTGCAACAGGTTGAGGAAATGTCTCCCCTTTGCAGTTGAAGCCGAACCATGACACCAATTAATATCCCGGAAATTAAAATCTCCCATTATCACTACAGTACCCGCAAACAATTGCTATTGACATTTATGGTTGATATCACGTCCAGTTTCCGTCAGTCCGCAGTCAGGTCAAGCCTGGGATAAATGGCAGCAATATAATAAAGGATTAGCAGCCGCGATTGTGCAGACTGGATGGACCTGTTGTTGTTCTGCGCTGCAATATGTCTGCACTTCTATTTTCGGATAAGGGAAGCATATGGTGTTATTATGGTGCCATGCACACCCAGTGATTATCAGTAAGGACACGGTTACACCTACTCACAATTAAAATGCAGCTAAAATGTTATAGTCCAAGTGCGTCGTCAAAACAAAATCCTCATAAAAGCAGCACCATACTAAAATACCGTGTCCGACCATGGAATAGTTCACTAGCATTAAATGGTTAAAGATAAAAAAATTACTAGTAAATAGACGACATTGGGAAAGATTTATCAAAACTAGTGCAAGGGAAAACTGAAGCATTTGCCCATAGCAACCAATCAGATTCCAGCTCTCAATTCACAGAGGCCTTTTGGAAAATGAAAGCAGCCATCTGATTGGTTGCCATGAGCAACTGCTCCACTTTTCCCTAGTTTTGATAAATCTTCCCCAATATGTTAAAATGACAGTGTCCACATATGTAAAGCTGATAGAGGCCGACCCACACTGTACTTGTGGGTTGTCTCATCACAGATAACCTCTTTAATATGGGAGACTCCGCTGTTGGTCCAGCAAAAGCCACAGCCAGACAGACATTTTCTTTGCAGCACCCCCTACAGATGAAATATAGTATAACACGGTGGCCAGTCAGATGAATATAATACATAAATGGTCCAAGTCCACCAGAGCATAGGCCACTGTTTGTTAGCGTCTCTAATTTTTGAGGGGGTCCTAAGCAAGGGACCCCCTCTATGTCATCAATAATAGAGCATATGGACAAGTGTCGTCCTAATGGCACAACCCAGGGGTGAATAATTACACCATCTTGTGTGTGGAAAAAAAACCCATATAAAATATAATGTGATTCAGTCTACACAACATAACAAAAAAGCACCCAAGGGGGTAAATACTTTTTTTTAATTTCATTTTTTTTAATTCTCGTTATAGTTTTTTTATTTTTTACAACACTAACAAGACATATAATTCTACATACATACAGTATACCAAAATATAATATAATTTTACGCAACCCAACTGCCCATCCCCCACTCCTGCAGAAAAACAAATAAATACTTTTAAAAGTTCTGTATTGCGGAGACATAGAGGCCATATTTGCCCTTCTGGGGTATTAAACGCTATAACCTTATGTGACCCGGGTTGCAGCCAGCATGGTGACGCAACTCCCCAGACTGCTATGAACAAAGGCGAGATGACCCACGTCCTGGTACACGCTCGTATTGTCACTGCGGGGGTCTCAGGAGAAATGAAGGCTGCTCAGAATAGTGGAAATGTAATCTTAAGAGTAAGACATGAGACAGACGGGAAGAGGAGACAGGAATTGCGGGAGAATAGGATGTCATAGATAGGGGCACGTCCTCTACTATCGATACACTGCGAGACGACTGACCTTTCTATAACTAATAATAAACAGCGCGCCATGTCAGGTAACGGGGCTGGATAAAGAATTCTTCAGAGGTGACATTAAAAGGGCAAGAGAATCATGACAATGCCAAGAACAGTAACGTCAAAATATGCTTCAAGTTCAGAATTCCAGGGTGGATTATAGGGCACCTGTCATGAAATATAACCAAGGCCACCTCAGGATGCCAATAAAGGGTTAACCGAGTCCTGCACCCACTGTACAACCCTTTTAGGAGCACTTCACTGTGTCCCCCTTTAGGGCTGATACTACTTTTCCAAGATCTGGGGCCCGTGGATATCCCATGCTCATTCACATTTGTCGCTGACTAGCCTTTCGTTCCAAATCCTACCCTTTCCTGCCCCATCCCCAGTCTAGCTTCCTCTCTCCACCCTCTCTCTCTCTCTTCTTTCCCCTTTCTCTCTACTTTCACCTCTCTTTTGTTTCTCTCCTTTTTCCTTCATGGTTTTATTCGGTATAAAAACTGTTAATTTCGCCTCTTTGGTGTTGTATGTGCACTTTATTTTGACACTATTAGGCCCCATGCACACGACCGTAGTTTTATAGACAATCACGGATCCGCAATTACGTATAATCTGCATAACCATTCATTTCTATAGGCCACGGACACCTTTCCGTATATTTACGGATGTGTGACCGGGCCGTAGAAATGATCCGCAAAATATGGAAGAAGTCCTATTCCTGTCCGCACGGACTCGCCCATAGAAGTCACCGGGTGCAAAATTGCGGACGACTACGGATGTGCAGCTGTAGCCACCGATATTACGGCAGCATTGCTATTCAACGGCAGGTGATTCCCCAAGAAAATGGCGCCTGAGCGATCATTTGACCTTTTCAATGGTTTGGGACATGTTGGTGGCATCACTTGTAGCCTCCCTTTTTTTTTTTCGCTAATCCATAAATACGGAGGCACCATCGATGCACAACTGACTGCATTTGCTGACAGCGTGCCAGATATGCGGATGACTATGGATCCGTATTTGCGGACAGTAAAAAACAATATGGTCGTGTGCTTGAGGCCTTACGGTCATTGTATACGCTCAAAGATGTTATTAGGTATATGTGCTTTTGTTCGTGCAATTTTTTTTACCATTATACCGTTATGATCTTTGTATTTGATAAATGTTCTCTACTTTGTAACCTGCATGAAGAAGCATCCGAATGATAGAGGGATGTAGAAACGCGTTAGGTGTTCTACTAATGTTCTAAGTTATCGGACTCTTGACTACTATCCCAGGCAGGGATCAATTACATTTGCTTTGACTTTGGATAGTTTAGCTGTGAGTTTGCTATAGAAGGTCTTTCAGTACCACAGCTTATTACCCTCTGTTGCTAGTCTATCCTGGTCGCTCCCTGCTTGGTGGCATGTTATGAAATATTTTGGCTAGTTTAGCCCAGGTTTTAATAAATTGACTTAATAAAATTATTTTTAAGCGTTCTTACTCAGGCGGATTTAATTGCGGGGCAGCAATATTGTCTGGTCCGCATAAAGATTAAAGGGGTTTATCTCATGAAGAGAAGCCCTATACATATACCCTATGATTGTATGTTAACGTCATAGAGGAACCATGTAGACTCCCCACATTTGACTTTGCTTTCCTCGCTGGTGTCTGACTTGGAGGAGATGTTACAACAATCTAAAGTTTATGGGGCCTGGCAGACCCTTGGTTGAGAACATTCGCGAGGAGAAAACAAGACGGTATGGATTTTCTTTTCAAACTCTTTGTATCTCCTGGAGATAAGTGGTGCCAGAGGTGTCTGGCAGCCACTTATATCTCACTGTTCCTTTGAAATTACATGTGCTCTTGACTTAAACATGTATTTTAGTGGTGGAAATGGGAGTAATAATTGCGGGATGAACATTATTGTATGTCTATGGACAACTTTGTTAATAAGCATAGAAAGATAAAGTCAGGAGAGACACAGATGGGTGCCCAGCCTTCATTTCTAAAAAGAAAAAAAAAAGAAAAAAAAGATATATATATTTTTATTATCTTTCAATCTTTTGTTGCATCTTATAGTCCAAAAATGTATTTGATCTGACTTATTTATGATGTAGAGTCCCATATTGTCACATATTGAGCCGCCCAATTGGTAGTATTTGACCATGAGTTCTAATAGGAACATGACATTCTGTGCATGATAAAGGGATTTCCTCCTCGTTACAGCTCTCTGAGGTATATTTTTTGCTGGTCACTGACATAACTAGGCCTTCCCTGACTGTTGTGGATCTAACGATTGTACAATACCGTATTTTCCGGACTATAAGGCGCACATAAAATGCTGAGAATTTCTCAGAAATAGAAAGTGCGCCTTATAATCCGGTGCGCCTTATATATGAACCCGACAGTAAAGAGAGGGGTTCATACAGGATCCTTTACCTCTATCGTGGGCGGCAGGGGTCGGCGGCGGCATACCACAGCACACACCATGCTCCTCCCCCCCGTGCGCCTATGAATTTATTCTTCACTTGGGTTTTTACAGTATCCATAAATGGATTGAGCATTACGGCCACCGTAATCAGGAGCCACACTGAGTGATACTTACAGCTCTGTAGGATCCTTGCAATATATCTTTGCTTTAGCGTTAACTATACCCACTACCCCAAAAAATGCCTCCTGTTAAGAGACATGCTTATGATGCAGGTTTCAAGCTTAAAGCTATAAGTTATGCAGTAGAGCATGGAAATAGGGCAGCTGCAAGAGAATTCAACATTAATGAATCCATGGTGCGTAAGTGGAGAAAACAAGAAGATGACCTCCGCCAAGTAAAGAAGACCAAACTGAGTTTCCGAGGAAACAAAGCAAGGTGGCCACAGTTGGAGGACAAAATAGAACAGTGGGTTATGGAACAGAGAAACGCATGTAGAAGCGTCTCCACTGTCTCTATTAGACTCAAAGCCACTGCTTTAGCACGTGACATGGAGATCAAGGACTTTCGAGGAGGTCCTTCATGGTGCTTTCGTTTCATGCAAAGGCGTCATCTCTCCATTCGCACCAGAACTACTGTGTGCCAGCAATTACCAAAGGATTATGAAGAGAAGCTGGCCATTTTCCGCACCTACTGCATAACCAAGATAAATGAAAAGAATATCCAGCCAGAACACATTATTAACATGGATGAGGTTCCCCTCACTTTCGATATCCCCGTAAACCGTACTGTTGAGAAAACAGGGACCAGTACGATATCTATACGTACCACAGGAAATGAGAAGTCATCTTTCACTGTAGTTCTCGCTTGTCAGGCTAATGGCCAGAAACTACCACCCATGGTAATTTTCAAGAGGAAGACTTTGCCTAAAGAAAATTTTCCTGCTGGTGTCATCATTAAGGCTAACCCAAAGGGCTGGATGGATGAGGAGAAGATGAGTGAGTGGCTGAGGGAGGTCTACGTCAAGAGACCGGGTGGCTTTTTTCACAAATCCCCATCCCTATTGGTCTGTGACTCGATGCGCGCCCACTTGACCGATACTGTCAAAGCCCAAGTGAAGAAAACTAATTCGGAGCTTGCTGTCATCCCTGGTGGATTAACCAAAGAGCTCCAGCCGCTAGATATCAGCATCAACAGGTCATTTAAAGTTAAATTGCGAGCTGCATGGGAGCATTGGATGACAGAAGGTGACCACACATTCACCAAAACAGGGAGGCAACGCCGTGCGAGTTATGCCACTATGTGCCAGTGGATCGTGGATGCCTGGAAGAATGTATCAGTCTCCAGTGTCATCCGAGCTTTCAGGAAGGCTGGAATCACCACTGAAGAGCCTAGCAGCAGCAACGAAACCGACTCGGATAATGAAGAGGAGGACCCCATGCTTGATGCCGAAATCGCCCAACTGTTCAACTCCGACACTGAAGATGACGGATTTGATGGATTTCTGGTGGAGGAATGAACTGAAAAAGTACGGTAAGGGTATGTGCACACACACTAATTACGTCCGTAATTGACGGACGTATTTCGGCCGCAAGTCCCGGACCGAACACAGTGCAAGGAGCCGGGCTCCTAGCATCATACTTATGTACGACGCTAGGAGTCCCTGCCTTGCTGCAGGACAACTGTCCCGTAGTATAATCATGTTTACAGTACGGGACAGTTGTCCTGCAGCGAGGCAGGGACTCCTAGCGTCGTACATAAGTATGATGCTAGGAGCCCGGCTCCTTGCACTGTTCGGTCCGGGACTTGCGGCCGAAATACGTCCGTCAATTACGGACGTAATTAGTGTGTGTGCACATACCCTTAACGTTTTGATTTGCAATTACAGCTGAACCAGTTGCAAGTTATTGTTAAAAAGTGTAATAAATTTTGACTTGCAGTCTGAGCAATGGTTTATTTAACGGTAATGTGCTGCGCCTTATAATCCAGTGCGCCTTATATATGAAACATGATTGCTTACAAGGCGCTCATAGAAAGTGCGCCTTATAATCCGGTGCGCCTTATAGTCCGGAAAATACGGGTAAGTGTCTTGATGGATGACAGGCCTTCATCATAGTACAATGGGGAACTGACATTGATTTGATTCAAAACCAATTTTTTTCGGAATGGAAGACATGAACTGTGCACAAATTAGCCACAAGAGAATACAGCGAGTCACAACGAACACATGGAGATCCCCGTTAAAGCACAAGAAAGATTCTCAATGAGCATTCTATTCAGACAGTGCTGTAGACGTTTGACATAATGGGAGTTTTCCCAGGTGATCAGATTGACTACTTCCAGCTGCTTCACATCAAGGCTGCTATTTCAATGCATCTCTGACACCAAGCCATGCAGAAGTTACGGATGACTACAAAGTTGCAGAGCAGTCCTATTCCACTGGAACACAATAGTGTCCAGGGGTGTACATAGAGAAAAGAGGCCCCATGGCAAAAATTCAATTAGGAGCCCCCTTCTGGTGTTGGTTGGGGCCATCACTAACCTCCCCCCATCCAAAACTATAGGGTCTGCTGCTTGTTTTGCAGGACTCTTGGTAAATTCTCATTCCCTCATTTGGTAATGTTGCAGTGCCTATGGTGGCCAGAGTGCCCTCAGTTCTGTCACCGCTTATTGGTTCCGTATTTCTATAGACTTCCCATAAGAGCCACATGACCTGCTAGTGACTATTTTGCCATTTACTTCTGGTAACGATTTCTGACTTTGTCTCTTGACTTGGTTGGTCCATCTCCTGCTTCCAAGTCTGGTCCTGGTCCATCTCCTGCTTCCAAGTCTGGTCCTGGTCCATCTCCTGCTTCCAAGTTTGGTCCTGGTCCATCTCCTGCTTCCAAGTCTGGTCCTGGTCCATCTCCTGCTTCCTTTCTTGTTTTTCTTCATTTCCATCTTTCTATTCTTGTTATGGTACATCCCTTACGTTATATTCTGGTTCTGATCCATCTCCTGCTGTCTATTCTAGGTCTGGTCTATCTCCTGTTTCCTGTTTGCCATAAGCTGCCACGAAGATCCGGGCGCTGTCTGAACAGAGACACAACACTGGTGAGCTGGAGGATTCCTCCTATCTTTTTCTCCTGTTTCCTACACGGGTTCTGGTCCATCTCCTTCTTTGGGCTCTGGTTCTGGTCCATCTCCTGCTTTTTACTCTTGTTGTGGTATATATCTTGCTATCTATCCTATGTCTTATGGATCTCCTACTTCCTGTTCTTGCTCTGGTCCATCTCCAGCTTGCTACTCTAGGTCTGGTCCATTCTCTGCTTCCTATTCTGGTTCTGTTTCATATTTTGTTTCCTACTCTAGGTCTGGTCCATCTCCAGCTTCTTACTCTGGTTCTCGTCTCTCTCTTGCCGTCTACTCTAGGTCAGGTCCATCCTTTGCTTCCTAATCTAGTTCTGGTTCATCTTTTGCTTTCTACTCTAGGTCTGGTCCATCCTTTGCTTCCTAATCTAGTTCTGGTTCATCTTTTGCTTTCTACTCTAGGTCTGGTCCATCCTTTGCTTCCTAATCTAGTTCTGGTTCATCTTTTGCTTTCTACTCTAGGTCTGGTCCATCTCCAGCTTCTTACTCTGGTTCTGGTCCATATTTTGCTTCATACTCTGGTTCTGATCCTCTCCTTCTTATTACTCTGGTTCTGGTCTATTTCCTGCTTTCTACTCTGGTTCTGGTCCAACTTCTGGTTTCTACTTTGCTTCTGACCCTGTTTTCAATCCAAATATTCTAATGATTTTGCCTGAGGTTGCAATCTGAGAATCTTCATGCAATTCTTCATTGCGAATGAAAAAAAGGAGAAAGGGACATCACATTATTTGGATCACATGACCTCTGTGAAGTCACTATGAAGCCCTGGACTAAGTGTCCATTCTCCTCTCTGCATTGTGCATATTATGCTGTCACCGATATTATCACGTTTCTCACCAGAGTAGTGGATCTCCTAAGCGGTAATCGATTTGGAGCTGACATAGACTGGGGTACGAAGACTAATAAATCTCCCGATTCTTTACCCTTAACCCCCACAAGGAGGTATGGATTTTCCCGCTGGGATTTTCAGGTCCCAAAGTAGTTTCCCAGTGGGATTCCCAGGCCGCAGAATAGTTACCAACTGTAGGCGACTGCGCTGCAGCAAAGTCAGGAACGTAGCCAGGGGTTGTCAACGGATTAAAAGTCAGGAAGTTGCAAGCTGGAGGATGAGACGGAACCATAGTCAGGAAAGAGGACTGTAGTGGATACTAGGAGTAGAACCACAGGAACCAAGCAACAAAGGGTAAGACAGTAGAGTAATTCAGGAACAAGGCTGAGGTTAGACTCAGGAACAGAGTCCAATAGCAATAGGAACAATAGCCAAAACATAGCATGCGCCTTGATCAGCAGGCAAGGAGTAAAGGTTGGAGTCCGCTTTAAATAGCCCACAGAACCAACGTCATCTAGGAGCACCGGTTTGCCCAGGCAATCGGATACTGCCGGCCGTGCAGAGTAGGAGGATTGTGGATGGATCAAGCATGGCAGTGCCTGAAGACGGGAGCAGAAGAGGAGGCATCCAATTGCCTAGCAAAAGATCGCGGCCGTCAGCAGGAGCAGCGGCTGCTCGGGAAGATGCATCGTGGGTAACAATTCTCCATATGCAGCACGGTGGCTCAGTGGTTAGCACTGGGGTCTTAGGTTTGAATCTGACCAACATCTGCATGGCGATGGCCGTATTCTTGTGGGTTTCCACCGGATTCTCAGTTTTCCTCCCGCACTCTAGAAACATACTGATAGGTTAATTGTCTTCCTAAAGAAACATGGACCTAATATTCATGTGACTGATATAGGAAAAACAGATTATGAGCCACAATGGGAACAGGGACTGATGTGAATGGTGAGTACGGCGCTGCAGAATATGTTGGCACTATAGAAGTAGCAAGAAAAAAATAATAAATAATTATCTTTATTTCATTAATGGCTTCAGTTTGTCCACATTCCCCTCAACATAATCCAATTTCTGAGCGTTATATCTTAAAATAATAAAAGTGTCAGCCAGTCCCTCTGCATGAGATGAAACGCCCGGAGATTTCCATTTATAAGCAGATCTGCTTCATCCAGCTGAGAGGCTTATTGTGCGTCTTATTGTAAATCACATACAAAGCGTTGGAGGCAGCGGCTCCTGTGATATATTTATAGCTTGATCTGACTTGTGACTAGAAGCAAAATTCTATTATCATCCCTGCACATAAAAAGAAGCAATTTATATGTTCTTTTATGTATAGCCATATTTTTGTACCTAGAGGGCAGTATTATAGGAGTTTTATTTTTGTACAAAGAAGCAGTATTATAGTAGTTATATTTTTGTATATAGGAGCAGTATTATAGTAGTTATATTCTTGTACATAGGGGGCAGTATTATGGTAGTTATATTCTTGTATATAGGAGCAGTATTATAGTAGTTATATTCTTGTACATAGGGGGCAGTATCATACTAGTTATATTCTTGTATATAGGAGGCAGTATTATAGTAGTTATATTCTTGTATATAGGGGCAGTATTATAGTAGTTATATTCTTGTATATAGGGGGCATTATTATAGTAGTTATATTCTTGTATATAGGGGGCAGTATTATAGTAGTTATATTCTTGTATATAGGAGGCAGTATTATAGTAGTTATATACTTGTATATAGGGGCAGTATTATAGTAGTTATATTTTTGTATATAGGAGCAGTATTATAGTAGTTATATTCTTGTACATAGGGGGCAGTATTATGGTAGTTATATTCTTGTATATAGGAGCAGTATTATAGTAGTTATATTCTTGTACATAGGGGGCAGTATCATACTAGTTATATTCTTGTATATAGGAGGCAGTATTATAGTAGTTATATTCTTGTATATAGGGGCAGTATTATAGTAGTTATATTCTTGTATATAGGGGGCATTATTATAGTAGTTATATTCTTGTATATAGGGGGCAGTATTATAGTAGTTATATTCTTGTATATAGGGGCAGTATTATAGTATTTATATTCTTGTACATAGGGGCAGTATTATAGTAGATATATTCTTGTACATAGGGCAGTATTATAGTAGTTATATTCTTGTATATAGGGGGCAGTATTATAGTAGTTATATTTTTGTATATAGGGCAGTATCATAGTAGTTATATTCTTGTATATAGGAGGCAGTATTATAGTAGTTATATTCTTGTATATAGGGGGCAGTATTATAGTAGTTATATTCTTGTATATAGGAGGCAGTATTATAGTACTTATATTCTTGTATATAGGGGGCAGTATTATAGTAGTTATATTCTTGTATATAGGGGCAGTATTGTAGCAGTTATATTCTTGAATAGAGGGGGCAGTATTATAGTAGTAATATACTTGTATATAGGGACAGTATTATAGTAGTTATATTCTTGTATATAGGGAGCCGTATTATAGTAGTTCTATTCTTGTATATAAGTGGCAGTATTATAGTAGTTATATTCTTGTATATAGGAGTAGTATTATAGTAGTTCTATTCTTGTACATAGGGGCATTATTATAGTAGTTATATTCTTGTATATAGGGGCAGTATTATAGTAGTTATATTCTTGTATATAGGGGCATTATTATAGTAGTTATATTCTTGTATATAGGGGCAGTATTATAGTAGCTATATTCTTGTACATAGGAGGCAGTATTATAGTAGTTATATTCTTCTATATAGGAGGCAGTATTATAGTAGTTATATTCTTGTATATAGGGGCAGTATTATAGCAGTTATATTCTTCAATAGAGGGGGCAGTATTATAGTAGTAATATACTTGTATATAGGGACAGTATTATAGTAGTTATATTCTTGTATATAGGGGGCATTATTATAGTAGTTATATTCTTGTATATAGGGGGCAGTATTATAGTAGTTATATTCTTGTATATAGGGGCAGTATTATAGTATTTATATTCTTGTACATAGGGGCAGTATTATAGTAGATATATTCTTGTACATAGGGCAGTATTATAGTAGTTATATTCTTGTATATAGGGGGCAGTATTATAGTAGTTATATTTTTGTATATAGGGCAGTATCATAGTAGTTATATTCTTGTATATAGGAGGCAGTATTATAGAAGTTATATTCTTGTATATAGGGGCAGTATTATAGTAGTTATATTCTTGTATATAGGGGGCATTATTATAGTAGTTATATTCTTGTATATAGGGGCAGTATTATAGTATTTATATTCTTGTACATAGGGGCAGTATTATAGTAGATATATTCTTGTACATAGGGCAGTATTATAGTAGTTATATTCTTGTATATAGGGGGCAGTATTATAGTAGTTATATTTTTGTATATAGGGCAGTATCATAGTAGTTATATTCTTGTATATAGGAGGCAGTATTATAGTAGTTATATTCTTGTATATAGGGGGCAGTATTATAGTAGTTATATTCTTGTATATAGGAGGCAGTATTATAGTAGTTATATTCTTGTATATAGGGGGCAGTATTATAGTAATTATATTCTGTTATATAAGGGGCAGTATTATAGCAGTTATATTCTTGAATAGAGGGGGCAGTATTATAGTAGTAATATACTTGTATATAGGGACAGTATTATAGTAGTTATATTCTTGTATATAGGGGGCCGTATTATAGTAGTTCTATTCTTGTATATAAGTGGCAGTATTATAGTAGTTATATTCTTGTATATAGGAGTAGTATTATAGTAGTTCTATTCTTGTACATAGGGGCATTATTATAGTAGTTATATTCTTGTATATAGGGGCAGTATTAGGGGGGATTCACACGAGCGTGTATTCGGTCCGTGCGGGCCGCGTGGTTTTCACGCGGCACGCATGGACCAATACAAGTCTATGGGGCAGTACAGACAGTCCGTGCTTTTTGCGCAGCGTTTGTCTGCTGCGCAAAAAGCGCGACAGGTTCAATAACTCTGCGTATTTCGCGCATCACGCACCCATTGAAGTCAATGGGTGCGTGAAAATCACGCGCACCACACGGAAGCACTTCCGTGGGACGAGCGTGATTCGCGCAACAGCAGTGAAAAGGATGAATGAAAACAGAAAAGCACCACGTGCTTTTCTGTTTCCAAGCATCCAAACGGAGTGTCTTTGCGAGGAGCGAACCCCGACAACCGAGGCAAACTTCACCGGGTTCGGCCAAACTCGTTTTGGCCGAACCCGGCAAAAAAATTTCCGGTCCGCGACGTCGGGAGAGATTCACTGTGCATGGTGCTGAAAGAGTTAAACTGTTTCAGCACCATGGACAGTGACTTGCGATCCCAAAATACATGAACCTGTAAAAAAAAACGAAGTTCTAACTTACCGATTACTCCTGTCTCCTTCCTGCAGTCCGACCTCCCGGGATGACACTTCAGTTCAAGTGACAGCTCCAGCCAATCACAGGCCAAGCACAGGCTGCAGCCAATCACAGGCTGCAGCGGTCACTTGGACTGCCGCGTCTTCCAGGGAGGTGGGGCCCGATGTCAAGAGAGGCGCGTCACCAAGGACGCGTCACCAAGGACGCGTCACCAAGGCAACGGCCGGGAAGTTCTCGGTAAGTAGGAACTTTATCTTTTTTTTTAACAGGTTTTTCGCTGTTGTGTTCGGCATTCACTGTCAAGGGTGCTGAAAGAGTTAGCTCTTTCAGCACCTTGGACAGTGACGGGCGTCGACAAGCCTCATCTCTATGATGCCGGCTGCGCGAAAATCACGCAGCCGCGCATCAGACACGCATGACACACGCAGCTGTCAAATGGTTTTTGCGCTCGCAAAACGCCGCGTTGTTTGCGCGCGCAAAAACGCAACGCTCGTGTGAATCTCCCCTTATAGTAGTTATATTCTTGTATATAGGGGCATTATTATAGTAGTTATATTCTTGTATATAGGGGCAGTATTATAGTAGCTATATTCTTGTACATAGGAGGCAGTATTATAGGAGTTATATTCTTGTATATAGGGGGCAGTATTATAGTAATTATATTCTGTTATATAGGGGGCAGTATTATAGCAGTTATATTCTTGAATAGAGGGGGCAGTATTATAGTAGTAATATACTTGTATATAGGGACAGTATTATAGTAGTTATATTCTTGTATATAGGGGCAGTATTATAGTTGTTATATTCTTGTATATAGGGGCAGTATTATAGTTGTTATATTCTTGTATATAGGGGGCAGTATTATAGTAGTTATATTCTTGTATATAGGAGGCAGTATTATAGTATTTATATTCTTGTATATAGGGGGCAGTATTATAGTAGTTATATTCTTGTATATAGGAGCAGTTTTATAGTAATTATATTCTTGTACATAGGGGCAGTATTATAGTAGATATATTCTTGTACATAGGGCAGTATTAGGGCGGGTTCACACATGGCGGAATTTCACTTAAATTCCGCTGCGGACACTCCGCAGCGTTAATCCGCAGCGGAGCCGTTTCTCCATTGACTTTCACTTTAATTTAGCAGTGTTCGTTTACACGATGCGTACAATTCCGCTGCGGAGCATAGGCTGCGGAGCGGAATTTGGTGTCCGCAGCATGCTCTGTCTGTTGCGGAGCAGTGGCGGACTGGTTGCGGACTCATGGCGGAATTTCTCCATTGACTTCAATGGAGAGTCAAAATTCCGCAATGAAGTCCGCAGATCTTATGTGTGCTGCGGAGCGTATTGTTTTTACTACCATGACATTTCTTCATTCTGGCTGGACCTATGTATTTCTAGGTCTACAGCCAGACTGAGGAAGTCAATGGGGCTCCCGTAATGACGGGAGCGTTGCTAGGAGACGTCTGTAAATAGTCACTGTCCAGGGTGCTGAAAGAGTTAAGCGATCGGCAGTAACTGTTTCTGCACCCGGGACAGTGACTACCGATCTCAATATACATGTATCTGTAAAAAAAAATATAAGTTCATACTTACCGAGAACTCCCTGCGTCTGTCTCCAGTCCGGCCTCCCAGGATGACGTTTCAGTGTAAGTGACGGCTGCAGCCAATCACAGGCCAAGCACAGGCTGCAGCGGTCACATGGACTGGAGCTTCATCCAGGGAGGTCGGGCCGGATGCCGAAAGAGGGACGCGTCACCAAGACAACGGGCGGTAAGTATGAATTTCTTTGACTTTCACTAGGGAAAGTGCTGTCCCTTCTCTCTATCCTGCACTGAATAGGGAGAAGAGAAGCACTTTTCCTGCAGTCCGCAGCGGCCAGTCCGCATCAATTTTCTGCACATTTTGTGCAGATCCGCTGCAGAATCTGCAACGCAGATTCTGTGCGGCATTGATGCGGACAGTTACGGAGGAATTCCGCCATGTGTGGTCATGCCCTTATAGTAGTTATATTCTTGTATATAGGGGGCAGTATTATAGTAGTTATATTTTTGTATATAGGGCAGTATCATAGTAGTTATATTCTTGTATATAGGAGGCAGTATTATAGTAGTTATATTCTTGTATATAGGTGGCAGTATTATAGTACTTATATTCTTGCATATAGGGGCAGTATTATAGTAGTTATATTCTTGTATATAGGGGGCAGTGTTATAGTAGTTATATTCTTGTATATAGGAGGCAGTATTATAGTAGTTATATTCTTGTATATAGGTGCCAGTATTATAGTAGTTATATTCTTGTATATAGGGGCAGTATTATAATAGTTATATTCTTGTATATAGGGAGCAGTATTATAGTAGTTATATTCTTGTATATAGGGGCAGTATCATAGTAGTTATATTCTTGTATATAGGAGGCAGTATTATAGTAGTTATATACTTGTATATAGGTGGCAGTATTATAGTAGTTATATTCTTGCATATAGGGGCAGTATTATAGTAGTTATATTCTTGTAAATAGGAGCAGTATTATAGTTGTTATATTCTTGTATATAGGGGCAGTGTTATAGTAGTTATAGTCTTGTATATAGGGGGCAGTATTATAGTAGTTATATTCTTGTATATAGGGGGCAGTATTATAGTAGTTATATTCTTGTATATAGGGGGCAGTGTTATAGTAGTTATATTCTTGTATATAGGAGGCAGTATTATAGTAGTTATATTCTTGTATATAGGTGGCAGTATTATAGTAGTTATATTCTTGTATATAGGGGCAGTATTATAGTAGTTATATTCTTGTATATAAGGAGCAGTATTATAGTAGTTATATTCTTGTATATAGGGGCAGTATCATAGTAGTTATATTCTTGTATATAGGAGGCAGTATTATAGTAGTTATATTCTTGTATATAGGTGGCAGTATTATAGTAGTTATATTCTTGCATATAGGGGCAGTATTATAGTAGTTATATTCTTGTATATAGGGGGAAGTATTATAGTAGTTATATTCTTGTATATAGGGGGCAGTATTATAGTAGTTATATTCTTGTATATAGAGGCAGTATTATAGTAGTTATATTCTTGTATATAGAGGCAGTATTATAGTAGTTATATTCTTGTATATAGAGGCAGTATTATAGTAGTTATATTCTTGTACATAGGGGCAGTATTATAGTATTTATATTCTTGTACAAAGGGGCAGTATTATAGTAGTTATATTCTTGTATATAGGGGGCAGTATTATAGTAGTTATATTCTTGTATATAGGTGGCAGTATTATAGTAGTTATATTCTTGCATATAGGGGCAGTATTATAGTAATTATATTCTTGTATATAGGAGGCAGTATTATAGTAGTTATATTCTTGCATATAGGGGCAGTATTATAGTAATTATATTCTTGTATATAGGAGGCAGTATTATAGTAGTTATATTCTTGTATATAGGGGCAGTATTATTGTAGTTATATTCTTGTATATAGGAGGCAGTATTATAGTAGTTATATTCTTGTATATAGGGGGCAGTATTATAGTCGTTATATTCTTGTATATAGGGGCAGTATTATAGTAGTTATATTCTTGTATATAGGGGCAGTATTATAGTCGTTATATTCTTGTATATAGGTGCAGTGTTATAGTAGTTATATTCTTGTATATAGGTGGCAGTATTATAGTAGTTATATTCTTGCATATAGGGGCAGTATTATAGTAATTATATTCTTGTATATAGGAGGCAGTATTATAGTAGTTATATTCTTGTATATAGGGGCAGTATTATTGTAGTTATATTCTTGTATATAGGAGGCAGTATTATAGTAGTTATATTCTTGTATATAGGGGGCAGTATTATAGTCGTTATATTCTTGTATATAGGAGCAGTATTATAGTTGTTATATTCTTGTATATAGGAGCAGTATTATAGTAGTTATATTCTTGTATATAGGAGGCAGTATTATAGTAGTTATATTCTTGTATATAGGGGGCAGTATTATAGTAGTTATATTCTTGTATATAGGGGCAGTATTATAGTAGTTATATTCTTGTATATAGGGGCAGTATTATAGTAGTTATATTCTTGTATATAGGGAGCAGTATTATAGTAGTTATATTCTTGTATATAGGGGCAGTATCATAGTAGTTATATGCTTGTATATAGGAGGCAGTATTATAGTAGTTATATTCTTGTATATAGGTGGCAGTATTATAGTAGTTATATTCTTGCATATAGGGGCAGTATTATAGTAGTTATATTCTTGTATATAGGAGCAGTATTATAGTTGTTATATTCTTGTATATAGGGGGCAGTGTTATAGTAGTTATATTCTTGTATATAGGGGGCAGTATTATAGTAGTTATATTCTTGTATATAGGGGGCAGTATTATAGTAGTTATATTCTTGTATATAGAGGCAGTATTATAGTAGTTATATTCTTGTATATAGAGGCAGTATTATAGTAGTTATATTCTTGTATATAGAGGCAGTATTATAGTAGTTATATTCTTGTATATAGAGGCAGTATTATAGTAGTTATATTCTTGTATATAGGGGGCAGTATTATAGTAGTTATATTCTTGTATATAGGGGCAGTATTATAGTAGTTATATTCTTGTACATAGGGGCAGTATTATAGTATTTATATTCTTGTACAAAGGGGCAGTATTATAGTATTTATATTCTTGTACATAGGGGCAGTATTATAGTATTTATATTCTTGTACATAGGGGCAGTATTATAGTATTTATATTCTTGTACAAAGGGGCAGTATTATAGTATTTATATTCTTGTACATAGGGGCAGTATTATAGTAGTTATATTCTTGTATATAGTGGGCAGTATTATAGTAGTTATATTCTTGTATACAGGAGGCAGTATTATAGTAGTTATAGTCTAGTATATAGGGGGCAGTATTATAGCAGTTATATTCTTGTATATAGGGGGCAGTATTATAGTAGTTATATTCTTGTATATAGGGAGCAGTATTATAGTAGTTATATTCTTGTACATAGGGGGCAGTATTATAGTAGTTATATTCTTGTATATAGGAGGCAGTATTATAGTAGTTATATTCTTGTATATAGGGGCAGTATTATAGTAGTTATATTCTTGTATATAGGGGCAGTATTATAGTAGTTATATTCTTGTATATAGGAGCAGTATTATAGTAGTTATATTCTTGTATATAAGGACTGTATTATAGTAGTTATATTCTTGTATATAGGAGCAGTATTATAGTCGTTATATTCTTGTAAATAGGGGTAGTATTATAGTAGTTATATTCTTGTATATAGGGGCAGTATTATGGTAGTTATATTCTTGTATATAGGGGCAGTATTATAGTAGTTATATTCTTGTATATAGGGGGCAGTATTATAGTAGTTATATTCTTGTATATAGGGGGCGGTATTATAGTAGTTATATTCTTGTATATAGGGGCAGTATTATAGTAGTTATATTCTTGTATATAGGGGCAGTATTATAGTAGTTATATTCTTGTATATAGGGGGCAGTATTATAGTAGTTATATCCTTGTATATAGGAGGCAGTATTATAGTAGTTATATTCTTGTACATAGGGGGCAGTATTATAGTAGTTATATTCTTGTATATAGGGGGCAGTATTATAGTAGTTATATTCTTGTACATAGGGGGGCAGTATTATAGTAGTTATATTCTTGTACATAGGGGGGCAGTATTATAGTAGTTATATTCTTGTACATAGGGGGCAGTGTTATAGCAGTTATATTCTTGTATATAGGGGGCAGTATTATAGTAGTTATATTCTTGTATATAGGGGGCAGTATTATAGTAGTTATATTCTTGTATATAGGGGCAGTATTATAGTAGTTATAGTCTTGTATATAGGGGGCAGTATTATAGTAGTTATATTCTTGTATATAGGGGGCAGTCTTATAGTAGTTATATTCTTGTATATAGGGGGCAGTATTATAGTAGTTATATTCTTGTACATAGGGGGCAGTATTATAGTAGTTATATTCTTGTATATAGGAGGCAGTATTATAGTAGTTATATTCTTGTATATAGGGGCAGTATTATAGTAGTTATATTCTTGTATATAGGGGCAGTATTAGGGCATGACCACACGTGGCGGATTTCCTCCGCAACTGTCCGCATCAATGCCGCACAGAATCTGCGTTGCAGATTCTGCTGCGGATCTGCACAAAATGTGCAGTAAATTGATGCGGACTAGCTGCTGCGGACTGCGGGAAAAGTACTTCCCTTCTCCCTATCAGTGCAGGATAGAGAGAAGGGACAGCACTTTCCCTTGTGAAAGTCAAAGAAATTCATACTTACCGCCCGTTGTCTTGGTGACGCGTCCCTCTTTCGGCATCCAGCCCGACCTCCCTGGATGACCCGCCAGTCCATGTGACCGCTGCAGCCTGTGCTTGGCCTGTGATTGGCTGCAGCCGTCACTTAGACTGAAACGTCATCCTGGAAGGCCGGACTGGAGACAGAAGCAGGGAGTTCTCGGTAAGTATGAACTTCTATTTTTTGACAGGTTGCTGTATATTGGGATCGGTAGTCACTGTCCCGGGTGCAGAAACAGTTACTGCCGATCGCTTAACTCTTTCAGCACCCTGGACAGTGACTATTTACTGACGTCTCCTAGCAACGCTCCCGTCATTACGGGAGCCCCATTGACTTCCTCAGTCTGGCTGTAGACCTAGAAATACATAGGTCCAGCCAGAATGAAGAAATGTCATGGCAAAAAAGCAAGACGCATCCGCAGCACACACAACATGTGCATGACAGCTGCGGAATTCATTGCGGAACTTAGAATCTCCATTGAAGTCAATTGAGAAATTCCGCCATGAGTCCGCCACTGCTCCGCAACAGACAGAGCATGCTGCGGACACCAAATTCCGCTCCGCAGCCTATGCTCCGCAGCGGAATGTTACGCATCGTCTAAACGAACACTTCTAAATAGAAGTGGAAGTCAATGCAGAAACGGCTCCGCTGCGGATTAACGCTGCGGAGTGTCCGCAGCGGAATTTAAGTGAAATTCCGCCACGTGTGAACCCAGCCTAATAGTAGTTTTATTCTTGTATATAGGAGCAGTATTATAGTAGTTATATTCTTGTATATAAGGACTGTATTATAGTAGTTATATTCTTGTATATAGGAGCAGTATTATAGTCGTTATATTCTTGTAAATAGGGGTAGTATTATAGTAGTTATATTCTTGTATATAGGGGCAGTATTATTGTAGTTATATTCTTGTATATAGGGGCAGTATTATGGTAGTTATATTCTTGTATATAGGGGGCAGTATTATAGTAGTTATATTCTTGTATATAGGGGCAGTATTATAGTAGTTATATTATTGTATATAGGGGCAGTATTATAGTAGTTATATTCTTGTATATAGGGGGCAGTATTATAGTAGTTATATCTTTGTATATAGGAGGCAGTATTATAGTAGTTATATTCTTGTACATAGGGGGCAGTATTATAGTAGTTATATTCTTGTATATAGGGGCAGTATTATAGTAGTTATATTCTTGTATATAGGGGCAGTATTATAGTAGTTATATTCTTGTATATAGGGGCAGTATTATAGTAGTTATATTCTTGTATATAGGGGGCAGTATTATAGTAGTTATATTCTTGTATATAAGGACTGTATTATAGTCGTTATATTCTTGTATATAGGAGCAGTATTCTAGTCGTTATATTCTTGTATATAGGGGTAGTATTATAGTAGTTATATTCTTGTATATAGGGGCAGTATTATGGTAGTTATATTCTTGTATATAGGGGCAGTATTATAGTAGTTATATTCTTGTATATAGGGGGCAGTATTATAGTAGTTATATTCTTGTATATAGGGGGCAGTATTCTAGTAGTTATATTCTTGTATATAGGGGCAGTATTATAGTAGTTATATTCTTGTATATAGGGGCAGTATTATAGTAGTTATATTCTTGTATATAGGGGGCAGTATTATAGTAGTTATATCCTTGTATATAGGAGGCAGTATTATAGTAGTTATATTCTTGTACATAGGGGGCAGTATTATAGTAGTTATATTCTTGTATATAGGGGGCAGTATTATAGTAGTTATATTCTTGTACATAGGGGGGGGGCAGTATTATAGTAGTTATATTCTTGTACATAGGGGGGGCAGTATTATAGTAGTTATATTCTTGTACATAGGGGGCAGTGTTATAGCAGTTATATTCTTGTATATAGGGGGCAGTATTATAGTAGTTATATTCTTGTATATAGGGGGCAGTATTATAGTAGTTATATTCTTGTATATAGGGGCAGTATTATAGTAGTTATAGTCTTGTATATATGGGGCAGTATTATAGTAGTTATATTCTTGTATATAGGGGGCAGTATTATAGTAGTTATATTCTTGTATATAGGGGGCAGTATTATAGTAGTTATATTCTTGTACATAGGGGGAAGTATTATAGTAGTTATATTCTTGTATATAGGAGGCAGTATTATAGTAGTTATATTCTTGTATATAGGGGCAGTATTATAGTAGTTATATTCTTGTATATAGGGGCAGTATTATAGTAGTTATATTCTTGTATATAGGAGCAGCATTATAGTAGTTATATTCTTGTATATAAGGACTGTATTATAGTAGTTATATTCTTGTATATAGGAGCAGTATTATAGTCGTTATATTCTTGTAAATAGGGGTAGTATTATAGTAGTTATATTCTTGTATATAGGGGCAGTATTATGGTAGTTATATTCTTGTATATAGGGGCAGTATTATAGTAGTTATATTCTTGTATATAGGGGACAGTATTATAGTAGTTATATTCTTGTGTATAGGGGGCAGTATTATAGTAGTTATATTCTTGTATATAGGGGCAGTATTATAGTAGTTATATTCTTGTATATAGGGGCAGTATTATAGTAGTTATATTCTTGTATATAGGGGGCAGTATTATAGTAGTTATATCCTTGTATATAGGAGGCAGTATTATAGTAGTTATATTCTTGTACATAGGGGGCAGTATTATAGTAGTTATATTCTTGTATATAGGGGGCAGTATTATAGTAGTTATATTCTTGTATATAGGGGCAGTATTATAGTAGTTATATTCTTGTATATAGGGGCAGTATTATAGTAGTTATATTCTTATATATAGGGGGCAGTATTATAGTAGTTATATTCTTGTATATAGGGGGCAGTATTATAGTAGTTATATTCTTGTACATAGGGGGGGGGCAGTATTATAGTAGTTATATTCTTGTACATAGGGGGGGCAGTATTATAGTAGTTATATTCTTGTATATAGGGGGCAGTATTATAGTAGTTATATTCTTGTACATAGGAGGCAGTATTATACTAGTTATATTCTTGTATATAGGGGCAGTATTATAGTAGTTATATTCTTGAATATAGGGGGCAGTATTATAGTAGTTATATTCTTGTATATAGGGGGCAGTATTATAGTAGTTATATTCTTGTATATAGGGGGCAGTATTATAGTAGTTATATTCTTGTATATAGGGGGCAGTATTATAGTAGTTATATTCTTGTATATAGGGGGCAGTATTATAGTAGTTATATTCTTGTATATAGGGGGCAGTATTATAGTAGTTATATTCTTGTATATAGGAGGAGTATTATAATAGTCATATTCTTCTATATAGGGGACAGTATTATAGTAGTTATATTCTTGCACATTGGTGGCAGTATTAGAATAGTTATATTATTGCACATAGGGGGCAGTATTGTCTATTAGGTACAGTGTATGTACTACAATTAAATAGGTGAATGCATTTACTGCAGTGGAGTTTGCTTTAAATAAACAAAATAAAAAATGCATTTCATAATTTTGGGGAGGATTTGTTTTGAGGTCTTCTTGTACGTTTTCCTCCTGCACACAGCTAATGATCACTGGGTGTGTAACATAGAACGTCTTGTCAGATCGCCAATATCCCTACTCTAGTTTGTCAGCTGTAAATGGCTGATGTTACAGTCCTGGAACTGGTTTTGATGCAATGCTTTAATGTTGTGCCAAATAATCATGAATCATGTCATTTTGGCTTGGGCCACATCACTTATCATTGACTCTCAAATACAGGGACTCTATGCCCAATATTCTGGTAATTCTTTCCTGTTATTCCTTTTACCAAAACGATTCCAGAAGTTTTTACTTTATGGCACATAATGTGAACGGACTCTTATTTAATGCTATTGTAATATACTGTATAATTCAAATCTTACCTACAGTGATCCACTTTCACCTCAATGTGAAAATGTAAGTTTCTAATCTAGAATAAAACAATGTAGTGCTCTCTTCTGTTAATTAATTTGCAGGTTGCCCCCCCCCCCCCATTAATATCAATATGGGACAGAGCAGGTAGGGACAAATCATTGAAGCCCCTTACCATAGCCGCCAACACTCCCGAATTTGCCGGGACTGTCCCGAATTTACAGAGACAGTCCCGGCAAATTACTGTCACGGGACATGTCCCGGCAACTGCCACCTTTAATTGTATCTGCGTCCTCAGGATTTGTCACAATCGTTTCCAGTCTAGACAGCTCTCCGTGAGCTGAACAGCTTGGACTCCAGTTTGGTAAATTTCAACTGCACTGATTCTTTGTAACAAACTTTGGACAAAAGAAAGATGTTTGCTGTTGCACTTATGCCCGTTGCACACGACCGAGTGCCATTCAGGCTGTTTTTCACGGCATCCGAGTGGCACCCTAAAGTTTTCACGGACCAATTCTTTCCGATCCGTGGAAAGAAAAGACATGTCCTATCTTTCCACAGATCACGGATGGGACCCGGCACACACAATCGTGTGCATGAGGCATAAGGCGTTGTTTACATTTGCGTTTAGAGCCTCAGTCAGAAAGCCTTACCAGCACCCAGACGGCCCTGTCATGGATCTGTTATAAATAGAAGCCACGACTCTGATGTGAACAGAGCCAAAGCTCACAGAGAATTTCCTAGACTAAAATAATGGACAGACAGACTGTACTGTAAATATAGAAATACCAGAGCTGAGCACCATAAACTCCTATATTCTGGCTGCTGAGGTCCTAGTCACAGGCGTGATAATAGACTTTTCACACTAGAAAAAATGTACATTATTTTTGCTACCACTAGGGGGAGCTCACTACACAAGGATGTATTATTGAGTTCAGTGGGAGCTCCCTCTAGTGGCAGCTTCAGGCAGACCGACTTTTATTTTTCGACTGGATAATTGTGTGAAGGGAAGCAGAAGATTGAGATTAAATAGAATTGAATTATCCCTACACTGTCCTGTCTGCCACCATTAATCCCTTTACCACCCTAAACCATAAAATAATGACTATCTAATGATATTATCATATACAATTAAGTGTTAATTACTAATCCACCTTAGACCACCATAGATAAAGGATATCAATATTAACCCCTTAATCAACTTAGACCACCAGAGATATTAGATATTATCCGCTAAGCCATTTTAGACCCCCAGGAATATTACACGAACACTATCATTGACCCCATAAATCATCTTATGTATAAATGGAACCAGCAGCACAGAGCATCTTGTGGATGTTGTCATAGCGAGGTGCGGAGGGAGTAGGCAGCTTACTGTACATTTCACACAGGGAAACTCTCAAAATAAGTCATACAAGTGAGAAGAAATTTTTTATTGAGAATACAGGAAAAAAACGAGTAAAGTGCGGCAAATTCAATATCTGTTATCACAGAAGTATTTGTTCCCAGCAGTTGTTATAGAGAAAATGCAGCTCAATTGGTTGTACAGGTTTTTAAACATATGGCTGCTTTCTTGCAAAAACAGTGCCACCTCTGTCCACAGGTTATGTCTGGTATTGCAGCTCAGCCGCATTCTTTTCAATGGATCCTAGTTGCAATACCAGACACAAACTATGGAAATGTGTGGTGCTGTTTGTGGAAGAAAGCCGATTTTTGGAAACCTGTGATGTGTTGTCAGAAGGAACTGCCTCCCTCCTCCATATGTGTAAGCTGGTGGCGTACTACAGAGCCGGGTGGGGGGCCAGGGAAAAAATGACTAAAACTCCAAATCTTCCGGGATCATGTGGAAATAAATTTTTATTATGTGCTTTAGGCCTCATTTACACGAACGTGATATACGTCCGTGCGACTCGCGTGCTTTTCACGCGGGTCGCACGGACCTATACAAGTCTATGGGGGCATGCAGACAGTCCGTGAGTTTTGCTCAGCGTGAGTGCGCTGAAAAAAACTCACGACATGTTCTAAAAATCTGCGTTTTTCGCGCATCACGCACCCATTGAAGTCAATGCGTGATTCGCGCAAGAGCTGTCAAACTGAATGTAAACAGAAAAGCACCACGTGCTTTTCTGTTTACAAACATCCGAACGGAGTGTCTTAGAGATGACCAAACCGAACTTCACCGGGTTCGGCTGAACTCGTTTTGACCGAACCCGGCAGGAGACAGTCACTGTCCAGGGTGCTGAAAGAGTTAAACTGTTTCAGCACCCTAGACAGTGACTTCCGATCCCAATATACGTGAACGTGTAAAAAAAAAAAAAAGTTCTGACTTACCGATAACTCCCGGCTTCTTCCTCCAGTCTGACCTCCCGGGATGACAATTCAGTCCAAGTGACAGCTGCAGCCAATCACAGGCCAAGCACAGGCTGCAGCGGTCACATGGACTGCGGCGTCATCCAGGGAGGTGGGGCCAGATGTCAAGAGAGGCGCGTCACCAAGGACGCGTCACCAAAGACGCGTCACCAAGGCAACGGCCGGGAAGTTCTCGGTAAGTACGAACCTCTTTTTTTTTAAACAGGTTACTCGATATGGTGATCGGAATTCACTGTCGAGGGTGCTAAAAGAGTAAGGGTATGTTCACACGGCCAAATTTCAGACGTATACGAGGCGTATAATGCCTCGTTTTACGTCTGAAAATAGGGCTGCAATACGTCGGCAAACATCTGCCCATTCATTTGAATGGGTTTGCCGACGTACTGTGCAGACGACCTGTTATTTACGAGTCGTCGTTTGACAGCTGTCAAACGACGACCCGTAAATTTACTGCCTCGGCAAAGAAGTGCAGGACACTTCTTTGCCACGTAATTTGAGCCGTTCTTCATTGAAATCAATGAAGCACGGCTCAAGGTTTACGAGCGTCTCAGATGCCTCGTAAATTACGAGGAGGAGCTTTTACGTGTGAAACGAGGCAGCTGTTAACAGTCTGTCTTTTCACACGTAACTGCCTCTCAGCGTGTGAACATACCCTAAGGCTGGGTTCACACGACCTATTTTCAGACGTAAACGAGGCGTATTATGCCTCGTTTTACGTCTGAAAATAGGGCTACAATACGTCGGCAAACATCTGCCCATTCATTTGAATGGGTTTGCCGACGTACTGTGCAGACGACCTGTTATTTACGCGTCGTCGTTTGACAGCTGTCAAACGACGACGCGTAAAAATACAGCCTCGTCAAAAGAAGTGCAGGACACTTGGAGCTGTTTTCTCATAGACTCCAATGAAAACAGCTCCAAAAACGGACGTAAAAAACGCCGCGAAAACGGCGCGAAAAACGCCGCGAAAAATGCGAGTTGGTCAAAAAACGTCTGAAAAGCAGGGTCTGTTTTCCCTTGAAAACAGCTCTGGATTTTCAGACGTTTTTGGTCACTACGTGTGCACATACCCTTAGGGTATGAGAAAACAGCTCCAAGTGTCCTGCACTTCTTTTGACGAGGCTGTATTTTTACGCGTCGTCGTTTGACAGCTGTCAAACGACGACGCGTAAATAACAGGTCGTCTGCACAGTACGTCGGCAAACCCATTCAAATGAATGGGCAGATGTTTGCCGACGTATTTGAGACGTATTTCCAGACGTAAAACGAGGCAAAATACGCCTCGTATACGTCTGAAATTTGGCCGTGTGAACATACCCTTACTGCCGATCAGTTAACTCTTTCAGCACCCTGGACAGTGACTGACGTCGACTAGCCTCATCTCTATGATGGCGGCTGCGCGAAAATCACGCAGCCGCGCATCATACACGGATGACACACGCAGCTGTCAAGTGCCTTTTGCGCACGCCAAACGCTGCGTTTTTTTGCGTGCGCAAAACGCACACGCTCGTGTAAATGAGGCCTTACTTTTATATGATAAGAGCAATGGACATGTTTTTTTGTGCCTCCGGACAACCCCATTAAATGATCTATATCTCAATCACAAGATCACATCAGACCACCTCTGGAATGCAGGGGTTACAGAACCGTATTGACTTGAATGAACCTTTAGGCCTCATGCACACGACCGTATTTTTTCCCACCCGTAAATGCTGGCGTAAATACGGGTCCGGTGTCACACGTATTCCACCCGTTTTGCACCAGTATTTACGAACCCGTGCTCGTAAATATGGGTCCGGTGTCACACGTATTCCACCCGTATTTACGAGCACGTTTTTGGCGGCAAAATAGCACTGCACTAATCGGCAGCCCCTTCTCTCTATCAGTGCAGGATAGAGAGAAGGGACAGCCTTTTCTGTAATAAAAGTTAAAGAAATTCATACTTACCCGGCCGTTGTCTTGGTGACGCGTCCCTCTCTTCACATCCAGCCCGACATCCCTGGATGACGCGGCAGTCCATGTGACCGCTGCAGCCTGTGATTGACCTGTGATTGGCTGCAGCGATCACATGGCCTGTAACGTCATCCAGGACGTCGGGCCGGATGTCGAGAGGGACGCGTCACCAAGGCAACGGGCGGGAGACCGGACTGGAGGAAGCAGGAAGTTGCCGGTAAGTATGAACGTCTTTTATTTTTATTTTTTACAGGTTTATACTGATCGGTAGTCACTGTCCAGGGTGCTGAAAGAGTTACTGCCGATCAGTTAACTCTTTCAGCTCCCTGGACAGTGACTATTTACTGACGTCGCTTAGCAACGCTGCCGTAATGACGGGTGCACACATGTAGCCACCCGTTATTACGAGAGCTCCATAGACTTCTATGGACTGTCCGTGCCGTTATTACGGCCAGAAATAGGACATGTTCTATCTTTTTTAACGGAACGGGCACCTTCCCGTGAGAAAACGGGAAGGCACCCGTCGCCAATAGAAGTCTATGAGCCCGTTATTACGGGTCGTGATTACGACCCGTAATAACGGGAGTTTTTACGGTCGTGTGCATGAGGCCTAATTCTGAATTTTATGATGCTCTCCATGACATGTCTGAAGTAGTGATGAACCCACCACAGGGGCAGAAATCATTATTACTATGGGACACTTGCAGAAGAGGGACGTAATGGAATCACTACTTGAGCAATTCCGCAGAGTGCAAGTTTATGGAATTGCTATAAAAGAAATTCCCCAAAGGCAGCTGGAGACTGTCTGGATCGATCGTTCAGGTAAATCAGCTACCTCAAGTCCGTGACCACTCTTGTCAGCAGAGTCTAAGGCCTCATGCACACGACCGTGGTGTTTTTCTGGTCCGCAAATTCCAGGACCGTGTTCCGTGAAATGTCCTCCGCAGTTCATCCATATGTAATCCGCAGTTCATCCGTATGTAATCCGCAAAATGCGGATAAGAAAAAAAAGCCTAGGTAAAACAGGATGACGACAGAACTCATTCCCGGTCGTCGCCTAGCAACACTTCCGCAAATCCGCAAACTGCGGTTGACACATGGAGGTGTACCCGCATTTTCCACGGGCACATTGACTTCTATGGGCATGTCCGCATCGAATTTGCGGGCCGTAATAAGACATGTCCTGAGTTTGTGCGGCACGGATTTGCGGACATGCGGGGACCCGTGAAAACACGGATAGTGTGTATGGGCCCACAGAAATGAATGGGTCCGCAATTCTCCCGTGGATTTTCGGGGGAATTGCGGACGCAAAAACACGTTCGTGTGTATGGGGCCTTAGGCTACTCTATGGTCTTAGTATACCTAAATGAAGAACACCGCAGACAAAACTCCCCAAATTTATTTATTGTAGTCATATATTTGACTTAATGCATAGTATCTATAGGGACTTGAGCATGGTAATATCGGTGGAACCCGCTGATTAATAGCAAAAGCTAAAGATTGGAGTCTGACACACCAAAGTAGAATTAAAACAATGTAACTTTATTAGATCAATATAAAATAACACACATTAAAAGCAGAGATGATTTCCACAGTGCGGAAAGACAACCAGATTAAATAGACATAATAGTTATAACCATATAGGTAATGAGTGACACAATGTAATCCCAAACAAAATGATATTACAGCACATAGCAATTGTATAATATATATGTTTTAATAAATGAAACGGCAAGAGAACCTGTTCAGCAATAAATAAATAAATAAATAAATGGGTGGTGTATCAGTACCCATAAATAGAAACAGGTAAAAAACACTGATAATGTAGTGAAAAGATATATATAGCAATATGTAACCAAGTGAAAACATTAAATGGTACACCCAGGATGATACCTGTGTTAGCAGCCAAAAATTCTTTATAAGTTTACCAAAGGTAGAATAAACTATACCCTGAAGGAAAATCGTATGCTGAAAAGGGACTCTTACCCATCATGACAGTCACCGTCTCTGGTGTCAAACCCCTCTATGGTGTCTTCACCAGAGCCCACCGCAAGGCAGGTTGGATTTGGCTGCATAGAGCCCAGGTTGCTTCAACAGAATAAGGTGTTGGACAGGAGGTGAAACTGCAGGCAATACCAGAATGGATAACCAGCATACCAGAGGGGTAATCAGCAAGCAGAGTACAAAACCAAGAGCTACTAAAAGTCCAAATCAGAGCAGAGGGTAAATTCAAAGACAAGCTGAAGTCCAGTTCAAAGAATCCAAACAGTCAATGTGTTTCAGGGTGTAACCAGGAGCTTGATCAGACACATGCATACACAAGAAAATCACAGGCAACAATGAGAAAACTGAACAGATTCAAATACTCCACTCTAGGCCCTGATAGGTTGCAGACAGAGAAATGAGATTGGCTCAGCATCTCAAACCAGAGCCACCCAGAAACTAGGCTAGTAGTCATGACAACCTTAAAGTGACGGAAGTTTCCTAACAGTACCCCCTTTCTACGAGGCGCCACCGGACCCATAAACCTCGGGCTAGGCTTCAAAGGAAACTTCAAATGAAAAACTTTAACCATACGACAAGCATGTACTGAATAGGCAGGAACCCAAGTTCTTTCTTCTGGCCCATACCCCTTCCAGTGTACCAAGTACTGGAGAGTACCCCTAACCCTTCTGGAATCCACAATCCCTTGAACCTGAAAATTCCATATCTCCTTCTATCTGAACTGGAGGAGGAGGTTTCTTGAGTGGATTAGACGATGGTACAAATTTTTTGAGGAGAGATTTGTAAAAAAGGAAGAACCAGACGAAAAGATACAGGGTTAATAACTTCAACAATTTCATATGGACCAATAAACCTAGAAGCAAACTTACGAGACTGTACTTTCAGTCGCAGATTCTTAGTAGAAAGCCACACCTTTTGACCTACACTGAACACAGGACCCACTATACGTTTTTTTTATCAGCATTTTTCTTTTGAATTAATTGGGAATTCTTCAGGTTCAATTGAACCTGAGCCCAAACTGTGCACAGTTTATTTGATTCAACTTCAAGTCCGTCACCACTCTGGTCAGCAGAGTCTAAGGCTACTCTATGGTCTTCACCAGAGTCCACCGCAAGGCAGGTCGGATTTGACTGCATAGAGCCCAGGTTGCTTTAACAGAATAAGGTGTTGGACAGGAGGTGCAATTGCAGGCAATACCAGAACGGAAGCCAGACAGGCCAGAGGGATAATCAGAAAGCAGAGTACAAAATCAGGAGATACTAAAAGTCCAAATCAGTGAGCAGAGGGTAAATTCAAAGACAAACTGAAGTCCAGTTCAAAGAATCCAAACAATCAAGGTATTTCAGGTTGTAACCAGGAGCTTGATCAGACACATGCATACACAAGAGAATCACAAGCAACAATGAGAAAACTGAAAAGATTCGAATTCTACACTCTCTTCCCTGATAGGTGAAGACAGAGAAATTAGATTGGCTCAGCATCTCAAACCAGGGCCACCCAGAAGCATGACTAGTAGTCATGACAACCTTAGGCCTCACGCCCACTTCAGTTTTTTTCTTCAGGATGCTATCCGTTTTTTCAACTGATAGCACCCTGACACATTCATTCAGGTCCTACTCCTGTCTATTTTTGACGGAACAGTCTCGGCCCTTTTATTCATTTGGTCCGTGAAACAACGGACTGCACAGAGAAGACATGCGTGTGCGGTCCGTGTTTCACAGATCCGTCATTAACAGCTGTACGACGGCCAACGGAAGTGTGCATGAGGCCTAAAAGTGACGTTTCCTAACAAGGGACAAGCACTGAACTGCTTTCCATGACAATACCTGCAGCCACCACCAGGGGGAGCTCATACAGATTTATATAGCTCTCATACCGTTCAATATTAGCGGTTTAAATCAATGTGCAGATGGCTCCCCCTAGTGGTGGCTTGAGGCAGACAGTTTGATCAATTTTGAAAGTTTTCCTGCACAGATATATTATTAAAATTAATCAGAAGAGAATGCTGGACTGACAAACTGAATGATGGATATTTACTTTAAGGCGTGTCACATTTGGCAGTGCTTTGAATGGGGCATAGGGTCCATTGTTGGTTTTGCTATAGGACTGGGTGTATTTCCCATAATAAAAAATTATGTATCGTGGTAAAATATATATATATATATATATATATATATATATTTTTTTTTTTATTTTTTTTTTTAACCAAGACACATAAATGATATTTGCAATAAAATAAATCATTCTGATCTTTGCAGATATCTTACACTAAATGCCCCTTTAACGACCAGAGTAAAAAAAATTATCTCAAGCTCATAGGCAAATTGACTAATGTATGACTAGCTTTACCAATAGGATCTACATTAGGGTCTAACAGATGCCTCCCGCTCATGGTCACCGCCCTGACCCTCAAACGCCCCTCTAAGCATCCCAACACACCGCGCATGCGTCAGTCATCGGGAACGCGCGCCGTGCCTGCGATATACTGGCAGCTCATCCGAACCGCGCATGCGCATTGCTTGACACTGTTGGGGCACTGAGAGGCGCGGAGTCCACGCCTCTTTCCCGGGGACAGTACAACCGCTCCTGCCTGCGCTGCTGCTGCTCCAGATCCCGGGGAAAACTGATCACTGTGATCACCGGGACGGCTGGACGTGGTTCCTGCATGGTGCCCAGGGCAGGGTGAGTGCCCCGCTACCAATATAAACCCTGGAACTGGATGCGATCAATGATCCGGACTATTTGCAGACTCGATACAACCCCTATAGAGTAATCCAGCCCATGCATGTGCGCCCCCTATGTATACAGAGCTATTTATAGACTGCTATAGGCACCTGTCACCGGCACCATCCACTGACGTGTGTGTATAATGTACAGCTTATTATACACTACCTTGACTGATACATTGTATCAACCTCTAGATATCCTAGATCCCTGCCCTATGTATAGATGATCGCTTTGTATACATCGATCTATAGACGTAAATTCTGGAACTACTGATCCAGTATAAATAACATATAACACCTACGGTAGTAAGTGGCTTATGTATAGAGTGCCGCTGTTTACATTCTCTGTACACGTTGATATATACTGACGGACCCGCACCAATCAAGTTGAGGTTGATCTTTGAAGGTGTATCTTGCCTATCTTGGTTCAGGCAACGTTGACTGTATTGACTAGTAGGGTCTTGGTAGCAGTACAAGGACAATGTCTGTGCTTGCGTTGTTGAGCCGGACTGTTCTGCGTCCTACTGTCTCCCCCAAGTCATGGAGCTGGCTGGGGATGAGCGGCCGGAGGCATCCTGGGAGCTCCGTTTTACAAAGCGGCCGGCTGTTGGGCACGCACCCAAGTACAGATCCTATGGAGTCGCTCAACACAGCTCAAGGAGCCAAAGACTTCATCTACAGCCTGCATGCCACCGAGCGGAGCTGCCTGCTGAGGGAACTGCACAGATTTGAGTCCATAGCTATTGCACAAGGTAAGACGCAACAGATCCTCCTTGTATATGGTGCCAACCTGTTCCGCGGGGCTGTCCACAGAAGGTGTTCATTCACATTGTGTCCTACGGGGCTTACAATCTATTTTCCCTGTAAGGGTTAATATTCTAGGGAGACGGTTAGTCTGGCAGTATGAGTGATGGAGGAAAGCGGAGATCCTGGAAGAAAGCCACGTGACCACGGGGAGTAAATACGAACTCCTTGTAGATGGTCTGGTGGGAACCCATGATCCCGGTGCCAACCACTGAGTTCCGCACGGGGGGTATAATGTTAGAGGAGGCAACTTTTTACTCTAGTTAGTACGCTCGTTCTTTGTTTCTGTTCACAGATTCTGTATGAAATGCGTAAAATATAGTGCGGCGTGCAGCGCTGTTTTTTACAGTAAAGTGACGGAAACACTACGAAGCCCATTAAAGGTGTGGTCCGGGACTTTTTAAAATGTTTCCAAAACAGGGAATGCTGTAAAATAATGAACTATCCGGTACTTGCCCTGAAATGCCACCCCCGTTCCCCACCGCTTCTGTGGCGGAAGCTCCGGCAGCAGTGATGCTGTCATGAACGGCTTCCGGGACCCGAGAGATGGAGAACGTAATAGTTTATAATCTTATATCATTCCTTAGTAAAGATTTTAGAAGTCCCGGATTATCCCGTAAAAGTCAATGGTGTCCGTCGGGCGTCGTTGGTGTGATCTGGCACTGCCGTTATTTTTTGTTTTCTGTTCCTACGACGAAACAGAAAAACGGAAATAAAGTCATAGATGTGAACACACCGTCACCTGGACTGTAATACGTTATATTACACTGTAGTCCCTTTTTTTTAAGCGATATTTTGTTGGGTTATATCTGTTACTGGGAAAGCTGGGTGATAACCAATACGACCGCAGCAACCACAAGGGTTACCACCCAGCTCTCCTATAGTCCCGAAGGGAACCTGCTGAGTTCTGCATTGATACACCACTCACTACTCCATTGCTGCATAATAAGACGTCTTTCTCATTCCGGACTGTAGGAAAGCTGGGTGACCATGGTAGGTGGGTGAGGTTTAATGGTAGCCTTAGGCTCAATGCACACGATGCGTATTGCATTCCGTTTTGGCACGTAGATTTGCGTCCGGCAAATTCGCAACGTAATACAGTACCAGCATAGACCATAAGATTCCAGGAAATCTCATGTACACGCTGCAGTATTTTTTGGGATGGAAATTGACCTGCGGTGCGTTTCTGCTTGCGAATTGTGTCTGCCTAGTGCTGTGGAAAATTGCACCAAAACGCGTAGCATAAAAGCACGCCGAAAAACTTTAAAAACCGCACTGGCAAACACATTAAAAACCCACACGATTAGGTGCGGTTTTTACTTGCAGATTTCCTGCGTATTGCTGCGGTTTTGGTGCATATTTTCCACAGCAAAATACGCAACGTGTGTTGCTTCGGCATTACCGCATCGGAGAACCTGAGACGAAGCTGCATATTAAAGACTTGTTTTTTATTTTATTTTTCACTAATAAAGTGCCGGATTATTAAATGTTCTGGATTATCAGGTGGCCATAGAAAAAATATATACATGTATGTACAGTCACACACACATGTAGCAGAGCCAAATTTGTTGATATCTTTATTTTATGCTGTTACGATAATATAGTTGTGTCAAACGATAAACTCAGCTCTGCTACATCTGACAATCACACACACACAATTTATTTAACGCAACACAAAAGCCAAATAGTGTCAAGGTCGGGAGTAGACGCAAGTGGTGCCCATGGAACGGGACGTATCGGAAGCTGCCGAGACGTCTTGTACAAAGTTTTGACAACCCTCCGAGTGTTCCAGCGATCTGACGTGACCAGTTGTGATCAGCTGTTATCATGCAGCAGCCGGAGACCCCGGGCAATGAGAGCGTGGAAAAATCCATTCACGACTATAACTAAGAATGTTTTATGAGCTTAGTAGGGTGTTAAACAGTGTCTTAGTGACTGCATATATATGTAAGTAACAGAAGAATACAAATTCAGCTCTGCTACATCTGTATATTAATGTAGTAGAGGTGAATTTGTCATTTAACTCTTTTAGGCTGCATTGTTTGAGATAATGTAGTAGGTTCTCTTTTCAGTCCTGTGCGACTCATTGTGATCGCACCCTGTTGTGCCACATGACAAACTCTGCTACGAGTGATAAACTGGGCTCTGCTGCATTATTTTATGGTTCATGTATGGAAAGAGGCAATTACTGGCTGTCTGAGTTATTTTTACTGATTTATTTCATAGGCGATAAAGCTACATAAAACAATCTATTTTACAGTGATCTGGCCCTTTAAATAATCCATGATTTATGTGGACCCTGCACTCACTGCAAACAGCTAATCGGAAGGGGAGGGAAAGACCCCCATGATCAGCATATTGTAGAGTATGAGCAGCAAAGCCACCTATGCAGCAGCAGACACAGGCTGCCATAAAACAGCCTGTGCCTCAACTGAAAGGGAAACCACAAGAAAGTAGGTTTTCCTTTTACTGCAGGATCAAGCCTGTTCTTAAAGGGCCAGAGTCTAATATTTGGGAATTTGCTGTATACAATTTTCTTATATAGCAATTTACTGACAATGTTCTGACTGCTGGGAATTGCAGTTTCACAACAGCTGGAGGGACACGGGTTGATGATCACTGTCTTAAGGCTAGGGCTACATGGCGGCTTTTGGTCGCACACGAGTTCCGATATCGTGGTAACGCTGTGTAGACCTAGCCTAATACCTACTGAAGGTGAACCTAGCATGAGAGTTTTTTTTTTAAATTTATTCACTTGAATGGTTCTGAGCTGCAATACCAGATACAGCCCATGAACAAGAGTGGCGCTGTTTCTGGCAGAAAGTAGCCATGTTTTTCTAATCTCATACAACCACTTTAAAGAGGACCTGTCGCCTCTCCTGACATTTCTATTTTAGTAAATATATTCCCCATTAAAAAACGATTCTAGAGCATAGTTTCTTAGAACTTTACGTTGTGCCGTTCCTCCGTTATTCCTCCTAGAAATTTATGAATAAATTGACAACCGGGTGTTAACAGTTGGGGGTGTGTCCATATACAGACTGACACTGTCCAATCATTGCTGTCCATCTCGAAATGTGTAGCGACACACCCTTTGACAAGGGGAATGGTAACGCGCAGTTGTCAATGTATTCATACATTTCTAGGAGGAATGACAGAGGAACGGCACATTTCAGAGTTATAAGAAAAAACATAATTGTTGTTATTTCATGGGGAATACCAGTATTTAATAAAATAGACATGTCAGGTGAGATGACAGCTCCTCTGAGGAAAGCACAAAACCTCAAATTGCGCGGTGCGAATCAGTTATTGCGTTTTTAGATTTCGCTTTCCCTCCATGTTTTTCCATTTGAAGGCTTTGAATAGGATATGCTGTGATCTAAAAAAAATAAACAACAAAAATAAACCGCATAGAAAGCGTGCGGCTCCAGACGGGATTTTTGAAAATTGCGCTCACTGACCTAAAACATTTGACTGTTGCGGTAAACACCGTGGCCGCCAGGACAAAGAGATCATATTTTGGGGGTACAATATTAGGGAATCTGAGATTTGAGGAGTACTACAAGTCCCATCGCGTGGGGCCGGATATGCTTGTGGTTCCGCAGCACTGGTTGCTTGAGGTTTTCTACACTACAGTACGCTCCATCTGTTCTCCAGCACAGAAATAACTCAATCTTGGTAATCGCCTGCTCTATTCTTTACAGTTTTTGATTAGCTCCATCCGTCTTATGGAAAGTCTGAGGTGGCTGCTTCCAGTTTGGCCTGTGCGCTGGTTAGGGAGTTGCCTCATGTGATCTGCAATGAATAGAGGAGTCAGCTGGTATTCAGGGCAGTGATTCATACGTCTGAAGCCGACTCCGTGTATTAGAAATGTGTCAGGCGACAGTCTCCTATTTCTTAAAGCCGCGCTAAACCTAAAGTTGTCACCTATAGTGCAGCGTTATAAGATGAGCGGCTAATATCGGTCACCGCTATGTATGGAAATGTATCTGTAGGTTCCCAGAACGGAGATATGTGACAGAAATCATCGATCATGGGGTGCAGGGAGTTTCCTGAACTTCCCGTCTTGTCATGCCATCGAAGGGCCTCGTGTACAAAAACGAGTGCAACGGAAAAGTGGAGCAGTCACCATAGCAACCAGTCTGAGCGCGGATCCTGTCTGCTTAACTACACTGGAAAATAGTGTTCTGTTGCTATGAGGCCACTGCTCCACTTTTTGTTTGCTTTATTTTTCGTAAATGAGGCTCTCCGCTTTAACCCCATAACGACCAATGACGTAACTGCGCATCATGGCCGGAGCCAGAAGTATGGAGCAGCTCAGAAGCTGAGCCTGCTCCATACACCGCGGGTGTCAGCTGTGTATTACTGCTGTCAGCTGACACCTCACGCTAATGGTTGGGATCAGAGATCATGCCGATTCCGGCCGTCTAACCACTTCAATGCCATTGTCAATAGCGACCATGGAATATAAGCCATTAGAGGTGGAGGGTCCCCTCTGTCACTCCATTGGCCCTCCTGCGTCACGATCGTGGGGTGCAGATGGTTGTCATGGCAGCCTGAGGGCCTAATAAAGGGGCAGGGCTTAATAGGAGCCGGTAAAAATCACAATATACTACAATCCATAAGTATTGCAGTGAAGCATTATATGGAGGCTATACAGATGTCCGCAGTCTGTCCGAGCAAGAACCGCTGCTTGTTGGATTCGTTTCACACTGCGTTTAAGGGTATGTTCACGCGGCCTATTTTCAGCTGTTTTTCGGGCCGTAACCGCCTGTAAAATTTGGGGGCTGAACGCCTCCAAACATCTGCCCATTGATTTCAATGGGAAAAATGTTGTTTGGTTCCCACAGGGTTTTTCTTTTTTTTACGTGCCGTTTGTGAAAACATATGGTTACGTTTGATGAATGTGCTGAGAGCTTTCCCATCATATGTCAAACCTACAGGGAAAACGCAGTGTGAAGGTGGCCTCGGTGTGTCTCTCTCTGCGTCTTTCTCCTGCTCCCCTGTCCATAGACTTCTATAAGCAGCATGTCTGTCTGTCTCTCCCTCTCTGCTTCCTCCTCCTGCTCTCCCTACCCTTCTCTATAGACTTCTATGGGCAGCATCTGTGTCTTCTCGTGCTCCTTTTTCCTGATACCCCCTCCATAGACTTGTATTGTAAGCATCTCTTTGTCTTTGGCCCCTTGCACACGACCGTAGACGTTATCCGTTACGGACTGTAATTATGGACCCATTCATTTCTATGGCCGACGAACACCTTCCCCTATATTTACAGGAAGGTGACCATGCCTTAGAAAGTTTCCGTAAAAATTAGGACATGTCCTATTTTTTTAATTTACAGACTGTGCTCCCATACTTCATAATGGAAGCACCGCCCGCAAATGCGGGTGGTTGTCCGCGGTCGGTCGTGCCCGTAATCATGGACCGTGATTATGGGCACGGACGTGTGTGTGGGGCCTTTCTCTACCTGCTCCCCCCTTCCCTCTCCGTAGACTTTTATGGTCAGCGTTCCTCCTCCTGCTCCCCTTCCCTCTCCATAGATTTCTATAGTCAGCGTTTCTCTTTCTCTACCCTCGTGCTCCCCTCTTTTCTCCATAGACTTCTATTAGCAGGCAGTGAAGAGACACACCCCTACTTCCTGTAGTCCGTCTCCTCTTCTCTGTAACTAGGGATGGACTTTGCTAGACACCAGGAGGTGTAGTGCAGTAGCTTCACATAGAATTTTCATGGATAAAACAACTCCTTTTTAACAGTAAAATTACAAAGTTGATAAATATCAGGTATATTAGATTAGCAGAAGTTGTTTGAAAAGTTAATGTCCATTTAAAGGGTAGTTACAGGGAAGTTGTATAAATACAGTATTGAGCTCCCCCTTGTGGCAGATGCTGGCAGCCAGAATTGTATCATGTTAGTAGGACTGTGTGAAGAAAACTGTGATTTGGCGGTCTGAATCTCCAGAAATCTGTGCTCCAACCGCTATTAAAGTGTAGCTAAATGTTCGACAAACTTCTGACATGTCATAGTGACATGTCAGAAGTTTGCATTGGTGGGGGTCCGAGCACTGAGACCCCCACCAGTCGCTAGAATGAAGCAGCTGAAGCGCTCGTGTGAGCGCTCAGCTGCTTAGTTTCTGTTCGGCTTTTTCCGGAAATAAATGTTTCGGAGTACGGGCTCATAGACTTTCTATTCAGTCCGTACACGATACATTTATTTCCAGAAAAAGCCGAACAGACACGAAGCGGCTGAGCGCTCACACGAATGCTTCAGCTGCTTCGTTCTAGCCATTGGTGGGGGTCTCAGTGCTCGGACCCCCACCAATGCAAACTTCTGACATGTCACTATGACATGTCAGAAGTTTGTCGAACGTTTAGCGACACTTTAAGCTCTATTCTGAAATTAAACAGCACATCATTTTTGATTTGTTAGCGTCAGTTCACACATTGCGTAAATACTGCGTTTTTCTGCAACAAGTGGATGAGATAAAACAAATTTTATTCCGCAGCATGACAATTGTATTTGCGTAAACGCTGCTTATTTGTTGCGGGTTTTCCCCATTGCATTCAATGGTAGGTAAATCCCGCAACAAATAGCAGTTGTTGCATTTTTGCGGCAGGTTCACAGCGATTCGACCGCAAAAGACGCAACTCGGAAAGAAAAAAATCTAATACCCAGAAGTCTGTGTTCCTCCCTCCAGCGTGGCCTCCTGGGATTACGTTTCATCCCATGTGAGCGCTGCAGCCAATCACAGGCTGTAGCGGCGGTTACATGGGATGAAACCTCATCCTAGGAGCCCGGCCTGCTAGCTAAGTGCTGCAGTTTTCCGCAGTCGACATTCCGGGCAAAAAACTGCACCACAGTTTGGTGCGGTTTTTCGCCCGGAATTCCCTGCGCCGCACAGGGCTCCGTTCTGGCGTTCCGTCGGAGCTTCCTGTCGGAACGGAACCTTGACTGAAACAAATGGAAATCATAGGTTTCCGTTTGCATCACCATTGATTTCAATGCTGACAGATCTGGTTTAAATGGTTTCCGTTTGTCTCCGTTGTGCAAGGGTTCAGTCGTTTTGACGGAATGATTAGCGCAGTCGACTACAGTATTGATTCTGTCAAAACAACGGAACCCTTGCACAACGGAGACAAACTAAAACCATTTGAACCAGATCCATCACCATTGAAATCAATGGTGATGCAAATGGAAACCTATGGTTTCAGTCAGGGTTCCGTTCTGACAAGAAGCTCAGACGGAACTCCGGAACGGAACCCTGACGCAGATGTGAACGAAGCCTTACTGAAGTAGAAACCTTCCTCCACTGCGCTGTATGTCATGGGAAATTGGGTGTATCAAGCTGTAATCCATCTGATTTTCCAGCTCAAAAGTGTGCTACAAGGGGTTAGGCCCCTGTTTTCGAAAAACTTTTTCATACTATATATGAATATATAAAAATATAATCCCCTTTTTTATCACAGTATTGCTTCATGTGATTAGAAAATCTTGGAACTTCCTATAATTTGTCGGCGCGGAGTATTATTGTACTTGCCTGTCTAACCTGACGCGTTTTGATTGATTTTATCATTGGAGATTGCTGTGAAAATAAGCCGTTTAGGAGGCAGCATTGATTTCTTGCTCGTCTGATGCCGCAGCGAGGCTGGTGATGACTTTAACCTGTTTTGGTTTCGGCGATGTTTACACTGAGCATATTTTCTGCGCTTTTACCTATGTGGAGTTTTTACTGCAGCGACCGGATATGCAGGTTTAGCGAATCAAAATTTCCTAAACACATCTAGTTATGGAGCAAATCACCAAATATTACAGCTCTGTATGTAACAAAATGGGATCAGGTCCTGGCAAGGGAATATAGGAAAACATTCGCTAAGGTGAATGAGTGTGAATAAAGGCTTAGGCCTCATTCACACGACCGTGTATTTGCGTCAGCAATTAATCTGCAAAAATGCGGATGAATTGCGGACCTATTCATTTCTATGAGCCCATGCACACGACCTGTATGTGCATTGGCCGGAAGCCGGGCTCATTGAAATTTGCTTACGGCCCACGGGTGATACTCTGCGGCCGTCCGTTCCGTAATCCCGGACCGTGCAAGCGGCTATGGCCATGTGCATGAGGCCTTAGGATGTAGATATAGAAGTGGTCAGTGGTTTGGATCCACACAGGGTCTCCATGACAACACTTCACAGAAATCAGTAGGGGACATGTTGTTATCAGAATCTCTCAGTAGTGCAGCCTCAGGCTTTGGGCCTGTAACTTTCTGTGATCCTATCGTACTATGGAAGTAAGGGTCCATACACACGGCCAAGCCGGGAGTACAGGTTTTGTACGGAGGCACATAGAGTGGCATGTCCTTTATTAAGGACCCATAGGCACTTTTTGGTACGTTATGGGCCTAAAATGTCATCGTGATTAGGTGTAAATCACAATATAGGCAAGTAGGCCTCCATAGACTCAATGTTAGATAGTAAAATCAACTGAGTACCCAGCAGCACAGAGTATTTCAGGAGAGAAGTATGCCGATCTTGTGAGAGAGATTATCAGTGAGGACAGTACTGACGGGGGGGATAAGAAAGCCAAGAAAGTGGTCATATAGACCCTGTGTTAAATAGAAAAATCAGCTTAGTCCTCCAGCAGCACTAAGTATTTCAGGAGAGGAGTGTGCTGATCTTGACGGTGACCGTAACCTGTCAACTCATGTGATGATATGTTAGTCAGAACAGGTGACCGTGTCATGATGTGAGGAGGGAAATGGAAAGCAGAGAGGTCACAGACTGAGATGAATTTAGGTGCAATGAGCTAGATCCCCCAGCAGCACAGAGTATTTCAGTGGAGAATCTTTGTGCTGTCCCTGTGAACAGTATTAGTAAACGAATCGCAGCATGCAGCAGCTACAGTGTAGAACATGACTGAAACATAGATGTGTACGGATCTGATCTTTAATAGATGGGGAATTTTTGTTCAGTTTCGCTGATTTCCCGGTGGATTCGTTTATTCATGACCCTAAACTGAGTTTTGTCCGTCTGATTTGTGATGTGTCAGAGTTCTCCTGTTTGAATCTCATTAATCCTTCAGTTCTTGTAAGCGACTGCAGCGAGATTACACTGAGATGATCAATGACTCGCCCCAGGACAACTGTTACCGCTATGGTGGTCCGCAACTTAGATTATAATGATGCTGCGTATGATAACCGCCTTATCCTCTCATGTTGAGATGTTTGCACTTAGAAAATTCTACGGCCGGGATATTATATTGTGTGCTGCTGCGATGAGCAAAAAATAATCTCCTCTAAAATAAAGCCAATGGCCTATATTTACCAGGTTCCCGACCACATCATAACACTAAGGGTATGTGCACACGAGAATTGACTTTTACGTCTGAAAAGACAGACTGTTTTCAGGAGAAAACAGCTGCGTCGTTTCAGACGTAAAAGCTCCTCCTCGCATTACGCGAGGCGTCTTTGAAAGCCGATCATTTGAGCTGTTCTTCATTGAATTCAATGAAGAACGGCTCAAATTACGTTGCAAAGACGTGTCCTGCACTTCTTTGACGAGGCAGTCCTTTTACGCGTCGTCGTTTCACAGCTGTCAAACGACGACGCGTAAATGACAGGTCGTCGGCACAGTACGTCGGCAAACCCATTCAAATGAATGGGCAGATGTTTGCCGACGTATTGGAGCCGTATTTTCAGATGTAAAACGAGGCATAATACGCCTCGTTTACATCTGAAAATAGGTCGTGTGAACCCAGCCTAACCCCTGTTTACAGGAGTAGTCCTACTATAATACTGTCCCCTATATACAAGAATATAATTACTATAATACTGCCCCCTATATACAAGAATATAACTACTATAATACTGCTCCTATATACAAGAATATAACTACTATAATACTGTCCCCTATATACAAGAATATAATTACTATAATACTGCCCCCTATATACAAGAACATAACTACTTTAATACTGCCGCCTATATACAAGAATATAACTACTATAATACTGCCCCCTATATACAAGAATATAACTACTATAATACTGCTCCTATATACAAGAATATAACTACTATAATACTGCTCCTATATACAAGAATATAACTAATATAATACAGTCCCCTATATACAAGAATATAACTACTACCGGTATAATACTGCCTCCTATATACAAGAATATAATTACTATAATATTGCCCCCTATATACAAGAATATAACTACTATAATACTGCCCCTATATACAAGAATATAACTACTATAATACTGCCCATATATACAAGAATATAACTACTATATTACTGCCCCTATGTACAAGAATATAACTACGATAATACTGCCTCCTATACACAAGAATATAACTACTATAATACTGCCGCCTATGTACAAGAATATAACTACTATAATACTGCCCCCTATGTACAAGAATATAACTACTATAATACTGCTCCTATATACAAGAATATAACTACTATAATACTGCTCCTATATACAAGTATAGAACTACTATAATACTGCTCTTATATACAAGAATATAACTACTATAATACTAACCCTATGTACAAGAATATAACTACTATAATACTGCCCCTTATGTACAAGAATATAACTACTATAATACTGCTCCCTATATACAAGAATATAACTACTATAATACTGCCTCCTATATACAAGAATATAACTACTATAATACTGCTCCTATATACAAGAAGATAACTACTATAATACTGCCTCCTATATACAAGACTATAACTACTATAATACTGCCCCTATATACAAGAATATAACTACTTAAATACTGCTCCTATATACAAGAATATAACTACTATAATATTGCTCCTATATACAAGAATATAACTACTATAATACTGCCCCTATATACAAGAAGATAACTACTAAAATACTGCCCTCTATATACAAGAATGTATCTACTATAATACTGCTTCTATATACAAGACTATAACTACTATAACACTGTCCCCTATATACAAGAATATAACTACTGTAATACTGCCCCTATATACAAGAATATAACTACTATAACACTGCCCCTATATACAAGAATATAACTACTATAATACTGTCCCCTATATACAAGAATATAACTACTATAATACTGCCCCTATGTACAAGAATATAACTACTATAATACTGCTCCTATATACAAGAATATAACTACTATAATACTGCCCCTATATACAAGAATATAACTACTATAATACTGCCCTTATATACAAGAATATAATTACTATAATACTGCTCCCTATGTACAAGAATATAACTACTATAATACTGCTCCCTATATACAAGAATATAACTACTATAATACTGCCCCCGATGTACAAGAATATAACTACTATAATACTGCTCCTATATACAAGAGTATAACTATAATACTGCCCCCTATATACAAGAATATAACTACTATAATACTGCCCCTATATACAAGAATATAACTACTATAATACTGCCCCTATATACAAGAATATAACTACTATAATACTGCCCTTATATACAAGAATATAATTACTATAATACTGCTCCCTATATACAAGAATATAACTACTATAATACTGCCCCCGATGTACAAGAATATAACTACTATAATACTGCTCCTATATACAAGAATATAACTACTATAATACTGCCCTTATATACAAGAATATAATTACTATAATACTGCTCCCTATGTACAAGAATATAACTACTATAATACTGCTCCCTATATACAAGAATATAACTACTATAATACTGCCCCCGATGTACAAGAATATAACTACTATAATACTGCCCCCTATATACAAGAATATAACTACTATAATACTGCCCCCTATGTACAAGAATATAACTACTATAATACTGCCCCTATATACAAGAATATAACTACTATAATACTGCTCCTATGTACAAGAATATAACTACTATAATACTGCCCCCTATGTACAAGAATATAACTACTATAATACTGCCCCCTATGTACAAGAATATAACTACTATAATACTGCTCCTATATACAAGAATATAACTACTATAATACTGCCCCTATATACAAGAATATAACTACTATAATACTGCTCCTATATACAAGAGTATAACTATAATACTGCCCCCTATATACAAGAATATAACTACTATAATACTATCCCTATATACAAGAATATAACTACTATAATACTGCCCCCTGTGGTTCAGAACATGTATATAAATGATTGTTCGTGCAGTCCGTGTAGCACTTGATCATGCATTTTAGGAACACATTTTGCTGTTGCCGTATTTTGTTCATCAGAGACGACTTGGTTTTTATAGGTTTTATCTCATGTGGAGTGATCTGTGAATTGACCGTGACGAATGATAGAGGTTTATTTCTTCTCTGTATGATCGGCGCGGCCCGGAGTCTGATTTTTGGATGCAGGGAGATGTTTCACGGTGAGGCCAGTCTGACTTTCAGGTTGCATTGAACCCACCATCTGCGGGGCAGCCACCTTGGGGACCTAAACTAACAAGGTCTAGGTCCACACCACTTTTCCCTCCATAGACGGGACGTACACGTTCGTCTGAGCTGGACACAGGTGCTGGAGACTGACGGCTGTAGGGCGAACGTTCAGATTTGCATGGCCGTCCATATTATTTCTCCAACTATCTCTTACCAGTGGGGGAGCAACTTGGTGTCTGATCATTTCTCCTCCAGTGAGGTGCCCCTTCTATTTGCCTCGTGTTCTAAAGTGAACTACCCCTTTAATTAATTTTTAAAGGTAAATTACCCACATATAGGATTTATACATGATTGCGATCAGCACCCACGCGGGATCACAGCATTAAACTATAAAACCGTTACCCCTTAAATATTTTCTACAATTCAGAATCACAACAAATTTTGAGGGGCACCACATTCACACTTCTCCTTGACTGAGTTGATCTCGGCTGATGTTTTCCCTCACTTGATCGCTTGATGTGAGAAGGAATGTGACAACTGTTTTCAAGGTCTGGGTGTAATCAAGAACAGCTCTATTCACTGACAGCAAGGGAGTAGTGAGGAATTGAAACACAACTGATAAGAAAAAACTGCATAACTTTTCAGTATTTAATGATCAGGCTTTATTTGGATTAGTCTTGACAACCCCAAAATTAAAATGTTGTGCTTATTAGGGGAAATAGAAGTAATTGGGGGGAGGGGGCAACTCACCGGAGACCCCTTCTGTAGAACGGAGAGCTGTAAAGTAAGAGGGGCTCCCACACCGCGGCATTATATGGCCAGACATTCAGGCATGTTACACGACGTTTACTTTGCAGTAGCTGATGCAGGGGAGACGTACGGCCAGTTGGAGGTACGGTTTTTCAAGAAAAAGTATGTGAACCCTTTGGAATTACCTGGAGTTCTGCATTGATTACCAATAAAATGTGATCTGAGTGCACATCTAACTAAACTAATAACACACAAAATAGTTGTAGTGTTCAGGTCTATTATTGAGCACTTTGAGAAGATATACGCAGTGCAGGGAGAAAAAGTAACCTGTAGATCCCTCTTTAGCAGCAATCACCTCCACCAAACTTTTCCTGTAAATAAGATTTGTACAATGTTGAGGAGGAATATTGGACCATTTCTTCCTGCAAACGTGTCTCCGTTTATTAAAACTTCAGGTCACGCCACAGCATCTCCATAGGGTTATTGTCAGGACTCGGACATTCCACAACACACCATTTCCACCATTCTTTAGATAATTTACTTGTCTGTTTTGGGTCATTGTCTTGTATCATCACCCGACGTCTCTTCAGCTTAAAGAGTCTCTGTCACCACATTATTAGTGGCCTATATTGTACATAAGGTGATCGGCGTTGTAATGTAGATTACAGCAGTGTTTTTTTATTTAGAAAAGCGATAATTTTTGACGGAATTATGACCTATATTAGCTTTATGCTAATGAGTTTCTTAATGCCCAACTGGGTGTGTTTTTTACTTTTTGACCAAATGGGCATTGTACAGAGGAGTGTATGACGCTGACCAATCCGTGCCCAATCAGCGTCCTACACTTCTCCATTCATTTACACAGCACATAGTGATCTTACTAGATCACTATGTGCAGTCACTTACTCACCTATTAACATTACTCAAGTGTCCTGACAATGAATATACATTACCTCCAGCCAGGACGTGATGTCTATTCAGAATCCTGACACTTCGCTAACATTTGTGTGAGATTTACAGCAAGGCAAGAGTAATCTCGCGAGATTACGCTGTAAGGCTGGGTTCACACGACCTATTTTCAGGCGTAAACGAGGAGTATTATGCCTCGATTAACGTCTGAAAATAGGGCTGCAATACGTCGGCAAACATCTGCCCATTCATTTGAATGGGTTTGCCGACGTACTGTGTAAATTGACTGCCTCGGCAAAGAAGTGCAGGACACTTCTTTGCAACGTAATTTGAGCCGTTCTTCATTGAAGTCAATGAAGAGCAGCTCAAGATTTACGAGCGTCACAGACGCCTCGCATAATGCGAGGAGGAGCTTTTACGTCTGAAACGAGGCAGCGGTTTTCTCCTGAAAACAGTCTGTCTTTTCACACGTAAAAGCCTCTCATCGTGTGCACATACCCTAAACTGTCATTTAAAACTAAAAATGGCCAAAAATAAGCTGTGTGAACATATCCTAATAGTGGTCCCATGAACAGAGGTTTCTGCAGTTTGGGTCTTCAGTAGGTCTTTTCTCTTTTCCTCTTACCCTTGGGTCCTTTCTCACCTTTTTCTGGATTGTCTGTAGCGCTCTTGGACTGATCTTGGCAGGATGCCCATTCCTAGGCAGAGCTGCAACAGTCCTGAATTTTCTGTATTTGCAAACAATTTGTCTAACCATGGATTGATGTGCGCCCAAGTCTGTAGCCTTTTCCAGCTTCCTGCATCTCTATAACATGTCTTCTCAGGTCTTCTGAAGGTTGTTTGCCTCGGGGTATGGGTCATACAAAACCATCTTTTTTTGAGAAGAACAGATTTGTCAGTAACCAGGCTGTGTGTAACTTTATTTAATGAACAAAGAACCTGTGAAACCCACACTTCTAATCTCATCTCCATAATTTAAACCCCTTTTGCCAATTAGCTCTTGGAGAAGTCAATAACACAGAGGTTCACTTACACTCCCTGCACTATGGATGTTTACTCAATGTGCTTAATAAGACATGAACAGTACACGTGTTTGTGTGTTATTAGTTAGATTGTGTCTGGCTAGATTTGTGACTTTTTTAACAATCCGACCACATTTTATTAGTAGTCCATGCAGAAAACCGGGTGACTCCAAAGGGTTCACTTACTTTTTTATGGAACGGTCTCCCAGTTTCCGTTCAGCAATGCAGGTTACACTCTTTGCACTTTATCATGTGTAATATCGGCATTCACCGCTCTGGTCAGAGTAATAGAAAGATCTCATGGAAACAAATGACAGTAACTTATAATATAAACAGGTTCACATTTCTGTTCTGATTAATTTCTTGATACAATATATCTTTATCGCCGTATTTTAACATAGAACGACCTATGCGGAGCATCGATCAAATCCGAAGGTGGGGAGTTCTCGGCTGAGTGCTTCTATCCTTTCATTTCAGCGACGCTGGGGGTCTCCGCACTCGGTCCTCCACCGATCACAACTTTCTCTTCAATTAGCACCAAATTTTAAACCTGAAAACGAGATGATGATAAAAGATTCACTTTAAAGGGTTATTCCCAACTTAGACATTTATTGCATATACATAGAATATGCCATAAATGTCTGATTAAAAAGCAGGGGGACCTGCACCTAGATCAAGAATAGGGGTCTCCCGACTCACATTTTTCCTGGCAAGGCGGCTGCTAGCCACAGACTCCAGGCTGCGACTAGTGGAGATTCCAGTCTGCGGCCATCAACTTCATCACTAGACGAAACGGGCGACGGGAGACGCCCGTTCTCGATATAGGTGCGGTTCCCAAAGCTGGGACCGGCATCTATCCGTCATCTATGACATAGCCTGTGGATAAGCCATAAATGCCTAAGTTTGGGTTTCCCCTTTAAGTAAAATCCCAATTGATTGTCTTAAATTTGGATGCTACATTAACCAGTTTCTGGATTATCTAATATTGTACTAATCCTGGAGATATCAGAATCTCTGTGTCGTTCTACTTCTGAGCTTGTCCGTTTACTGACTCTCAAATCTATGATCAGATTTTGCTTATGTATTTTAAAGGTGTTGTCGTTTACAAAAAAAGGTCTGCCACCCCTGTCCTTTGTCTGTGCCTAATATTGCAGCTCAGTTTGTGTTCATTGATTAAAAATGTTTTTGTTTTGTTTTATTTTTCCAATATTTCCTCATTTGTTGATCACCTCACATTAAAGGGTACCGGATCTCTCTGCCTCTCTCTCAGCAGAAATTCCCAGCATAGCAAAATAGCTACATGTCAACAAAAGCTTTTCTCTTCATGTGAGGAAAACTTATCAGTGTAAAGCCCCATGCACACGACCGTATTTTCATCTATCCCGAAATACTGTCCATAAATACGGATTCAGAGTCATCTGTATTTTATTGGTATATACGAAAGGGTGTCCGTAAATATGGTCCGTATATACGAATCCGTAAAAAATAAGAGGCTGCAAATGATGTCACCATCATGTTGTATAGCAACGCTTCTGTAGCCATCTGTATTTACGGAAGCTCCCATAGACCTCTATGGACATGTCCGTGCCGTAATTACGGCCAAAAAAAGGACATGTTCTATCATTTTTGGAGCACGGACACCTCTCCATAAATAAAAGGAAAGGTGTCCATAGACAATAGAACTTATTGGTCCGTAATTATATATTCAAAATACGGTCGTGTGCGTGGGGCCTACGGCTGGCATCGGCACCTGGCAAAGTTGGGTAGATGCTGAGGCCTGCTGCATAGGAGGATGGGGTATAGCCTCCTGCTCCCTTGGGTAATGTAAAGGTGTCCATACACCGTAGCTATTCCTATATACACGTGCTCGCTCATCTGTGTACAGGTACCACTACTCCTAAACCCACTTGTTCATCTTTGTGCACGTTCTATAGGGTATTGCACCGAGTTTAGTTTACTGTTTATAATATTACGTAGCCATGGATCTGGGATAGGTTTGAGGTTGATACGGACACGGGCCCCACTATGACCACGGGCCCCACTATGACCACGGGCCCACCCACTATGACCTAGATCGCACCCTGTATACATGGTAGTCATCAACTCCCACTCTTAACAAGCTTTGCAGCCAGCAGATGCTTCAGTTCCCGGATGAGAAGTTGTGGTTTTGATTGACAGCTGCCCGGGCTTCATTTATATAAAGGGAATGTTGTCATCTGGATGGATCGCTGCCAGCCCTTTGTGTCCTGCATTTCGACAGTTGGCATTTTACAACACCATAAACGTATTATAGCTTTGTCGGTGTCTAGACAGAGAAATTGTAGTCCTTATATCAATTTAAAAGACATGGACTCATATCTGGTACATGGAGTCAATTTGGTGCCCTTCCTCCACAACGAAATCCATACAAATCCATGAATAAGTAGTTCAGTAATCCATTAACCAGCCTGCCTTGCCTAGGCATTACTATTGCAGGATGGCCTCCCTGCTCTCCTCCACCATGTCTAGAATTCTATACATCCCCGTTTTTATTAAAACTTTTTTTAAACTCTTGCTGCTGGTACCATTGTCACCCAGTACCCGAGGAACGTGGTCACCTTCCCATAACTATGCCCCCACCTGCCACGGTTCCTGGCGTGGGGAAACCATGTTCCACAGATATGACCGCCACGAACTGCTACAATGTAGAGACCATACTGTAAGCGATAATACAAGACCTACAATAATAATAGGCGTCTTCAGGTTGGTAACAGAACTATTGTTCCTCCCTAAAATTTTGGCTCCGGTCCAGCTTTCCCCAATGTGGCTGACAATGGGACAAAGCTTCTCAGTTCTAACGATTTCCTAGTACATTTGTTGGTACATGTCGGACATCAGTCTCTTGAAATGAAATAATACTGTGGAGAGGGAGATTAAAACATTCATGAAAAGGGATTTATTTTTTTTGCAGCTGAAATTGAAATATTTAAAGGGGTATTCCCAACTTAGTAGACATTTATGGAAAATCCAGAGAATATGCCATAAATGTCAAAGATGCGGGGCTCCGCTCCCGGACCCGCATCTATATCAAGATCAGGGTTTACAGACCCCATTTCGCCAGGTGTGGCGGCTGCAAGCTGCCGATTCCAGGCGGTGACTAATGAAGAGGGATCTGTGCATGCGCCCGACTCTCTCGATCCTGTTCAATGGAAGTTACGGAAACAGCCGAGCAAGCGCTTAATGTATATGTCCTAGGTTTTTCAATAGCTTTTCATGATGTATATGTTAAACGGATGCCATTGTAGCCTATAGGTGACCGATACTATTAGGCATCGGTTTAATATACCTGTCACCCATAGACTATTATGGTATCCGTTAAACGATGAAAAGCTATTGGCGGTCCATGATGTATACATTAAACGTAAGCCTGTGACATAAGTCGTACTGTGGCATACGTCACCCTTATGCTAGAGCAACATATGTGACTTTGGCCACCACACAAGTCGCGCGTCCGAAGATCGCAGTAATGTAAGTGAATGTGGTCACTTTGTGAGCCGCAAGTTACCGCGACACTACAATTGCAGTATGTGATATTTATAGCGTCATAGTCATCAAAACATTCTTAAAGGGGTTGTCTCATGTAGACACACCCTTTTTAAAAAAAGACTGGCACATCAATCAGCTAATCGCTGGGGGTCCGGCTTCTGTATAAGACCCACCCCGCGACGATCTGCCACAAATTTCAACCGCAGCGATGAATGAATGGCAGTCCATGTAACGTATGGATTCACCAGAGCCATTCTTACAGATCAACTCTCTGTTCTGGTGAATAGAGGGGGATATCGAACACAGGACCCAGACTCTGTGACGTTTATATGCCCAATGGCGTACCTATAGTGGTTGCCGTTTCGACTGGACCCTGAAGCCTGGGGCCCGTGGCCCCCTCCACTACGTCTGTGAACCGTTACTGTAGTAAGTAGGGTCTATGTAGTTTCCAATAGGTGAAACTACACAAGCCCCTGTTACTACTGTAACCCCTCCATATACATATTCTCCTCGCTGCTAAGTCGGGTCTTCAGGGGCGCACATAACGTCCTGACGCTGAATGGTGTCAGGACCCAGCAATGCGCCCGGAGCCAAGGAGGACCCGACTCAGGAGTGTGGAGGGTCTGTACTGTATATGGATACTATGTGCTAGTGCCCTGTATCTAATCCGATCATGTGTGAAACGGTCAGTTGAGTCAAGTATTTAGACTTGTGTGATACGGTCTGCTGCGACATGTATCTAAGCATGTCATGTGTGATACGGTCTGCTGCGACATGTATCTAAGCATGTCATGTGTGATACTGTCTGCTGAGCCTTGTATCTAAGCCTGTCATGTGTAATACTCTCTGCTGAGTCTTGTATCTCATGTGTGATACTGTCCGTCGACCTGTAGTATCTAATCCTATGTAGTGGCATAGCCGTTACTGTCGCAGTATTCTAGATTTGCTGTCTCCGATATGTTTAAAAAATATATTTATTTTTTAGGGGCAGGGGCAGAATATGTCTTGGAGCTTGTTCCCCTACCAAACCAGGGGGGGGGGGGGCATCGATGGGTTAATTAAGAGACCCGGCGAAGCAGCTGAAAGTTACGAGCAGGAATCGGCCATGATGAGAATTTGCAGGGGGACCCAGCTGCACTGTTTCACGCGGCCCCTTAATCCTTTAGCCTCTCCCCTGCACGTGTCCTAATAGGCCATATAGATAATTAATAATAAACTATACGTTTCCACACACACACACACACACACACACACACACACACACACACAAATTGTAAAAATATTGGCTGCCTATTGTCACCACTAGGGGGTGATCTGAACACCGGTGTATATACATCCTATAGACCTAAGTAGAAGCAGCATGCAGACCGCCCCCTAGTGGTGACACACAAGTTTTTTTCAAAAGTAAGTGTGTATGGAACAAGGGTACGGTGCTTTTATAAGGTTCTGGTGCTACGTTTCGTTTGTATAAAGGATGATCGAAAAAATGCTCCATGTCCTTTATGCTGCTGGATTCTTTGAAAGAAATGAGAAACTGAATGAAAACCGTGGGTTCCCTTTAAGATGAGCACGAAGTTACTGCTAAATTCTCATATTCATATTTCTTGCAAGGTAAATAGTTGTTTTAAGACGTCTTGTGTGAATACCAGATCGCCCGAATCACGTGATTCTCATTCCTCATCTGCAGGCGGCTCTGAATGTGCTCATTTATATGGAATTCTTAAGGACGCACTTGCCAGATTAAACATAACCCAGTCTGTGCGCGGCTGCGTGAGACGTCTTCGTAAAAAACCTGCCTGACCTACGAAGTGTTTATTAAATGCAAAACATTTTTAGTTGAAAAAATATCCTTTATAAATTTAGCAAATTAAACCCAGCTTTTCTAAAGTCCTTAAATCTGCCCTTATGGTGGCAGTCAAGTGTTGGTGCATTACAAGGCAGATTTGTTATTCAGATATACAGGAAAGCTGGGTGGCAATCTCTGTGGGAGCAGTAATTTTGCAATGTTTTTGGGAAAAGGTTTTCACTACAGGGCTCTTTTTGTTTTGTGTATACAGCTCCTATGCAGACCTCTATGGGGCAGATTGAAAGGAGTAACCCATAACTGCAGGGTCAGACTACACACAGGGTTTGTTTGTAGTCTGTAACCATGGAGACATATGGGTCTGCACAGCAGCTGTTTACACAAAACGGTAGGATATTTTTTAATAAAGACTATTTGCAAAGTTGCTTCATTTTTAGTTTAGATGCATTCCCACATCCTGATGTACATATACACGTAATGATGATCGCACAAGGCACAGAAGCGATTCCCTTCTGATTAGTCGCTGAAGGACAACTGCAAAGAATAGCCACCCTCATGCACACGACCGCATTTTTGCAGATAAATTGCAGACCCGTTCTTTTCTATGGACCCATGCACACGACCGTGATGTACACAGATTGGTGTGGGGGCCGCAAATCTGGACCGCAAAAACTCAGGACAAGTCATTTTGTGGTCTAGATTTGTGGTTCACCAATACTTGTGAATTGTTGGGGATTCGGGAGTCCGGGTGACACGCGGAAGCTCAACAAGGGTTTTATGCAGTCCGACTACTGCAACGGAGCAGTGGTTTTGTCGGCCGCAAAACCAATACGGTCGTGTGTATGGTAACACAATCGCCACCCAACCTTCCAAACACACATACTAAAAAACTTAATTAATAAATAAAGACCAAAGGGAACCAATGAAAACACCAGATTTTCCCGCCACATAGGAATTTTCCAGAACCTATGCGTGCCAAGACCAAGTGGGTGGGGCACCACTGACCTGAACTTGACCTCATACAGGTAAGTACCAAATAAAAATAGGGGAAAAAGAGGGTTAAACCAAATGACCTTTAATTAATGACCATAAAAGGAACTGAAGGAAAAAAAGGGGGGGGGGGGCGCCGTGTTACCATGAGGGGCTGTGCTGTAAACAGGCTAATAGCCCCTATTCATGAGGCCTAAGATTTAAGAAAACCTATTACATTAGATATGCCCTAACAGATGCCTATGCATTTTATGTACAGAGAGTAATTTAATGTTGTATAGATATACGCCGTTGCATTACAGTTTACTAAATAAAAAATGAAAGTCCCCTAATGCGACAATAAAGTTAAATGATTAAAGTACCGTATGCGATTAAATAAAATACAATGCGAAAGAAAAAAATGAAATAAACACACATTCTATATCCCCGGACTGACCCGTACAATTTAAACGAACGGTAAATGGCGTTAAAACATGAAACCATGGCAGGATTGCTTTTTTTATGCATACATCCATTATCATTTTTTGTTGTAAATTAAACACCAACTTATATATACCCCAAAATGATATCTAGATAATCTACAGTTAGTTCCGCTAAAAACAAGGCCTCAAACAGCTACGTAGACAGAAGAATAATAAAGTTATTGCTGTTGGAACGCATGGAGACAAAAAATAAAAAAATCCTTTGGTCCTAAGGGACAAAAGCGACTGTAATACCTGTACTTTGTGTTTAGTTTCCACAGCATTTTCAATAACACTGATTGCTGTTAGTGAAAGGGCTTATCGTGCACACCCAGAGGTTTAAAATCCAGCCTTACCAAATCCTACTCGCAGAAATGTTTTCACCAACAGACAGCAAGCAGAGATTTTGAAAATGGCGTGGAAATGAAACTGAAAGTATATAGAAAGTTAAAGAACTTTTCATATAAAATAATCTTTGCATAGAACTGAAAAACCCCTATAGGCTGAATTCACATACTGCAGTTTTTGATGTCTTTTGCTTTGTAGCCAAAACAAGGAATGAACACAAAAAATAGGGAGAATCCTTCTTTTATACTTTTTATCCTTTATAGTGTCCGCTCCTGGCTTTGGTTAGAAGAAACAAATCCCAAACCTTTACATAATATGTTTTAACGCTCTAATGCATCTAAAGTTAAAAGGAAACAACTTTGCAAATAATTTTACTTAAAAATCGACCAGTTTGTGTCTACAGCTTCTGTGCACACCTATGTGTCTCCATGGTAACACATTACAAACAAATTCTGTGTAGTCTGATCCTGTAGTCCTATTGCCATCAATCTGTCCCCAATTTCTTACTAACCTACCAACAGTTTTTGTTAGTAAGTAGTAGGAGCAGATAGAATTGAACTTGACTGCTGGACCAGACTACAGTTTGTTTGTAGTCTGTTACCATGGAGACCCCCACTTGCATGTGTTCACTCCTTGGGATTTTCTCATGTATTTTAATGTATGAAGATTGAATATTAGTGGAATTAATCCATGAAAACGATTGTCAAATATAAAAACAAAAAACTAACATATGGGCAACATTTCCTAAATTGTCACCTACTGTCCCATTATAAAAGATGTTGTCAAGTTTAGAAAACGGTTGTAGTATACACTGTTTGGGAATACTGAGTTATTAGAGGGGGGTCCTCTGGCCAAGAGATGAGGTTCCTAAACAGAGTGGAGAGCGGTTACAAAGAGCGTCTCTTGCTCTGGAGGACCTGTCCTGTATTAGGCAGTGATATGCAAAGAAAAAAGAAGACACAGAGCGCTCTTCTGGGGTATTGCTGTTGTTGTAGGGTGGTCAACAGTAATGTACTTAAAATGTGATTTTTCACTCACCTTTTTGAGTTGTGCTGGATGGTCGGCACAACTCGATCATCAAACCAATGGAGCCTCGGTACTCCGTGTGTGTGAAGTCTGCTGGCCCTCTGGGTGAACACCGGCGGCTAAGTAATCAGCGGTAATCTATGTGGATGCAGTCCAATTTGTGAAAAAGAAAAAAATTATCGCTCCTGAACTTGTAGATTGAATTTCAACTTCAATCCCAGTCAGGACATCAAATAGGAGTAAAATGTTTTAATTTTTAAAAGACATACATGCTATGTCATAAAATTGGAATAAAAGCTACGCGTTTCGACCCTGAACCAGGGTCTTCCTCCGGCACAGACAACCCATTGAGATGAATAGGCACTGTGTAATGCTTCATTTCTACTGTGGTGGCACTGCAGGGAAATTGTACACTTCCAGGTTTCCCCACAGATTACAGCTGATCACTGAACTAGGTAGACTTACCATTCAGCACTCTAGGAAAGCTGAGTGACATAACTTGCGTATATGTACTGTATATATTAAAGGGGTTGTGTTGCCACAGACTTTTTTTGGCATAGCCACCGGATATGCCATAAATGTCGGATAGATGCAGATCCCATCCCTGGGACCCGCACCTATCTCCCGACGGGGGTCACCAAACCCATGTCCTGCCTGAGGCGAATGCTTTCCAGGCGGTTCATAGGTGCACAACATGACGGGAAGCGAGCTACGCTGTTTCCGTAACTCCCATAGAAGTGAATGGGACTTACGGTAAAAGCGTAAGCCAGTGATCTATGTTGTTTATGTATGGGGAGTCATGGAAACAGAGTAGCTCACGTCTAGTCCTGTTGTGCACCTGCGCACTGCCTGGAAAGTGTACGCCTCACCAGGCAGAACGGGGGTTGGGGGACCCATAGGTGAGACCCATCTATCAGGATCGTGTAGCCCGTGGGTCCGGTCCTCATAACGTTTATAATGGGTCTATGACGGCGCAGGGAGCCTGGCGCTAGTGGCAGAGCAGATAAATCTGAGTGTTGCCGGGAATTTTCTTTGTGTACTAAATCCAGGCACTGCTGATAAATGACTACTGCGTTAATGTTGTATGACTTGTATCCTACACAACCTGACGTCTCCCATTAATGCCCTGCTTATGGCATTATCATTTCCAATCCCTTCACTAAATAAACATCATCGTATTGATCCGTCACGATTACTGGACGTTCTCACAGATGAGTGCCTTACTTTTAAGATGGAACAGTGTAGTACTTTTTTTTTAATTTTTTATATGAAATGTGTATGCTTTACTATACTTCTAATACACTCCACAAAATTACTATGCGTCTCTTCTTAGAACTCTGTGTTGGGCCGTTCCTCTGTTATTCCTCCTGAAAGATATGAATAAATTGACAACTGTACGATACCATTCCCCATGTCAGACATGTCCCAATATAGTCAGACATTGTCCAATCATCGCTGACTGTGTTAGACATTGTAGGCACCCACCTTATTGACAGGGAATGGTAACACCCAGTTGTCAACATATTCATACAGTTCCAGAAGGAATAACAGAGGAACAGCACAAAACAGAATTCTAAGAAAAGACGCTTCAGCATTGTAATTTCATGGGGAATACAAGTATTTACTAAAACGGACATGTCAGGAGAGCTGACAGACCCTCTATACTACACCACACAGGAGAGCTGACAGACCCTCTATACTACACCACACAGGAGAGCTGACAGAGCCTCTATACTACACCACACAGGAGAGCTGACAGACCCTCTATACTATACCACACAGGAGAGCTGACAGACCCTCTATACTACACCACACAGGAGAACTGACAGCTCCTCTATACTACACCACACAGGAGAGCTGACAGACCCTCTATACTACACCACACAGGAGAGCTGACAGACCCTCTATACTACACCACACAGGAGAGCTGACAGACCCTCTATACTACACCACACAGGAGAGCTGACAGACCCGCTATACTACACCACACAGGAGAGCTGGCAGGACCTCTATACTACACCACACCACACAGGAAAGCTGACAGATCTTCTATACTGCACCACACAGGAGAGCTGACAGACCCTCTATACTACACCACACCACACAGGAGAACTGACCGATCCTCTATACTACACCACACAGGAGAACTGACAGACCCGCTATACTACACCACACAGGAGAGCTGGCAGGACCTCTATACTACACCACACAGGAGAGCTGACAGACCCTCTATACTACACCACACAGGAGAGCTGACAGACCCGCTATACTACACCACACAGGAGAGCTCGCAGGACCTCTACACTACACCACACCACACAGGAAAGCTGACAGATCCTCTATACTACACCACACAGGAGAGCTGACAGACCCTCTATACTACACCACACAGGAGAGCTGACAGACCCGCTATACTACACCACACAGGAGAGCTGACAGATCCTCTATACTACACCACACAGGAGAGCTGACAGACCCTCTATACTACACCACACAGGAGAGCTGACAGCTCCTCTATACTACACCACACAGGAGAGCTGACAGATCCTCTATACTACATCACACAGGAGAGCTGACCGATCCTCTATACTACACCACACCACACCACTCAGGAAAGCTGACAGATCTTCTATACTGCACCACACAGGAGAGCTGACAGACCCTCTATACTACACCACACAGGAGAACTGACCGATCCTCTATACTACACCACACGGGAGAACTGACCGATCCTCTATACTACACCACACGGGAGAGCTGACAGATCCTCTATACTACACCACACAGGAGAGCTGACAGCTCCTCTATACTACACCACACAGGAGAGCTGACAGATCCTCTATACTACATCACACAGGAGAGCTGACCGACCCTCTATACTACACCACACAGGAGAGCTGGCAGGACCTCTATACTACACCACACAGGATAGCTGACAGATCTTCTATACTGCACCACACAGGAGAACTGACAGATCTATACTACACCACACAGGAGAACTAACAGATCCTCTATACTACACCACACAGGAGAGCTGACAGACCCTCTATACTACTCCACACAGGAGAGCTGACAGACCCTCTGTACTGCACCACACAGGAGAGCTGACAGACCCTCTATACTACTCCACACAGGAGAGCTGACAGACCCTCTGTACTACACCACACAGGAGAGCTGGCAGGACCTCTATACTACACCACACCACACAGGAAAGCTGACAGATCTTCTATACTGTACCACACAGGAGAACTGACCGATCCTCTATACTACACCACACAGGAGAACTGACCGATCCTCTATACTACACCACACAGGAGAACTGACAGATCCTCTATACTACACCACACAGGAGAGCTGACAGCTCCTCTATACTACACCACACAGGAGCTACACCACACAGGAGAGCTGACAGCTCCTCTATACTACACCACACAGGAGAGCTGACAGCTCCTCTATACTACACCACACAGGAGAGCTGACAGCTCCTCTATACTACACCACACAGGAGAGCTGACAGCTCCTCTATACTACACCACACAGGAGAGCTGACAGCTCCTCTATACTACACCACACAGGAGAGCTGACAGCTCCTCTATACTACACCACACAGGAGAGCTGACAGCTCCTCTATACTACACCACACAGGAGAGCTGACAGCTCCTCTATACTACACCACACAGGAGAGCTGACAGCTCCTCTATACTACACCACACAGGAGAGCTGACAGATTCTCTATACTACATCACACAGGAGAGCTGACAGATCCTCTATACCACACCACACAGGAGAGCTGACAGATCTATACTACACCACACAGGACAGCTGACAGATCCTCTGTACTACACCACATAGACCATTCTTCCAGGCAACCTTTGGGACTAACCAGGCCAGCGGTTGGGGACCTATATCTCACACTGATGACTGGCTCTGCCATACTACCCCAATGCCAAAAGTTTGCCAAATACCCAATATCTTTATAAAATTGGCAAATACAACAGTGTTAAATACCAATTCTTGGGCTGTGAACGAGGGATTTGCAGCATTACCAAATATATTCCGCCTACCTTACACCCCCAATCCAGCTAATCACCCAATGCTTTTTCACTGATTTCACCTCCATTTGTACCCTTTTGTAACCGGATTTCTAGACATCCTAGAACCAGGGGTCATTTGCCCCCCCCCCCCCCCCCCATCTTGCTACAGCTTTAAGACCCAGGATGAACCCAGGAAAAATAAATTTTAGTAGGAAGTTTTTTTTTTTTTTTACTCTTATGAGAACTTTGCAAGTTTATGGCTAAGCCACAGATAAACGGTAGCTGCCTATCCCCCCACTATCAACCGTTTCATATTTTTGGGGTAATGACTGGCTGGTCAAATGATCGCTCCCTCCACATCTTATGTCTTTGGCAACATTCATTTCCTATCCTAGACTCACACACCATTAGACCAATTAAAGGGCATTTCCATTCTAAACATATTTGTACATTATACACTAAGCATGTTTATCTATAGACCGGAGCGGGCTGAGGATAGATTTTAACATGTCACGTGGAGCTTTAAGATGACTCGATTCCTGCTTTATGGCTTTTCATGGGACCAATGAATGATTCTTATGACCCTCAGCACTGCAATAACGTTGTCGCTATTGTCTATTACTTTGATCATAGAAACGGGAAGGACTGTATTAGGCGTGTGCAGTGACTAGAGACCTACCTAGACATTGCCCCCATGACTGACAATACAGGTAATGATATACACCGCCTATTGGTCCTAGCAGATTAATGGCAGTAACTGCCATATTTGGTTGATTCCAAATATTATTGGTTCGTTTTTTTGTTCCCTGTACGGAACTGGTGGGTGTTAGTCCTCTGCACCCCCAAATCATGCAGGAAGCAATAGAGAAGTTCGTGGGGTCCAATACATTCTGTTGACTCAATTTTATTGTTCAGGTTTTTATATTCCATCCTTCCAAAAAATATCTGTTGGTTGATGTGCATGCCCAATAATTTAGAGGTGAGCATGCCCTTCATGTTATTGTAGCCTTCTTCAGCATCCTTAAGGGGGTGGGTTGACCATATTCTAGTCCATTGGATTGTAATGAATACACCAACCTGCAACATAATCGCAGATAGGGGGGTAGGGATCATCTGGTCCGGTATAACCTGTCAGGGGAGGATTTAAAAGCAAATATCACAAATCTCTCTGGTGATACCAGTTAAATACAACATGACCGTCCGTGTTTGTTTAAGCTTTTTGCTGCCAGAGGTTTTGCAACAATTTTTTTTACACTTTTGACATACACAAATAAAATCTGAATTATAAAATTAAAATATTTTTTTTTATACCACCCATGCCCATATATTTTCTGGAAGTAGACCCCTTACACGTTGTGAAAATGTCGCCCGGCACTTTACAATCTTTGGCGCCTTAACACAGTTTTGCATCGAAACTGTAACATTTTGTAGAAAATACACGAAGATTCGTTTTTGTGGAAAAATTTCTGTCCCAAGCGAAACCTCAGATGCAGAACACCGCCCAAAAATAAAAGTTGTAGGTTTGCAGAGTTCATATTTGCCTATGTCTCCATGCACATATCTAAACAAAATCATCAAAACCGAAGAGTCCAAAAGTCTTTAGATGTCGGCAAACATCCGAGTCGTGGCTTGGACAAATCTAAATAGACAGATGGGCAACTACTCAATTTCTCATTCTAATATGTGACAATCAGAGTACATATCCTCTCTGGTGAGGAGTGATAACATGAAGGAAAGTTCAAGTCTCACACCCTTGGGGTCACTGGAAGGCTGTACGTGGGACGAGATGACAGTAAGGGTCCTCTGACACGGCCGTGTAAACCAGCGCCGATCAACGAGTTAGTATGAGGATGAGCGCTCGTTACTATGATTACTTTTCCCTATACAGGGTGACGTACGTCTGACATCGATATATTTCTTGGGGCAGAAACGATGCAATCAGCCAATGAAGGAGCATTTGCTCGTTCATCGGCTGATCGTTGCCCTGTTTACACAGGGCAATGACCATGATTGCTCGTTTGCCCATTAATTGGCCATGTAAATAACCCTCAACAGCCTGTGAATTTTCTTCCTACTCTCGCTTGCATCTCCCTCCTCCCTCCCCTACAGAGACACAGAAGCAGGAAGTTAAACTTACCATCCTACTTCCCGGTGTTAAATGCTGCTACCCAAATATTGTAACTAGAGTTTCGATCTGCTATAGTTTGAAAGCTAAGCTTATGGGTTACGATGTAAGTTCTGCTACTCTAGTCATAACAATCATTTAAATCGCATACAGCAGGGAGAGGGTTAAAAACTGCACTAACGATGTATAAAACAAAAAAAAAACAATGTCATTAAACCTATTCATACTACTTATCTCTGCATAATGTAAAGTTCCGCAACTTTCTAATATATCTTGTGATTCAGTTCCTCATCATTTTCAAGGTCACTGCTTACTGTCAGTGAATAAGGGATGTCTTGACTGGATACATTGTAGCAAATTCTCTGCTGTGTCGAATATCAGGTCAATAGGGATTTGTTTTAGCTTTATTCATTCGCTGACCGCAAGCAGAGATCTTGCACGTGCTAAGGAATTATAAACACCGTGTAATAGAAAGTAGCAGGACTCTTCATTCTACAGTGATTTAGCTTTATTTATATGAACGTTTTAGTTGACATGACAATTCACAAAGCAGTACATTGTTTATTTCCATATACAGTTGGAGCAGACTTCAGTGCACAGTATGACCTTTCCTGCAGAATGTCTTTACTGCAATGAGCGATGCACTAAGGTTACCTCCATCTGTGCACTCTCTAGGTCTTTTTATGTTGGGTATTGATATTATAATGCTCATTTCTTTATATCCTCCTAGGATTGACAGGTATAAAACGGTCTGTTCTTGCGTTTTCTTTCTAGCCTCTCGATATCCTAAAACCCCTCCGTATTCTGTGCAGGCGTCCGATGTTCAGGGGATGGTGGCGGCAGAAGATGAACGTGGTATACTGGTGTGATACTGGTGCATGTCACCGGTGTGTGGCTTTGTCGCTTTCTGCCTTGAGGCTTGACATGGTTTTCCGCATGACTTGTGCATGACTGCCGCAGATCTTTGCTGTGTGAGCTTATTTAGCTAGCCTTCTCGATGAAGTAAAGGGTATGTATACTTTTGCAACTAGTTCTTTTTTATTGCTCCAGTGTATCAAAAATAAAAAATGTAAGCAAATCTTTGCCAATAGTCTTGACTAAAAATATCCTACTGTTTTGTGTCTACAGCTCCTATGTAAATCTATGTGTTTCTATGGTTACGAACAGTAAACAACTTGTAGTCCCATCCTGCAGTCACTATAGGGGATGCGGAGGCTTCAGTTGCACTTAGGTCCTGGTGTCTGATGGGGCTCAATGGACCCTTTACCACATTGGAGTGGGGCCCAGGAGCTGCACGTTACACCTCTGTATGTGTTTCTCTTTTCCATCGGACTTGTCTTCTACTGTATACAGTAAAGCAAGAAGAAGGGGCAGATGGAAGGTAGGATCAGACTACAGCCAGGGTTTGTTTGTAGTCTGTAACCATGGAGACACAGTTTAGCCTTACAGGTTTTTTGTTTTTTTCTACTTCAATCAAAGTAATTCCCATAACCTTGAGGTTTAGACTTTGGGGTACATGTTTTCCAAAGGGTAGTTCTTCAATCAAAAACAAGTCACCAGCTCCAGATGTTGTCCTACATCCTCAGACTACCACAGTTACTTCACCATGATAGACTGTTGGTTGTAGACCTGGCGTGAAGAGTTTTTACAGGGCATTACCCCAGCTAACGCTACAATTTAAAAAAAACAACATTTTTTGTCTGATTTGTCAAGATGGTCGCAATGGCAATTGCCACTTTTTTTTCCCATAGGGAAACATTGAAGTTGTAGCTGTGATTTTACAGTGACCAGTAGGTGTTGTCATAGTGCCTAGTACTGTTTATCAAATGGGGACAATCTTGTTGGTCTACCAGGCGGTCCTGCCCAGTTGACAGTCCTATTTCCTCTTTATATTAATAAAAATTAAAAAATTACTCCACTTTTGGAAACTCCCTTTTTTTTTTTTCATTTGTTTGTTGGACTTTACAGACTACAAATAAAACCTTGTGTAGTCTGATCCTGCAGTCACGCTCCTTTCCATCTGTCCCCTACTTCTTACTATCGTACGTTTGGTAGGTGAGCGAGAAGTACGGGGCAGATAGCAATATGACTGCTGGATCAGACTACACAGGGTTTTTGTAGTCTGTAACCATGGAGACACTTAGATCTGCATTGTAGCTGTAGACACAAAACAGTAAGATATATTCTTAATCGAGACTATTTGCAAAGTTGCTTAATTTTTTATTTGAGATGCATTGTAACAATAAAAAAAATTGGTTGTAACCATTTTTAAAGTCAAAGCGGTCAAGATGTATGAATAAGTCGATGTGTATGGAGAAGGAGGCTTGAAGGCTTGGTTGCTATAAACGCAAGAAGGCAAAGTTTTGATAAATGAGAACCATACTGGGGAAAACAGGCGTATACTTTAAAGGGGTTTTTCCAAATATAAATATGTATGGCGTACCCACAGGATATGCCATCATTGTCTGATAGCTGAGGGTTCCACCTCTAGAAACCCCACCTATCGGTTGAATGGGGGATAACCTGACCCAGATACACCAGGTGAGATTGCCAACAGGCTGCGCTGTTTCTGTGAGGGTATGTTCACCGCAGTGTTTTCAGGTGTTTTTCGGGACGTAAATGCCTCCAAAAAGCCTTAAAAAAACCGGAAGCTGAACGTCTCCAAACATCTGGCCATTGATTTCATTGGGAAAAACTGCATTTCGTTCAGACAGGGCGTTTTTTTACACGGCCATTTGAGAAAAAAAAATTGCGCGTAAAAACAAGTACATGTCACTTGTTGAGCCGTTTTTCATTATGTCAATAGAAAAACCGCTCCAAAAACACATCAAAAAATGTTTGATGCTTTAAAAACGGCTGAAATTTAGAGGCTGTTTTCCCTTGAAAGCCGCTCCGCATTTTATAGCCGTTTTTAATTTAGCGCCTGAACATACCCTGAGGCCTTGTTCACACGGTGTGCATTTGATGCGTTTTTGCCACGTTTTACGCTTTGAAAAACGCGTCAAAATCGCTTGCTTTGTTTCCCATTGACATCAATGGGAAAAAGCATTGTAATGCATACAACGCGTCGTGTAAAAAAAGGAGCGTCCGGTCATTTCTGGGTACGTAAACTGCGCCGAAAACGTGCCTAATTCCCATAGTCAATGGGAGTCTTAATTATGCGTCGAAAAACGTGTCAAAAACACCTGTACTGGACAAAGTGCTTTGCGAAAACGCTAGCGTCTTTGACGCGTTTGCATGTAGTTTTTATTTTTTTTTAGCGCCGTGTGAACATACTCCCAAAAACTTGAATAGAGAGAGCCACGGATATGCGTGTCACCTGGAGGATTGGGTGGCTGGGGTTCCCTCTATTCTACTAATAGCGAGAGTCTCTTAATGCATATTCCGTGGATATGCCCTAAATATTTTTGGCTGGAAGGCCAAAAAAGGAGCCTCCACGCTCGTGGTTCATGTCTTGTGCCAGATTATCGTCAACGCCTGGCATCAGTTGGCGTGTGCATCAGGGGCTCCCAAAACGTCCAGCTCTTTCTAAGTTTGGGTCAGTCATAGTTGCTATGGCTGCGCAGGGCGTAGAGACTTTCAAGTGTCTACAGGAGTCTTGTAAGAGTCTACGCAACCAGTAGTAGCCGTCACATAAGCCCCCTCACCACTATTTTTTTTTTTTTTGTATAATAATTTTCTTTTACAGAGTACATGATATTAACCCGCCCTTTTGAGCGCATTATGGGTCCATTCCGTAAGTATTTACTAGTTCTTGATTCATTGGACTTCATGCTCCATGATGAAGATCCTATGTGGAGACGGGCTCACTTTAAGGTGTGGTGTTTAGTCCTGTTGCTACTGTGCATAGATTACGGTTTGCCGTTCCTCAGGTGCCGTTATAGCTTCCAAGAAGACGTATTTATTGGAGTTGCAGGCGCAAAACGGGAATCAGTCGTCTCTTGTCATTTGCAGATAAACTCTCAGTGGTTCTTGCAGCCGATCTGCGCGGAATTGATGATTTCCGTCACAGCTCCTAGGCAGAAACTCTCAGAAAAATGAAATGAAGTAGTAAAATAGACTCCACACTTACAGGATTTGTGTACTGGTTTAGAACGATTGCTCCTTCTGTGTTGTCACGATATCCGCCATTTATACCATGTGAAAGGAGATGGGATTTATTAGACTCTAGTTATAGGTAATGACGCGTGTATTCAATTTTAGTTTAATTATATGTATGTTTCTTATGCAGACTTTACTATGTTTGTCCTTTTTTTTTTTTCTTTTTTTTATTATTATTAGATTTTTTTATCTCTGCGTTCCAGAAACCGTAACTTTTTTTTTTTTGCCCGTCGACGTAGCCGTATGAAGGCATATATGACGAGTTGTATTTTTAATAGAACCATTTTGGGGTACATATAATGTATTGTATAACTTTTATAAATATATATTTTTTGGAGGATGGATAAAAAGCAGCAATTCCGACATTGTTTTTATGGTGCTCGCCATTATAAATAACATGATAACTTCCATTTATGGGATGATCCGATTACGGCGATATCAAATTTAAACCGTTTTTATTTATTTAAGTATTATTTATGTCGCCGCGTTCCAAGAGCCATAACATTTACAATTTTCCGTTGATGTTGCTTTGGCGGCTTGTTTTTTACATTACTCATTGACGTTTTCATTGACGACATTTTGGGATACATATGACTTTTTGATCTTTTTTTTTTTTTATTCAGTTTTTGGGAGGTGGGATAAACAAAAAAACTGCATTTATGACATTTTTTTTTTACACTGCTCACTGTGCTGGATAAGTAACGTGATCATTTTAAAGTTCAAGATCTTACGGATGCGGTCATACTAATTACGTGTATTTTTATTAAAACTTTTTTATGCCATAAAATCTGATTTAAAAAAAAAATTACAGACCCCAGAACATCCCTCTAAAAGAATACAGGCCCCCTAATTAAATACAGACCCAGACCAGTCCCTCTAAATAAATAAAGACACCAGACCTGGCCCCATAAGCAAATACAGATCCCAGACCAGGTCATCTAAATCAATTTAGACCCCCCCCCCCAGACCCAGGGCCGGCTCCAGGTTTATGTGGGCCTTGGGCGACACAGACTTAGTAGGCCCCTTTGCGGGGGAACTCACGGCAGCAGTAAAATGGCAGAAAACGTCACTTTGTGCCCCTATATAGATGTTAGGCCCTGTTTATGCCCCCATATCGAAGTTAGGCGCCCAGTTTGTACCCCCATAAATTTAGTGCCCTCTGTAGATAGTTCCAGGTAGTGCCACACAGCCACCTCTTCCAGGTAGTGCCACACAGCCCCCTCCCAGGTAGTGCCACACAGCCCCATCCTCCCAGGTAGTGCCACACAGCCCCCCATATATGGGGCAACCCCAGTGCCATAGTCCTGGGCAGATCACTACTAGCATTCTGCCTGGGACTCCTACTCTGCTCCTGACATCACTGTCCATATATGGATAGTAATGTCCGGAGCAGAGCTGAAGTCCGGGGCAGAGCGCTAGTAAAGGCTCTGCTCCGTTACTCCGGCTCTGAGGAAGCCCCTGGCATCACTGTCCATATATGGCTAGTGATGTCCGGGGCAACCCCAGAGCCAAAGTCCCGGGCTGAGAGCTACTAGCACTCTGCCTGGGACACTGCTCTGCTCCTGACAACACTGTCCATATATGGGCAGTGATGTCAGGTGCTTCCCCAGAGACGGAATTCTGGAGTAGAGCCGCTTCTAGCGCTCTGCCTGGGACTCCTTCTCTACTCCTGACTTCACTGCCCATATATGGACAGTGACGACGGCAGCGTCAGCACCCGGCGGCCGATTGGGTCCCTCCAAAGAGAGTGCGGTTTTCCGGGTTCGTCGGGTGCTGATGCCGGCCCTGCCCAGACCAGACCCCTCAAAAAAACAACCAGGCCCCACACCATTGCAGTGATGGAATGAGAAGAGGTAGGTATTTAGTCAGGACTCCTTGTGGGAGATTTGCCTGCTCTTTCGGGATTCCAGTATGTCCCCCCTTTATTTTGGGAGTCTCCCCGACCTTCCAGAAGAGAAGACAAATAAATATACATCTTTGCAGTCACGTTGCCTATTTTGCCCACTGGATATATATATATTTATAGATCTATAATTGTACAGTTGAGACGAGTACAGCTGTACTGAATATTGTACATTGGTGCCTGTGTACTGTAAGTTGCCTCATATCTGGGTAATCTATAATTGTGAGCGTTTCTGCTCTATTCACATTGGTGTTGTAAACTCGGAATATAACAGAACCCATATTCCCGATACCTGAATGCCCACATTGAATTGCAACAGTGTCCATTGGGGTTCCGTCATGATGTCTGTTGTTTTGACGGGAAAAATGGCGCAGCACTGTTCTTTTTATCCAATCTGATGGATTTTGCGGTAGGGGCTCTAACTCAAATGTGATCATAGCCTTACGGTGTTTATAGCCTGCATTGCGTTCTGCTGCATTGCATTTTGGGTGGTCCTGAAACTTACATTCTGAATATTGCAATTTTTTTTGCCAATGGAATGGGGCAAAATTTGCTGAACTTTTTGGAAATATTTTATACTACTTCTTGAATAGAGGTTGTAACTCTGTAGGCTCATTTTAATTCAATCGTTCTTAAAAAAAAAGAGTTCTTAAAGGGGTTGTTCCACTGTTGAACAGCAATGGTCCATTTGGCCTCCTGCGGTGGTGGCGGGCGTTGTTATAGGGACTTTTTAAATTAGGGCACTTGCTATTAAGAGACCGCTCCTAATAACGTATCCGTTTTATTGGTACAGGTTTATTGCTCTATAAACCATCAGTCATATTTATCACTATGAAGTAGACCGAGATGTGCGCATATAATAACCGTGCTGAGCCGTGGGACCTCCTCCCTTGGGCAGGGTGTAGACACGTTGGCACACAGCAGTGTAATTAATGTGCCAGCATACTGCTGTTTTATTGTAATATATTATTCGCTGCGCCAGCTTCCTAATAAATCCCTTCTATTTCAGAACAACTTGAAGCCGCCCCACCTTCCTCCACACAGATGAAACACGGTAAGATTTCTCTACATTTATATTGTATGTTCATTATAAATGATGGGAGGATCAATAAACTGTATACAGAACGAAGGAAAAATGACCTCTCTTGCTTTCTAGTCTTGTTCATTCTCACATAATTCTTTGTATGTAGGTGAAGTCATTTTCCCCTTGACTATTATTCTTTAACCTGGGCTAAAATGTACCGTTCTTGCTTGTCACTGCCCTTCCCCCGTTCTCTACTGCAGGGGAACGCTGCATTGACGATTTGATTCGAAAGCTTTTTCATGCTATTTTGTCCATTCATTTACACAGTTGCTTTCAAAATTTTGCTGGTTGCCCTTGGCTACAGACTACAGCTTCACTCCTCCCCGCTGTCAGACATGTAATAGGTGAACTCCAAGGTCATGTTCACATGCTGAGGATTCTGTCCGGATTTAGGAACAGATTCCGCACCTAAATCCTGACCGAAGCTTCACCTTCCGCTGGCAATGCATGTGAATGGAGAGGAACAGGTCGTGTACATGGCTTCTTTTGGAAATGTTTTCTTAATCATCTCAGGGGGCATCCGCTCTAATTTGGCAATAATAATGCTAATATTGCATGTTGTGGAAATCTGCAGGATCCGTCAGCGAAACCTGCAGCCTTATGACCCAAAGTAAGATAAGATTATTGTTCGTTCCAATTCGCAGGAAGGAAAAGTTTCAGACTATTGGAATTACCTGTCATTTTGTCTATGCAAAATCAACACTTAATTTGTACCAAAAGAATCAAGTCTTTTATCCGTCATCAATGGGACCTGATAGCTGCCAGATTATCAAATATTCTGGATTATCAGACCATTATTAGGCTTTCATGAATTATTGGATGATGGATTAAAGGAATTTAATAATACTACACGTTATCATATGACCAGTTCTCCATATACCACACGTCTCATGTCTCCCCTACATAAGTCGTGGGCTGCCCCATGTTATTAGACTTTACCATTATATTACAGATCTGCGGAATGAAGCCTCATCCATGTCATCAATGTGGTCTTGCAGCCTTTCCGCACCAACATAATATTATTCAATAATGGCTTTTACTTTTTAAAGGTCATCCACACAGAAATGTCACGGTATTTAGATTCTCATTTTGGGGCCATTTGTCATTTAGTTGGCAACAAGGCACAAATTAAGCAGCAAATTTTATTTTCTTAAAAGACTTTTCCTCCAATAAATATAAGTCCTTCAGTCGTCCTCTCTTGTGAAGTTGTTAAAACTTTTGTTCCACCATTGCTGAGAAATCTGGGTGACCACCAATATGGCTGCCATTACAGCTTCAATAGGGGCTGTCTCCCCGTAATTCTCTATGGCAAACGTCCTATTTCGGCAGTGATTCTCAGAAGTGGGACATCACATCCAAACTAAGCCGATTCGCCATGCAGGACTAAATTTGTTGTAACCAACAAACAGATCTAACAAATAGGCGATAGATCTACTTTAAAAATGTTATTCTGTCAGGTCTCCTATTTGAGGACCGCATAGGATAGAGGGGGGAGATGCTGAGCACAGGCATATATAGCTTTCTATGTTTTAATTAAAGGGGTTTCCCCCCAAATCAATATTTTATCACTTAACCACCGGATAGGTAATAAATATCTGATCGATGGTGGTCCGAGGGCTGGGACCCCCACCGATCACGACAATAGGCTTAACGTGCCATTCCTGGGAGCCTCATAGGAATGGAGTAGTAGTGCACATGCTCGACAAACGCTCCATTCATTTCTATGGGGCTGCCGAGCACGATCTTCAGCAGTCCCATAGAAATGAATGCTCGGCAGTCCCATAGAAATAAATGGAGCGGTGGTCGAGCATGTGCACTACCACTCCATTCCTATAGGGGTCCCAGGAATGGCAAGGTAAGCCTATTGTCGTGATCGATTGGGGTCCAAGCAATAGGACTGCCATTGATCACCCATCCTGTGGATCGGTGATAAAGGGTTTTTCCCATATTCATTATTTAAGTATTTTCATGTTGAAAGCTGCTTAACTGCTGCCAGGACTCGGATAGAAAGCCTGTGGGTCCTGCTCCCCTCGCCCACCCACAGTGATTGACAGCTCTATATGCATACAATCAATAGCGGTCTTGTAGCTACTTATTGGAGGCACATACTTTCTTCCCGTATTGTCTGTATAGACAGTGCAGCAGAGCGTCTGTGCTTTATGGCATCTGCAATGAATGAGATTAAATGGAGAATTGTCATAGATTATTGCAGTCTCCAGAAAGTGATGGAGTACAGCCCCATAATGCTTCTTGTTTTCTCCAGCTCATTTGTCCGCTTTACACTGTAGATAGGGACAGACTGAGCAGAGTCATCTCATCATCATTAGTGGGTGGGCGAGTTATTGACAGCTCTACTGTATAGCTGGAGGCCTACACGAGGCAAGATAGTAACACTATACACACAGATAAGGCTCTGTATAAAGCTCCGAGACTATGAAGTGACCTAGGAGCTGTACACAGAGCCTTATCAGTGTGTATAGTCCTACTATCCTTCCTTGTGTAGGCCTCCAACAATACACTAGAGCTGTCAATAACTCGCCCACCCTCTAATGATGATGAGATGACTCTGCTGAGATTGTCCCGATCTATAGAGCAAAGCTGACAAGTGAGCAGGAGAAAACAAGAAGCATCAATGTATTGCGACTGTTCCAGTGGCCAGTGTGAAAAACTGGAATATTTCAGTATTATTTTTTTCTATGTGGATAGTCACAGAAATAAAGAAACAAACAAGTTTTAAAAAAACATGTTTATAATAAACAGCTAATTTAAAAAAATGTATTTTCTAATGATACATTCCCTTCAAGGATGGATGATCTTGGTCCACTTTATCGCACGTGTTGGTTTTGCTTTATAGATTAGGGAAAGGTTTTAAAGGGGTTGTATAGGATTAGAAAAACATTGCTGCTTTCTTCCATAAACAGCACCACAGGTGTCCACAGGTTGCATCTGCTATTGCAGCTCAGTTTCATTGAAGTGAATGGGGTTAAGCTGCAATACCACATGCAAATAGTGGACAGGTGCGGCACTGTTTTTGTAAGAAAGCAGCCATGTTTCTGTTAATCCTGTACAACCCCCTGTAAAGAGAGTTTCTGATTAGACAAGTCCTTCTATTGCCTTACCTCCACTTGGCAGCTCATACATAGTCTATTACACTCAGCAGGGGGCGACAATGAGCACAAGACAGACTATGGAAAAATTGTGTGTTAAATCTCTGCTCCATCTTCAGGCATGATGGGAGTGGTATTTTGGAGGGCGTGTTCTGGGAGAGATGGATGCTGTTTGTGGTAGTCGGCTTCATACCTTCCACAGCCAATGGATGTAGCGCAGGGAGCAAGATCTGGTGGACAGGAACTATTTTGACAACCTGGCGACTGGGTTCTGTCCATCCCTGCTATAGGCATACATTATAACTGCAGTTTATTGCATTTAATGTTATGATTTATTTTTTACAGGTTCTTGTGATCTCTCTGATTTTCCCATTTTTATGTTCCAGTTTTCGTCCACAACGCACTACCGTTTGTTGGGTTTGGCTTCTTGGATAATGCTATAATGATTGCTGCGGTATGAAAAATATTTGTTTTTCTCCTTCATTGGTAGTTTTGTTATAATATGTCTTCATTACTCTTTTATTCACTTATTTTTTCTTGCTGATTTTACTGTGTGAAATGTAGAAAACAAATACGTTACTGGGAAACCGTCAACAAGATGCTGTTGCTGGATCTGTGTCTTTATTTAGTAACCTGGGTGTATTATTGTTAATGGTTTTGTGGATCTGATTGACTCACTAACATGCCCTCTGTAGCGCAGTTGCAAGAAAAAGTAAGTGAACCCTTTGTTATGTTAATGATGACTTCTCCACAAGCTAATTGGAAAAAAGTATTTAAATTATGTAAATTAGATTGGAAGTTTGGGTTTCACAGGTGCTTTGCCCATTGAATAAAGGCACAAAAAGCCTGGTTACTGACAAATCTGTTTTTCTCAAGAAAGATTGGTTAGTGTGACCCATTCCCCAAGGCAAACAATTTTCAGAAGACCAGAGAAGACGTGTTAGACACACATGGAGCTGGAAAATGCTACAAAAGCATTGCCACAGACCTGGGTGTACATCCATCCACATTTAAACAAATTGTCTACAAATGCAGAAAATTCAGGACTGTTGCTCGTCTCCCTAGGAATGGGCGTACTGAAGACTCTACAAACTGCAAAAACTCTGTTCATGTGTCCAAACATTTTCCCTTTGTCTAAGTTTTTGGAATCTGTTGGGTGCATTTGATGGAACTTGTTCAATGGGAGTTTAGAGGATTTTTTTCAAAGCTCTTTCATGAATAGATGCAGAGTGATGGGAGACGCTTTGTAGCCGGAATCCTTTTCTCACATTGGACCTGTTTATTCATGTGGCTACGGAGTGCTTGTATAGTTCGGCCTATATATTGGAGGATTTAAAAGCAACTATTTTAAGAAGCACGGCGTTCATAGTGTCATTCAGCAGCGCTACCTATATTCTCCCTTTCTTCGTTTTGAATCCTTGCCATTTTTGTCATCATTGAGGTGTATCATAACACTTTACCGGAGAATGTGAGGGCAGAAGTCCATGACCTCAGACTGAAGAGACGTCGGGTGATAACACAAGACAATGACCCAAAGCAGACAAGTAAATCGACTAAAGAAAAGTGGGGAAAATAAGATTTGTGTTGTGGAGTGGCCAAGTCCGAGTCCTGACCTTAACCCTATGGAGATGCTGTGGCGTGACCTGAAGACGGCTGTGCCCGCAAGACATCCCCGAAATATTCATGAACTGAAACACATTTGCAGGAAGAAATGGTCTAAACTTCCTCCCCAACATTGTGAAAATCCGGGACAGGTTTTGTGGAGGTGATTTCTGCTAAAGGAGGATCTAAAGATTACTAAATTAAAGGGTTCACTTACTTTTTCTCCCTGCCCTGCGGATGCTTAAAGGGACACTCCGGCCAAAACTAAACTTTCCCACGTGTACCATTATGGTATTCCATGTGTCAGTCCCTCACCTGTTATATAGAAATAGAAGCAGCAAGAAAAATATCAGACTGGGACGGTTGCTTAGCAGCAGTGTGGATCCGACTCGGTGACTACTTTCTCTACTTGAATCTATGGAGATCTATGTGTCACCCATCACAGACTTCAGCAGTACCTGGACCACACTGGTAGTACACAGGGGGGACAGAAACTTCTATCATCAGCAGCCACTGATACACAGGTTCCTGTCACGCAGGTATAGAAGAATATAGTGCGACCTCCCCGTCTGTATACTTATGGGTTCTCAGCTTATTTAGGAGAATATAGAGAGAATGATAATCACAGTGTCCCCCTGAGAGCAGAAATGGTATGGTCTTTAGCCGGTCATGTGATTCTGTGCTGAAGCATCATGGGATTTAAAGCAAAGCAGAGAAGAAGAGAAAGCTGGGGAAATCTAAGAATCAAGATGGGGGCTTTTTTAACGCACAGACAAGGCAGCAGTTCAAAAAGTAAGTACAGTATACATAAATGAAGTGTAGAGTGTGGTATACAGTCCGGTGGGGAATGCAAACATGGAAAGTGTTTCAACTGGAGGTCTTCTTTAATAAAATACATGAACCATACTATGATATGTGTTATTAGATTAGTTAGTTTGTGTTGGTCTATAATTGTTAATAAAGATCACATTTTATTAGTAATCGATCCAGAAAGCTAAGTAATTACAAAGGGTTCACTTACTTTTTCTTGCAACTCTAATACCAGAAAAAATATTTCAATTTATATGTTAATTAGGCTGTTTGTTTACTTTAGTATTGTGCTATTTCCCAGGATAGTCCTAGTTGGCAAAAATAAGGCTATGTTCACACGGGGTATTTTGCCGAGTTTTTTGACGCGGCAACCGCGTCGCAAAACTCGGCAAAAACGGCCCGAGAACGCCTCCCATTGATTTCAATGGGAGGCGTCGGCGTCTTTTTCCCGCGAGCAGTAAAACTGCCTCGCGGGAAAAAGAAGCGACATGCCCTATCTTGTGGGAGGCAGGAGAAAGCGTATTTCTCGCTGTTTTATGCCCGCGGCGCTCAATGGCCGCGGGCGAAAAACGGCGCGATAATTGCCGAGAAAATCGGCGTGCAGGGAGAGGAATATCTGCCTCAAAGTTCCAAACGGAATTTTGAGGCAGATATTCCTCCCCCAAAATACTCCGTGTGAACATAGCCTAAAGCAGTAATAAGATCCATCAATTTGTAATCTGCTTGCTGATGGTTTCCAGTTAACAACAGTTGTTTCTGTGGGGGAAAAAAACTGAAATGTATGAAAATGTATTACAAATGCTAAAAGTTTTAATTTTTGGACTTTAGAGCCACATTCATTTAAAAATAAATTTAATAAAGCTCACATCGAGTGCAATATTTTGTAGTGGATAGCTCATTATAAGGGGTTAACAACTTTGCACATTACCTTTTTGAGTTAAAGTAGTTGTCCAGATTGAAAAAAACTATCTTATTACAACTATCTATTCCAGAAGCGGATTATTGGAGGGCATTTCTGCTGGGGGCTGCCTCCTATCCTTTCCAGTCCTCCAGAAGATCATTAGCTGATGGTGGATATGGTGGGGCGAGCCACAAGCAGGGAACCCTACACTCTCAAAAGGGTTGTCCACTTTGGACAACACGTTTATGTAAGAATGTGATAAGCTGATTACAGGGTGTCACGTTTCTGGGACCCCCAGCGATCAGATGCACACTGTATGGGAACCTGAAAGATTGTGTTTAATTTGCCTGCAGCTCCACCACAGGAGAAATGAAGCATTACACATTTCAAAGGACATTTTATAGAAGGTTGTCACCTGTAATGGGGTGGTTAGTAACCATATCTATGATAGTCAGGTATAATTCTCCCTTTAGGGCCTTGCAGCAGATCTGCGTTCTCCTGTCAGAGGGTTAATGATAATATTGTATTCACCACCACGCGGCTGGTAGCGTTCAGAGCGCTCAATTCTGATGGTATCTCGCGTGTTTTGTTTTGCCAGAGCAAGTGTGTGTTTGTCTCGTTGTATAATAATTACAGTTAATTTATTGAGCCACAGTATACTTTACAGGGACCCACAAGCCACCGGCCAAGATCCCATTATTGATAATGCAGACTCCGTAGGAGGCCGTGAATTTCTGAGGTTACTGAGCGGCTTAGGATATTGTATAAGCGAGAACAATGGTATTTTTGACTTACGTGTTTCTCATAGCAACGTATTTCTGTGTAATGTTTCACACATGGTTTACTGTGGGTTATGCCAACTTTGCCTGTATGACAGTTTTCACATTATAAAAGTACATAGTAAAGTAACACTGACCTAAAAAAAATGCCTAATTATAAATCAAAGGCATATATAGGTACAGTAGATGCCTCATGCATTAGAACGGGAGTCCTTCTGTACAAAATGGAGGCGTAATATGGGGTAGTCTAGGATTACAAAAATATAGCTATTGTCTTCCACAAACAGCACCACACCTCTCCACAGGTTGTGTGTGGTATTGCACTTAGCCCCATTCACTTCAATGTGACTTGAGTTGTAATACCATACACAATCTGCGGACAGGTGTGGCACTGTTTTTGGAAGAAAGCAGACCATTTTTTTTTTTTTAAATCCTTGGACAACCCCTTTTAATTTAGCTTAGCGGTTTGATCCTCAGACTTCTTTTGCTTTCAGTTTCTGGAAAAGGAAGTAGCTAACTGACACTATTGCTATTGTCAGCCATATCTGCCATATCAGCTCCCATGGGCCTAAATTCCTAGTTGTGACCAAATGTTTGTTTGAACTTTCACCCTTATTTATTGCCTTCGAGGCATGGTTTTGTTTTGAAAGTAAAAAAAAAAAAGCAGTTCTAAGTAGTAGAGTTCCCCCAGTCAGGGAGGAAGTAGCTAACTTCTCCTCTTTCAATACAAATGAATAGCACACAACACATAACTCTATGAAAGGAACAAGAAGACATTTGTTTTTCATATATATATATATATAATCTGACCCTGCCATGAGGTTGGCCAAGATGCAGATAAGAACATTTTTAGTTGTCAATTTTTTTGTAGAATTAAAATTTGTGGAAATAAATAGTCTTATTCAGATTGTTCATCTCTCCGGTGGATATTTCCATGAACGTGTGTGACATTTACAAGCTTCCAGTGCTGAAGATGGTCGTGAATCCCCCTTCGGCTCCTTAACAGCTGTGCGCTGAGATTGTGTCGGTCACGCCGCTATTTCTTTCATCCTTTTTTTAGTAACGCAATTGACTTATTGTCTGGAAGGTCACAGTACAAGGAGGACTCACTAAGACATGTCACCCATGATTAGCTTGGGCCTCCAGCTGGCACTTTGAATAGCTGATAGATATGTCATTTTACAGATGCCAATGTGCAGGCAGTAAAGGCTCAGATAATATGTTATCTGCTTCCTCAGATTTTTCTGTTCCTGTTTGAGGTTGTATCCAGTTCTCCATACTTTACGTTTGGTTTTTGACATTTTGTTGCCAGCGGTGGGAATTATCGTAAATCGTTCTATTGCCCTATTAAAGAGCTATTTAAAGGGGTTTTCTTAGGACAGACAACCCTTTTAGATTTGAGAGCCCCGGAAGCGATCAGCTGATCGCCACAGGTCTGGCCCCTTAGAACTTAGTTAAACGGTTTATTTTGCCAGTGTGAGTTGACATCTTCTGATTGGGTGTAGTATTGGGGTATGTTCACACGATTAACAAAATACGTCTGAAAATACGGAGCTGTTTTGAAGGGAAAACAGCTCCTGATTTTCAGAAGTTTTTTTTAGCAACTCGCGTTTTTCGCTGTGTTTTTTACGGCCGTTTTTGGAGCTGTTTTCAATAGAGTCTCTGAGAAAACAGCTCCAAAAACGTCCCAAGAAGTGTCCTGCACTTCTTTTGACGAACCGTCATTTTACGCGCCGTATTTTGACAGCAACGCGTAAAATGACAGCTCGTCTGCACAGAACATCGTAAGACCCATTGCAAGCAAAGGGCAGATGTTTGCCGACGTATTGGAGCCGTCTTTTCAGGCGTAATGCGAGGCGTAAAACGCCTCCATTACGTCTGAAAAGAGGTCGTGTGAACATACCCTTACATGGCAGCCATTCAGATAAATGGCCGTCCGTGTAATACGTGGAATTGCCCAAGTCTGCCAGAGCGAGAGTCACAGCTTGTTATGCGTGGGACCACTCTCTCTATTCTGTCCATATGCCCTAATGGGGTATATGGACAGGTGGTGTTCTGATTGGACAACCCCATTGTGTTTTTTTGTAAAAATTTATTCATATTACCATTTAAATGTATTTTTTATCCATTATTTCTTATAACTCTACATTGTGCCGTTCCTCTGTTATTCCTCCTAGAAATTTATGAATAAATTGACAACTGGGTGTCAATAGGTCAGACTGTGTAGTGACACACCAACTATGTCCAATCAGTGCTGTCAGTCTAAGACAGTGTATGGACACGCCCCTTTGATAAGGGTAATGAAAACACCGTTATTAATTTATTCATCAATTTCTAGGAGGAATAACAGAGGAATGACACAACACAGAGTTCTAAGAAAAAATGCTCCAGAATTGTTATTTCATGGGGAATACAAGTATTTACTAAAATAGACATGTCAGAAGGGGTGACAGGGCCCCTTTAATGAGGTGCAGCGGCTATACATATAGGTTGCATTTATTTTATTAGAATTATTTCTATTTATTTTTGTTATACACGTATTGATTAGATGTTGCAGTAGGGTTTTATTTGTAATATTTATTTATTTTTTTAAATTATTATTTTTTATTATACTTTTTCTAATTAGTAGTAATATTTATATCTTTTGCAATTACATTTTTTTATTTTCTTTTAGCACATCCCCCAGTAGGTTAAAAAAGACCTTTGAGGGAAATTACTGCCGATGAAAGTCTGTACAAATTAGGACGGCTCATGGATTCTAAGGGGTTAAAGAAGAAATCTAAAATCCTTTTGTCACATTTCATACATGGTGGGGATATTAATGGCGTTCTTTCTGTAAATGTGGGTGGAAGCCCCTTCATGTACCCCGCACGAAGTCATCCTCTGTTATGGCTTGTCAGGAGATAAATTTAGGTTGATAAAATCATTCACATAATTGCGTCATGTGCAGCAACTGAGAATAGCGCGGCCCGTCAGTGCGTGCCTGCTGTCGTGGTTGCGCTACGTCTGCAGACACCTGCCAGCATCTTCATAGTATCCCTGGCAAAGGGTGGATTTCGGCATTGTTGAAGAAGTGTTTTTGATCTTTTCTATGTTACAGGATTCCGTTCCTCAGGGCGGTAATTATATTTGTAGTCTTTTTCTGTAATAGGATGTGGACTATATTAGCGGCCTCCTTAGCCTGGCATAAGTCGGTAATCTGTGTATCCTATATATCACAGTTGCTTTGTTTACTAGTAAATGGTTAAAAAAGCAAAGAATCCCCTCCCCCATCACCAGTAAATGTACATTCTTGGCTCCTCATCTGACAAGTTGCTAAATTTGTATTTTGGTTATAGCAAATTATTGTACAATGAAAAGTTATGCAATTTTCCAATGTACTTTCTGTATCCATTCCTCATGTTTTCAAAATCTCTGCTTGCTGTCATTCAATGGGAACCTAGGTCATGTGATGGACATACAGCTGCACGGCTGCGTACAGTTATCAGAGCTGTGTCTTGTAACAAGTTGTGCACCTGTGTGAAAAATTATTACATTTGATGACCGTAGAGTCAGTAGAAATTAAATTTGACTGGAAAACAATGTTTTGATGTATCTTTATATTGGTTTTAGCTTCATTTTTTCTGATAGAGAGCTCCAAATCCCCTCCATAGACAGAGCATTAAATAACATTCTGTCTGCCTGCAGCTGCCACTAGGGGGAGCTAAGGAGCTTACTGTTTGCTGTGTTATTATTGAGTTCAATGTATAAACAGTATGCAGTAAGCTGCCAGGCTCCCTCTAGTGGTGGCTTCGGGCAGACAATTTTATTATGTAACTGTCTATATAGGTGATTTGGAGCTTTGTATCAGAAACCTATTAAGAAATTAATCAGCACAGAACGTTGTACCTATAAAACATGATGATAACCATTGGACGGTCAATTTTACACGATGACCACTAATAAGCGATCGCTGACTATTGATATTGTTGTGTTCATTAAAAGGGTTGACTGGTGTAGAAAACCCATTTTCATATAACCTATTAGGGATTTCTGAGTCCATAGAGTGGGGTGCTCTGTTTAATAGCCTCATCTCTTGGCCAGAGTGGGTACTGTGTAATACTTAATATGCACTGTGGTGGCGCTGCAGGAAAATTAAACAGTTAGGGCTCATTCACACGAGTGTATTACTCATCCATGTGCTGTACGTTGAAATAACTGACCGCACCTGGTTGCCCATTAAAGTCTATGGGTGCGTGAAAACCACGCACAGCACATTGGCGACATCTGTCTGGGTTTTACGCATCACTTACATAGAAAAGCAGAGAAATAAATAAAAATAAAAAGTGCTTGCACAGGCGGGAAACATGCGTGCCACCGATGCCAATACACAACGCACACGGATATGAGATGTAGGGAAAACGCTGTGTTTTTTACGCACGCAAATCGTACACGCTGGTCTGAATGTCGCCTTACTGCCTGGTTTTTCTCCGATTACTGCCGATTCCTGAGGGTCCCAGAAAGAGGGAGACTTTGTGATCGACTTATCGTCAAGGGATCGTTCTGACAAGTAGGGATTGTCCAAAGCTGAGAATGCTTTTGAGCCTTTTATTTGCACCTATTGAGCAAAAAGATAATAATTTTTCGACGTTGATGTCTGTTTCTCTTATGTTGTTGTTGTAGTTTTATAATCCTTAAGCCACAAATGTGTTTTATGTTTTACTTACAGGGAACACAGATAGAATTTCATATTGGGGCCATTTTAGGAATTTCCACAATGGCAGGTAAGAGTCTGTAACATGAAAGTATACAGGGCATGGGGACCAAGGGAATTGGTATGATAACGATGTCATGTTTATGGGGGGGACTGTGGTTGGTGTATTGGGCATATTAAAGAGAACCTTTCCCCTCTCCTGACACGTCTTGTTTAGTAAATAACTATTCCCCATATTATAACAATTCTGGAGCATCTTTTCTTAGAACTCTACGTTGTGCCGTTCCTCTCCTATTCCTCTTAGAAATATATATTGACAACTGGGCGTTACCAGTTGGGGGTGTGTCCCTACCAAGTATGACACTGTCCAATCAGTGCTCACAGTCTCAAACTATGTAAGGACACACCCCTTTGACAAGCGGTATGTTAACACACAGTTGTCATTTTATTCCTAAATTTCTAGGCGGAATAACAGAGGAACGGCACAACGCAGAGTTCTAAGAAAATACGTCCCAGAACTGTTATTTCATGAGGAATATAATTATTTACTAAAATAGCTATGAGGGGACAGATGACAAAAGCCTTTAAGTATTTCCTGAGGCTGAAATCCCACTCTGAGAGGGATTTTGCTACGGTTGTATCCAGTCTAGACAATCATCTGTGAGCTAAACAGATTAGACTCCAGGCTGATACATTTTACCTGCACTGATACATTGTAGCAAACTATATAAAATGTATGCTGCTTATGTCTTTAGCTCACAAATGATTGTTTAGACTGGATACAATTGTAGCAAACTCTCAGCTGTGAAAAGTATTAGATCTGTGTGGGGTTTCAGCCTCTGAATATTTCCCTCCGTAGAGATATTGAATATTACTAGGGTGATAACTCCGGGTATAAGAGGCATCATTGGTTCTGTAGGTTACTGACATATCTCCTCATTATATTCAGTCTGGTCCTGATACAGACCCGCTGTGTATTCTCGCTCAGTAACGTTCAGGATTCGTGTGACCGCTCAGGGGCATTTATAATAAAGTGCAGCTATTTCTGGAGAGGTGAGGGGGTATCTTTTTGGGTTGGTAATGACTTCCTTCACAGACACTCGGGGGACGCCGCGCAGCGAGAACTGGATGAGGTTATTAATGAGTCATGATCTTGTCTCGGACTCTCAGGTGACTACAGATTCTGGGTCGGTGATGATGACGACTTTATACAAGACTTTGTAGCAGTTTCCCGGCTGTTATATCCCCAACATTACCCTAGATAATGTACCAAGAATGCGGGGGGGGGGGGGGGATAAAGAGTGTTATTGTTCCCTCCAAAAGACCCAATCCCCTCATCCCAACCAAACTCCAAGCCAGGGGTCGAAAAGTGAATAGGCCTCATTTATCAAACGGTCTAAGGCCTCATGCACACCGCCGTATTTTTCTTCTGGAAGTACAGACCGCATTTACGGACACATTAATTTCTATGGGCTGCGAACACCTTTCCATATTTTTACGCATGGGTGTCTCTGGCGTAGAAATGATAGAACATGTCCTTTTTACCAGTAGGATGTAATGGTAGGTCCAGTGCATGGCAGGGGCACAGGAGCTGTGTCTGTCCTCAGCAGTGCGTGCCTTTTGTAATATATACTGGACATACCGCTGCAATGACTGTGATCGGAGGTACCTCCGATCCTGGCCGTTTAACCTCTTTGATTTTGCGGTTAATAGCAACTACAACATCTAGTGAATTTGACTGAGGAATGGGGCTCCCTTTGTCACCCCATGAGCACTCCGCGAACATGATCGATGAGTTTCCATGGCAGCAAGAGACCTGACAAAGGCTCCTAGGTCTGCCTATTAGGCCAATCAGAAGCCAAAAGTCAATACAATAAATTATATGTACCCCAAAATGGTACAAAAAAGAAAACTGTCCCACAAAAAAAAAAACGCCCCCTTACAGCTACGTTGTTGGAAATATTGTTATGGATCTCGGAATGCAGCGACGCAAAATTTGTAAGTTCTTTTTCAGTTTGGTATCATCGTAATTGTACTGACCAATAGAATGCAGGTAACATATTATTTATACCACATGGCGCATGGCATAAAAGTAACAACTGCAACTTCTGCCAATAACAACTGCAAAAAAGTTATGGCTCTCGGAATGTATAGATGAAAAAATATTTTTTTCAGATCTAGGCCGGTCCTTGAGGGGTTAAAGTATAAATGAATCATTTGATAAATGATGATAAAATCTGGAAAGTTTGTCATTTTGGAGATCTGAGATGCTCCACCGCCGTCAGGCCATCTCCAACACATGACAACCTAGCGGATCTGTCTTGAGGCACCTCGTCTGCATGGAAAATACTCCCTCTACTGGCTAAGGCATGGTACAGCAGGAGGAGTATTTCTAATAGACATCTAGACAGCTCATGAACATGCTCAGGGGTCGTTTACCTGCTGGCGCTGGGCATAGAAATGCCAAAGACCTCCGAAACGTTGAATTTAAGTCAAATAAGACTTAAAAGCGATAGAGGGGCCTAACATGGGAATGCCATAGACCTCTAACTTTACAGTCTTTGCCAAGTGTTTACCTTTAACAACAACACCATCTATATAAAATGGGTAATTTTTGGAAAATGTAATTTAGGTAAATGGACGACTATGCAATATAAGGATGGGCCGTGTCTGCCAGAGTAAGAGACGTTTTTTGTTAGTGACCCTCTGCTCTGGCCGACCCGGCTCGGAAGGCTGTCCAAAATATAGTGCAGATTATTTTCTTAAGATCTATATCTTTATAGTCCTCTGAGTTCTGTTTTTCTCATACAGATCCCCTGCATAGACATGGATTTACAATATAACATTCTGATTGCCTGCAGCCCCCACTAGAGGGCGCTTCCTGCATACTTTTTATACAATGAATTCAATAATAAGACAGTATGCAGTAAGCTGCTGAACTCCCCCTAGTGGTGGCTGCAGGCAGTCAGAATGTCGTCTTTTAAAACTAATGTCTATGCAGGAGATTTGGAGCTCTGTATCAGAAAAACAAAGCTCTAATTTCATAATATATGTTTATGGCGGTCAATCTGCACAAAATTGTGGATCTGAAAACGACCTGATGATATAGGTGGAGATGATCAGAAATGTCCTGTGTGACTCAATATTGATGCACTGTATAAGTGTTATATCCCACGTCATCATTTTAATTCGGTTCTTTGCAGCTGCTGCTCTAGGAAACCTGGTGTCCGATCTTGCTGGACTTGGGTAAGTTCCTTAAGAGTCTATTTTGTATCCCTCTACATGTGTGTAGCCAGAAATTCATCATATCTTGCCCCATTATAAGACCTATATGGGAAGGAGGGGTGATCAATTTTTGGATGCCCAAGCAAAAAAGGTGAAAGTGGACACTGATTTCCGCCTTCCGTCCTCTTCTAATGTTTTCGGTTTGTCCGGAGTTGTTTTGTACATGGTTGGCCCGGTCACCGAAACAATTTACCGCTGCTCAGACAAAAAGAATATGATCTAAAATGTGTGCAGAAAGGCAGGTGCAAACAATCGACCAAATCAGAGATAATCGCTCTCCACGAATTCAGTGATCTGCAACCACAGCGGATGGAAAATTGCTTCATCTATATCTAGGAATAGCAGGGCTGAGCGTGTAGAAGGCTTAATTGAATTTGCATATGCATCAGAGAACAGCGTGATAATTAGCAGGAAGCCTCCGTGAGTAGCGTCACCTTGTACGCCGCGAACCCTTCTCTGTCCGTTTTCAGTTTTATTGTAAAGGGGCTTCATATGCCCTATTAGGGTTCTCGATCAGGACCCCCAGACACTCTCTGCTCTCTCTCTCGTTCTGAGGGAACGGTTGTGTCCCTCGCAATATTCAGATGGCTGTTGATTTCAATGAGCTCTGTGCAATATACTTCACTTCCCGCGCAGAATTCCTCCTACTATCCATTTGGATATCAAGTAGACGGGTCCCTGAAGAGACATCGACCTAATGCAGTCAGAGCCCATTTGCAGTAAAGTAATTTGCACGCTCATGCTGTTAAAAATTTGGGCAAGCACCAATTGTAATTAATCCCTTTTAAAGGGAAATTCCATTTTTAAAGAGGATCCGTTATCCTCTCCTGACACGTCTGTTTTAGGAAATAATTGCATTCCCCGTGATCGAATGATTCTGGAGCATCTTTTCTTAGAACTCTGCGTTGTGCCGTTCCTCTGTTATGCCTCCTAGAAATTTATGAATAATTGACAACTGGGTGTTACCAGTTGGGGGGGTGTCGCTACACAGACTGACACTGTCCAATCAGTGCTGACAGTGAGACTGTAGGGACACGCCTCTGACAAGATGGTAACACCCAGTTGCCAATTTATCAATAGATTTCTAGGAAGATTAATAGAGGAACGGAATAACACCGAGTTCTAAGAAAATATGTTCCAGAATTGTTATTTCATGGGGAATACAAGTATTTACTAAAATAGACGTGTGAGGAGAGGGGACAGGACATCTTTAAATTCATGGCTTAAATCTACATAAAGGGTGAAGTAATTTTGCCTATACTTAGGCCTTATTCACACGAGCGTATTTCACGTCCCTGTTATGCGTGTTAAAACAACGGACGTCACACGGACCTATGCAATTCAATGGGAGCCATTCAGACATTCAGTGTTTTTCACGCAGTGTGTGTCCGCTGTGTGAAACTCACTGCATGTCCTATTCTTCTGCGTTTTTTGCGCATCACTCACCCATTGAAGTCAATGGGGGCGTGACAATCACGCACAGCACACGGACGCATATCCGTGCGCCATGCTTTTTTTACGCAACAGTTGCTAAAGAGATGATGAGGAAATAAAAACACCTCCTTCAGTTTATTTTGCTGACGTAAAAAACACATAACATACGTGCGTAAAAAACGCAAACACGTGCTGTACACGGATGTTACACGGATTGCAATGCAAAAAAAACGCTGCATTTTTTACGCGCGCAAAAAGCACACGTTCATGTGAATAAGGCCTTAGTATTGTTATGTTCATACCAATGTGGTAATAATTTTTTTTTTTTTCATGTACACCGCTGTTTTCAAAATTCTGCTGGTCATCCTTGGAAACAGACTTTTGTTTAGCTCCACCCTTCTGTCAGACATGTGACATAGCAGCTGAGCTTTAGCTGTGTAAGGGTATGTTCACACAACCAAGTTTCAGACGTAATTCGGGCGTTTTACGCCCCGAATTACGTCTGAAAAAACGGCTCCATTACGCCGACAAACATCTGCCCATTACTTTCAATGGGTTTTACAATGTACTGTGCCGACGACCTGTCATTTTACGTGTCGCTGTCAAAAGACGGCGCGTAAAAAAGACGGCTCGTCTAAAGAAGTGCAGGACACTTCTTGGGACGTAATTGGAGCCGTTTTTCATTGACTCCATTGAAAAACAATTACGTCCGTAATGGACGCCACGAAAAACACGAGTACGAGCAATTACGTCTGAAATTCAGGAGCTATTTTCGCCTGAAAACAGCTCCGTAATTTCAGACGTATTTTGCGCTGTCGTGTGAAAATACCCTTACGGTCATCTGAGCTCCCAGAATGCATTGCTTCCTGGTAAAAGAAACCAGCAGAATTCTGAATTTAGCTGTAGACTGAATGGAGAAAAAAAACATAATGGAATTCAGAATCCGTGGAAGATGAGTGAAGCAAAGGATTTGGAAAGTTACTCAGCGTTTTATGTAGATTTCAAATACATGGATTGCACTGTAATCTGTCGGGGAACCTGACGGCCAGTGTTCAATTTCCCTGCATCGCCACCAATAGAGAAATAAAGCATTACACAATTCCCCTTGAAATCAATGGGCTTTCAGTGTAATGTATGAACATGCAGGGTCCTCCACAGGGAAATACACTCTTTTTATCTGTCCTCCTCTCTGACTAATAGATGAGGGTCCTGAATACAAAACTCCCCCTCTATTCACTCAGAATTCCCAACCAGGGTATCTGAACATAAGTTTTCTATACCAGACAATCACTTTAGTTTTTATTATTTCTTTAGTTTTTCCACCTTAATAACATCTCATTTCTGGGGGTCCCTGCAGTGATTTACTCTGGGCTCCCGGCATCGGTTGCCTTGGGCTCCCGGCATCGGTTGCCTTGGGCTCCCGGCATCGGTTGCCTTGGGCTCCCGTCTCCGGTTGCCTTGGGCTCCCGGCATCGGTTACCTTGGGCTCCCGGCAGCGATTAATTACCTGGGTTCCCGGCAGTGGGACCAGGTGTCGCTAAGATTGGACAACTGCTTTGATTTTATTAAGAGGCGGATGTAGACTTTATTTTCTTTACTTTCTTATTGTGAAGATTATACTTAATGTGGTAGTAAAATATATTGTGGTAGTTTATATGTATTCTATATATTTTTCCGGTAGGCTGGCGGGTTACGTTGAAGCAATATCTTCACGACTTGGGTTGCCGATTCCAGATTTATCACCCAAACAAGCAGATATGTGGCAGACACGTGTTAGTGCACATATGGTACGTAAATCCCTGTTTTCACTCATCTCCATACATATTTATAAACACTGGAGTGCCCCTTTAATTATGACTCACTTTTCTATAAAGTGTTCTTACACAAAATCAGACCATTAATCATATATATTTGAAATATTAAAGGAGATGTCCAGGGTTAGAAAAACATGGCTGCTTTCTTCCAAAAACCACATCACACATTTCCACAGGTTGTGTGTGGTATTGCAGTTCAGCCTCATTCACTTTAATGGAGCTGAGATGTAATACCACACACAACCTGTGGATAGGTGTGGCACTGTTTTTGAAAGAAAGTAGCCATGTTTTTCTAACCCTGGGCAACCCCTTTAATAAAGTCTACATATTCTGAGATTCCGATGTCCTGCAGCCTACATCCTTGCATTTTTATTATAATTACTATCCTAATTATTATATTTTATTATCAAAATCATTACCAATGTTTCCAAGTTCAGGGGAGACTCCCGTGAAAACCATCTTTCCCATCTGAATTTCTTGTTGCCTGTAGTTTATATCCTGCAGGGGGATGGATTTAACACAATGCCTGTGTCATGCGTGCTGCAGCACATGGCACAGTCTGCGGCCTCTCCTGTGCATTTTTCTTTGCCTTACAACTGCATCTGTTTCTTTCCGGCATCCTGCATAAAATTAGGAAAAAGTTACTTATCTATAGCTCCTGATAGACCGGATATGTTCACAACTCTCTATGTGATGTCTGGTAAAGGAAACATGGGATATGTAGTCACCAGGGCTGCTGCCAACGCACATTGATTTGTACAAGACGGTGGCCAGAAGTTCAATAAGTCTCATAATAAGGAAGTTAGAGGTGGTATTGGGGGAAATAGAAGAACACTGTTATAATGTTGACTGGGTTAGAGGGGTGATGGGAATAAATAAATATATCTGCAAGTCGCTTCATATGGGAGCTTTATCAAAAATGAAATATCTGATTACTACGGGAGAAAGGGAGATATAAAAGCCTATTTATAATAATTCTATGCCTCCTGGTTGTTAGGCAGTATTTCCCTAGCAACCAGTCTAGCAATTACTCCGCTGCTTAGGTCAAAACTATTGGCAAGTGGCGATGCGCTGACATCAGAAATGGGCAAAGATTCTTGTCCGGGCCATTACACAGTTGAAGCTTCATTATTAGTCAGATTTTCTGAAATAAAGCAGACCACCTCTTTAATCCGTAACATTTTAGGTTCTGCTTGGGTTGCGCACCACCCCTCTTATTGCATAACATCCATATTGGTTTACAGTCTATTCACGTTTTGTTTGCAGTGTACGGCTACCAGCCTATACCAGCCCGATGGGGGCCGAAAGGACACTCTTTTGGCCTCTGTCGTGTGAATGGGAGCCTATGCCAAGCGGACACTGCAGTGTGAATAGATTCTTCGCTATATCTGTTTTAGGCCAAATTCAGACTTGTCTATCGAGGGATTCGTGAAAACGGAACAAAATAGGACATTTTCTATTTTTCAACGGACCCTTCACACGGTCCGTTGAAACAACAACCGTGTGAACGGCCCCATTGAAATGCATGCGTCCATGTGACGGCCGTTGTTCTAACGCCCATCACACGGACATATACTACGGTCGTCTGAATTCGGCCTTCTTTAATGTGAAGTTCTTTCTACGGTGCTATTAAAGGGGCTTTTTCATCTTGGACAATTATGGAATATCTACTGAGCCCTTTTTTGCCAAGTGAGGCTGCCACCATTAAGAATGAATGGAGAGGTGGAGCGGACCCCTATCTATCAGACATTTCTGGCATAGCCACAGGATACGATCTAGTATATAAGATGGGAATACTACTTTAGGCCTCATGCACACGACCATAGCTGTCTGCACGGTCCGTGATTACGACATGGACGGCACGAGGAGTGTCATCCGCGGACCGTCCACAATCACGGACCATGCACATGCAAGAATTTATTACGTTTAATGAGCCTGGACCGCAAATGCGGCCCGTAAAATGACACGTCATTTTTTTTTTCCGGTCCAGGCTCCGGGCAATACACGGACCGTAGAACCATGGTCATGTGCTTTGTCCCATATGATATAATGTTCCCTATACTAACTGTAATTGCGGATAGTATGCGGAGGCAAATGCACGGCCATGTGATTGGGACCTTAATGTGTCCCACCAATGCGCTGATCTCTCTATTCCTGTAACTTAATTACGATGTCGAATATTCCAGTCCATCCTATTAGACCCATATGATATTAATAATGTGTATACAGAACCTCATGTCTCTGTTGTGATCTTAGGTTGAAGTCTTTACTTGGTTGTCAATTTGTTCCTTCTTGGGGAGTATAAATAATTTATGGCCTGGGATCTGCTCCTGCCAAGTCTCTGCTTTTGGGATTTGAGGACAAAGTGATAAGATGTTTAGAATACGCTGCAAAACAAATCCAGCGTACGGTATGTGCTTATGGCGGAACCAGCGTTGAGTATTTAGTGTCAGCCGTCTGCTTATGTTTTTTTTTTTTTTTTTACTGGAATAAAGGCGACGCGAACCATTGCGCCTACTATTAGGGCTACTCCAAACGTGGCGCAAATACTCCGGATTTTCCGCAAAGTATTTCAGCGTAATACAGTAGCAGAGGAGTGAATGAGATTTCAAGAAATCTGAACCACACGCTGCATACGTGATATGCGGAGATTCCGCACACAGATTGACAGGCGGTGCGTTTTTTGAAGCCGCAGCATGTCCATTGTGGTTGCGGAATCACCAGTATTTTGTTGCGAGTTTTCCTCTATAAATTCAATGGGGATCTAAAACCCGCAACAGAAAGTCAAGTGTTGCGATTTGTCCGGCAGAATCGCAGTGATTACGTGGCAAAAATCGCAACTTAGAAAAAAAAACAAAACCTTATACTTACCTCTGACGCTCTGCAGGCCCGGCCTCCTTGGTTGACGTTTCATTCCATGTGATCGCAGCAGCCAATCACAAGCTGAAGCGTTCTCCTGGGATGAAACGTTCTCTCAGGAGGCCGGCCTGCCAGGCGGCCGACTGATGCTGCAGTTTTCTGCAGCGGACATTACGGACGAAAAACTGCACCACAATTTGGTTGTTTTTCGCCCGGAATTCCCTGCGGCCACCAGGTGGATACGCTGTGTAGATTTTACGCAGCGTATCTGCCCCGTGTGAACTTACCCTTCGTTTGTTTTTTTTCATACTCTGCCCTCTGTGGTGGCAACAGGTACTATCTGTATTCGACTTTAATAGGAATCACATACAACTGTATACAGAGCACAACCCCTAGTGGTGGCAATAGGCAGCAAAGATTTTGACAAGCATGAATGTGAAGAAACGGGAGAACGGTGATCTATACTAAAGAAAGGGAGCGTAGTAGCCTTATCAAGTACACTTAGAGAATAGGACTCTCCTGAGCATGAAATGGTTGATAGCAGGGAACAATAGATTGCGTTAATTGGTAGAACTGGAGAGAGTATAGACGTTTGGTCCGTTTGAGATGAGAAATATTATTTTTTTTTTTTTTTTTTTTTTTTTCTTTTTTTTAATACCATTTAGCGACACAAATATTATTAGTTTTTAAAAAAATAATAATTTTACATTATCGGTATAACTGATGCACATATGATTTTGTACGCCCAGACAGAAACATTAACTAAGGGAGAAGAAAAAAAGATACACGGCGCCACATAGTGCAATAAAGCAAGGGAGTACAAGGAGCAATTTGATGTAGGAAAATTGCTCACCTTTACAAGTGGATACCGTTACGTATCTCACAAGCCAGAAAGCTGCTGCCAGGTCCGTGCACAAGCAAAAGGAGTTTTGCTGTCAGAAGGGATCAAAGGATAAGGAAAAAAAGGGGACCAACGGCGCTGCTATAGACAATGTCGAGGCAAAAGATGATGATTGATGTTTAATGAATGAGGCTACGCGTTTCGACACCGTACCGGCGTCTTCATCAGGCCAATACAAATTGTGCGATATGCACACGTTTAAATACAAAAAGAAATGAGACATAATTGCAAAAAAAGAAAAAAAGAACCGCCAATAAGGGCGGGTCAAAGGTCAAATATATAAATTACATAAGTACTGATGTGCAAAACAGCGCGTTATAAGGTTTGTTCAGAAAAAACAATGTAAACATAAATAAAATATGGTAAATACAATAAAACTGCAAAAAATCACTAACAGCGTATTAAGAATGAACATATTAGATCAAAAACAACACACAAACGTTAAAAATCTTTGTATTAATTATATTACGTATTCGTCTTAATATTAGTATGGGATTGCAAACATCATTCTATAAAATGTGTTAAAAAAGAAGAATTACCGTAATGTGAAAGGAAATATTCAAAGCGTCCCTGAGCTCCTAGGTAACGCTAAGAATACGGTGGCCGAAAGGGGACAATATACTAGATGGACCGCATTTGGAACGCAACAAGATACTCAACGGTCACATGAGCAATGAACCGCAGGATAATAAATGGACCGCTTTTGGAACGCAACAAGGTCCTCACAAGAGCAAAGAGCCGAAAATGTAATGAAAACGCAGGAACTATAAGAATAACGGCAAATCACAGCAAGGGAGAAGATTACAAAGGTAAGTAAAAGGACTAATTAAAAGTGCGATAATATATGAGTTATGAAAGTATGGGAATGCAATAAAACATGATACAATATGATACAATGATAATCAGTTGCTTAAATTAAATGAAAAAATACTCTATAAAAGATACTCTATAAAGGATACTCTATAAAGGATATTGTAATGAGAGAAACAATTAAAGGGAAACGTATATTCAAATAGCATATATAATATCATATAAACATTAATAAAAAAAGTAGGACAAATAAAACATTAATCAAAATATAATAAAGCAAGGTACAGTTAGACTTAGTATACCCAAATATATATACGTATATATCAGATTAAAATTATTCTAGGGACGTTTCGGTGAGATCATTTGGACCACTAGGGTGTAAAGTCTCAAGCTTGAAAATCCAGAAATTTTCTCTCTGTTTTAGCCTGTTAAACCTATTTGGCACATCTAATGGGATTTGTTCTATTGGTGTTATGACAATATTTTCAAAATTGCAATTATGTTTAAATGCACAGTGACGGGAGACACTGTGCTTGAGAAAACCTTGTCTAACATTAAAACGATGTTTATTAACCCGATTCCTAAGCGTTTGGGTAGTCCGACCTACATATTGTAAACCACAGGTACAGTGCAGCAAATAGATTACATATGTGCTCCCACAGTCCAAATGATTTTTAATGGGAAAAAAAGCCCTAGTTTTAAATGAGGAGAATTCGACTACTTTATCAGAAATATTAGCACAACAAAGGCATCTCTTATGCCCACAAGAATATGACCCCTTAATATTTGATAGAGGGTCTACAATTTCCTTTTTTATGACAGGTAATTTACTAGGTGCTAAAATATTTTTCAGGGTTTTTGATCTTCGGAAAGTAATTAGAGGTTTAGCTGGGAGCAAAGGTTTAAGGAAAGGATCACTAGTCAAGATGTGCCAATGTTTCAGAAGGATAGACCTAATGTGTTTGCTACCTTTATTAAAGGACGTAATAAAATTCAAGTTGTATTCAGTTGGTTTGACTTTCTTACTGTCGGTAACGCTTGGTACTATTGCTTGGATACATTCTAGTTGTGTCATGCCTCTAGCTCTTGATTCTGCCCCCTTGGCCTGATGAAGACGCCGGTACGGTGTCGAAACGCGTAGCCTCATTCATTAAACATCAATCATCATCTTTTGCCTCGACATTGTCTATAGCAGCGCCGTTGGTCCCCTTTTTTTCCTTATCCTTTGATCCCTTCTGACAGCAAAACTCCTTTTGCTTGTGCACGGACCTGGCAGCAGCTTTCTGGCTTGTGAGATACGTAACGGTATCCACTTGTAAAGGTGAGCAATTTTCCTACATCAAATTGCTCCTTGTACTCCCTTGCTTTATTGCACTATGTGGCGCCGTGTATCTTTTTTTCTTCTCCCTTAGTACATCGTGCTGAGCGATTGACACACCCGGTCCGTGGGTGTATCGTCTCGGGTCTTGCAAGGATTTCTACTTTGGACACAGCTTTTGTTGTATAGAGCCTTGGACACAGGCTGCCTACTTTCATCATCTCATTCTATAACCCTCCTTACTAAAGACCTGTCGTAAGATTTAATCAAGAATTTTTTTGCGACTCAGATTACTGCTGTTGATTTTATCTTTTCCGCTCGGTCATGTTGGAATCTATTACGACGAGGGTTAAAACCCTGGAGTCTTTAATAACACAAATGACAAGTGTGAACTCGGGTTCTGTTGACACAACACTATCTGATGTACCTATAGACCTTGAACAAACCAAAGTTATGACTGGACTTTTTTTACGTTTGGAGGACATGCTTAAAGAAGAAGCGTTTCATAGTATAGACTGTTATTTTTTGAATCGATATGCAACAGAGAAGATTGCCCCTAGGGGCCTGAGACTGTTTTTCAATTCACCTTATCCTGCTGATCAGGATTTTAGCGATAATTGGTTCAAATACATTGAACACTGCAGCATGGGATTTATTGACCGCCTGATATATAAAAGGTCTGAATTATGCCTTACTTTTGCTTCTACCATAGAGGATCTTATTAGCCAGTTTGATCCTTTTTGTCTACATCCTGATTTTAAAAAATTAGAATATTCCATCTTGGATCGACTGCAAATTTTTGAAAAAAATTTAATTGCCAAAAAAATGCGTAAATTTGAAAGGGATATGAAAGATTATCTAAATAATAAACTTGGTGATTGGACCTGCACGCGTCCTATTACTACTAAACTCTTCCCTCCTATTAATACTCCCAAAACACTTAATAAAACATTAGGTGTACCTCTACTCACTAAAGGACCATGGCCTAAAAGTGGTTACCGTGGTACGGGTGCCACTTCATCATCTAGAGTAGATCATAAACAAGGCGCCAGGGATTTATCATCCCCTAGACGACCCATTTTTGATCAATCAGCCACAACGAGTGTTGCCCTCCCCTGTACTATTCCCTCTCTGTCTTGTCCAGTTAACGCTGTTTCTCACTCCTCATCTAGTGCCAGTTAATTTTGCCCACACATTCAACCTACGTCCAGTTTTTTGCCCTTGGGTTTAATTCCGCAGCATGCTTTTAGGGCTCATGATTTAGACGCACATTTGAAACTACTAAATCTTATTCCAGATACACCTCCTGGTTTCCTATCTGACACTTCAATATTCAATGATTCAATAGATATCACCATATGTTCCACCGGTTCCTCCTCGCCCAATTTACCCATTATTCACCCCATTCCCTTGGTCTCACAGGCCTTTTCCGATGATCCTATCATTCACACTCCTTCTTTTTTAGGTCTGTCTGCCCACCTCACCATGCCCCCTATCAGTTCCACTCTTCCATCCCAAGATGTCCATCCGTTATCACATCACTCAAAGACTCAGAACATCAGCACCTATTTTCAAAAAATTCCAAAATCCTCATCAAAAAGAAAATTAGAAGGAGATTCAGAGGCTGTAGGGGGGGCAGAAGTCTACACAAGGACCCTTCCCCTCTCACCAAAGAAAAAATACAGACTGACTCAGTAAAAATTTTTAATTTATCCAAACACATCTTCAATGACATTGAACTGAGTTTACTTTCCAAAGGACTATCCTTTTGCCCCACGTCTTCCCCTGATGAATTCGACCTCTTTATGGACCTTAATAAATTTTTGCGCAAACTGACCCTCCAACGTCACTTTGCAATATCTCCCTCTGTGCCCAATCCGGTTATTCTTCCATTAGATATCACCATGCCTGTAAGAACCAATGTACAACCTAAATCTGGATTCTATCCCCTCCACCATCGGGGTCCTGCAATCGAAATATTCTCAAATCTAATTAGCAATGACTTCAAGAGTATAGTACAAATTTCTAAAACTCCGGATAATTTGTCTAAATCTCAGCGTAATTCCTTGAAAAACTTACAAAAAATGTCTGACATAGTTATACGCTCTGCAGATAAAGGGGGTGGTATCGTGGTACAAGACAGAGGAGACTATGTCGATGAAGCTTTGAGATTGTTATCGGATACATTATTTTATGAAAAACTTACTTCTAATCCCATTCCTAAGTATGAACATGAATATAAAATACTCATTGAGTCAGCTTTTAAAGACGATTTATTAAGCAAAAAAGAGAGGAGTTTTCTCACTGTGCCTTTTCCTGCTACTCCCTTCATGTATCATCTCCCAAAGATACATAAGTCCTTGTCTAACCCTCCAGGTAGACCTATCATCTCTGGAATAGGATCCCTTACTAATAACTTGTCCCATTTTATTGATCTCCACCTACAACCGTTTGTTTTAAAATTACCTTCTTTCCTTAAGGACTCCACCCAATTGATTAGGGAGTTATTCGAATTGCAATCTAACTGTGACATATCTGATCTGAGTTTTCTAACTGCTGATGTGTCTTCTCTATATACCAACATTCCACACTTTCTTGGTATGGAAGCCATCTCCTCATATCTTGTATCGGACCTTCGTTTCTCTAATAAACAGCTTAATTTTATTATTGAATGCATAGATTTTATTCTAACACACAACGTTTTTACATTTGAAAATTATTTTTATAGACAGTTAAAGGGGTGCGCAATGGGGTCGCGGTTCGCACCCTCCTACGCAAACCTGTACATGGGCTGTTTTGAGGAATCCCATATATTGAATGCACATAATTTTTCCAACAATATTGTCTTTTATAAACGTTATATTGACGATTTATTTTTCATTTGGAAAGGCGACATGGCCTCTGCTATTGCTTTTATGGATCTTTTAAATATTAATAATTTTGGTCTAAATTTTACGTATACTTTTTCGGGTACCACTATAGACTTTTTAGATCTCACTATCACTAATAATGGCAGTCATTTTTCTACCAAGACCCATTTCAAAAGTGTGGACGTAAACAGTTATCTGGATTTCAGTAGTGCACATTACATTCCCTGGCTTAAAAATGTCCCTTTCGGCCAATATCGCAGAATAAGAAAGAATTGCTCTGACGATAGTAGTTTTAATAAAGAGTGCGTTATTCTAAATAAAAGGTTTTTAGATAAAGGTTTTCCGGGGACTTTGATTAAGGGGGCAGAATCAAGAGCTAGAGGCATGACACAACTAGAATGTATCCAAGCAATAGTACCAAGCGTTACCGACAGTAAGAAAGTCAAACCAACTGAATACAACTTGAATTTTATTACGTCCTTTAATAAAGGTAGCAAACACATTAGGTCTATCCTTCTGAAACATTGGCACATCTTGACTAGTGATCCTTTCCTTAAACCTTTGCTCCCAGCTAAACCTCTAATTACTTTCCGAAGATCAAAAACCCTGAAAAATATTTTAGCACCTAGTAAATTACCTGTCATAAAAAAGGAAATTGTAGACCCTCTATCAAATATTAAGGGGTCATATTCTTGTGGGCATAAGAGATGCCTTTGTTGTGCTAATATTTCTGATAAAGTAGTCGAATTCTCCTCATTTAAAACTAGGGCTTTTTTTCCCATTAAAAATCATTTGGACTGTGGGAGCACATATGTAATCTATTTGCTGCACTGTACCTGTGGTTTACAATATGTAGGTCGGACTACCCAAACGCTTAGGAATCGGGTTAATAAACATCGTTTTAATGTTAGACAAGGTTTTCTCAAGCACAGTGTCTCCCGTCACTGTGCATTTAAACATAATTGCAATTTTGAAAATATTGTCATAACACCAATAGAACAAATCCCATTAGATGTGCCAAATAGGTTTAACAGGCTAAAACAGAGAGAAAATTTCTGGATTTTCAAGCTTGAGACTTTACACCCTAGTGGTCCAAATGATCTCACCGAAACGTCCCTAGAATAATTTTAATCTGATATATACGTATATATATTTGGGTATACTAAGTCTAACTGTACCTTGCTTTTATTATATTTTGATTAATGTTTTATTTGTCCTACTTTTTTTATTAATGTTTATATGATATTATATATGCTATTTGAATATACGTTTCCCTTTAATTGTTTCTCTCATTACAATATCCTTTATAGAGTATCCTTTATAGAGTATCTTTTATAGAGTATTTTTTCATTTAATTTAAGCAACTGATTATCATTGTATCATATTGTATCATGTTTTATTGCATTCCCATACTTTCATAACTCATATATTATCGCACTTTTAATTAGTCCTTTTACTTACCTTTGTAATCTTCTCCCTTGCTGTGATTTGCCGTTATTCTTATAGTTCCTGCGTTTTCATTACATTTTCGGCTCTTTGCTCTTGTGAGGACCTTGTTGCGTTCCAAAAGCGGTCCATTTATTATCCTGCGGTTCATTGCTCATGTGACCGTTGAGTATCTTGTTGCGTTCCAAATGCGGTCCATCTAGTATATTGTCCCCTTTCGGCCACCGTATTCTTAGCGTTACCTAGGAGCTCAGGGACGCTTTGAATATTTCCTTTCACATTACGGTAATTCTTCTTTTTTAACACATTTTATAGAATGATGTTTGCAATCCCATACTAATATTAAGACGAATACGTAATATAATTAATACAAAGATTTTTAACGTTTGTGTGTTGTTTTTGATCTAATATGTTCATTCTTAATACGCTGTTAGTGATTTTTTTGCAGTTTTATTGTATTTACCATATTTTATTTATGTTTACATTGTTTTTTCTGAACAAACCTTATAACGCGCTGTTTTGCACATCAGTACTTATGTAATTTATATATTTGACCTTTGACCCGCCCTTATTGGCGGTTCTTTTTTTCTTTTTTTGCAATTATGTCTCATTTCTTTTTGTATTTAAACGTGTGCATATCGCACAATTTGTATTGGCCTGATGAAGACGCCGGTACGGTGTCGAAACGCGTAGCCTCATTCATTAAACATCAATCATCATCTTTTGCCTCGACATTGTCTATAGCAGCGCCGTTGGTCCCCTTTTTTTCCTTATCCTTTGATCAGACAGAAACATGACAAACCCCGTAATAAGTCATTAGGGTCTGTTCCAAAACTGACTCGTCACGTTGATTTGCATAAATTAATTTTATGCAAATTAGCCAGTGTAAATATATGCCCACCTTTCTTTTTTTAAATTGCTCAAATGCATCGAAGATAGAAAATAAATATTAAAGTTGTAGATCTGGTGTTTCCATGGTCACAGACTACAAGCTAACCCTGTGTGACTTCAAAGAAGATTTCAAAAATAAATACTTCACGTAAACTTTGAAGACTTTCCATCAAGACTTTTTGATCTTTTTCAGCGTACGGTTACTCAAAGGTTCATGGAACGTTCTGACAGTTTATCTACAGTGTTTGTTCTGCAACCTTTGAGATCGTCACTAGGATATGCTCCTTGATCTCTGCATTTTACAGTTTCTTCAAAAAATAAAGAAAAAAAATCCCCAAAACATTTGCTTTTACACTTATCACAGACCATATCTCAGTGGATACTCGATATTTAATCTCAACAGGGTTTGAAAGTCGCAAAAACTATACACAGCCCTAGAGATTCACTTATAGGTCCATCCTTATTTTTTTGAAATCTCTTCTACTCACATCCAGAGCTGCGTTTTATAATTCTATCAGTTTCCTCTTAGTTCTTGGGATGCAGAACTTTACATTTCTCTGTATTCCATTGATGGGTCAGGTGAGATGGGGTACTGATCTGTAGTCACATCTTCTCTTATACCCCAGAGCTGCATTCATAATTCTGCTGGTTTCATGTTAACTCTGACTGTTAGACTTTAATCAAGCAGTGGGCAGTAGGGAAATGCAATGTATAGAGCATGGTTCATTTTGTTGCATTGTGGGAGATGTAGTGTTTACATCAGGCACTGTTTAGTAACCTGATGTAGAAAGAAGTCCCACAATGCAGTGTGCCAGAACGCAGAGCTCAGCATTTAGAGGTGTGACTGTCAGCAGAGTGCTGACAGATTACAACAAGCAGGCAGCAGAATTCTGAATGCAGCTCTGAGTTCGAATGGAGCATTAGATGGAACGAATAAAACGGGAAGTGTGTTTGAACAATTTCTAAAAGCAAATTAACATAATTTTTTTTAATTTTTCTTCTTTTCTAGGGAAAAGCAATAGGGGTTGCCATTGGCTGCATTTTGGGAATGTTCCCTCTCCTGTTTTTTAAATGGGATAACGAGGAAAAAGAAAAAAAGAAAAAGTGAGATTTTATAGCCCCGTAAACTCATACCTCAGCCAAGTACGGTCTCCATCTTTACAGCCGTCAGAGTGAGATACTTCGAGGACACTTCTATCTGGGAACAACATTCAGCATGACCCCACCCCACAGATTTCTGCCTTCCATTTACTCTGAACCCAAGAAGGAACCATCAGACTTGTCTACGACGCACAACGACAGACTCGTTATTTTCCTTCCTTCTGCCGAACTTCTGATTTGGAATAAATTTGAACTTTTCCTTCACTAAACCTGGTTGTCTTTGCCGATATCTCGAAAACTGGAGATAATTCTCACTGTCCTGTCTCTATTCTACTCTGACGCTCAAACCCCACCATGGATCTCATGTATCAAAACCGGCTTAGAGGTAAAGTGGCCTCATTGCCCATAGCGACCATCGGTTCCGCCATCAAAAAAGATGGCGGAACCGATGGTCGCTATGGGCAATGAGGCCACTTTACCTCTAAGCCGGTTTTGATACATGAGATCCATGGGCCTCATCCATGGGCCTCATTTATCAAGCTGTAACCAATCCACACAATGCAAAAAAGCATTGTGTGGATTGGTTACAGCTTGATAAATGAGGCCCATGGGGCTTCCCATAGCATAACGCACCCTGGTCTTGACTGAATGTTGCATTATCTTCTACTTCCGTAAAATTATCTATGGCTTCCACAATTTAATAATTTTTTTTTAATTTTTTTTTGCATGATTTCTTTTTTCCTTACTTTGGCATGCCTTATACTAGACTGATCTGCATTTAGTATTATTTTTTATTTTTTGTAAAAGGTTAAAAAAAAATTGGTGAAAATTTTAACATTTTTTTCCCCTCTCTTTTTTAACAATGAAGAAAAAAATGACAATGTTTACCAGCCGGTTTTATTGGAGCACAGACAGGGCAAATGTAGCAAAGTATTTAATTCACGGGTGTAGTACATATAAATCCTGTGATTTTATAGGTGGTCATACAATGAATGTGAGAAATATTGGTGTGTTTTTTTTTATTTATTTAGGAGCGTGTGGGTAATAAACTTTTTAGGCTTAGCCTCAGGCTGCTTTATCTGAAAGGAAGTTCGGGTAACCAATCACAGGACAGTTAAGAAAGGGGCGGAGCTGACAATTGTAGAATGGATTACGTTGGCAAAGGTGGCTTAGATAGTGGTCAGAAATGTTTTTGCAGGTGGACACTTCCTTTTAAGTATGTTTATTGGTCTTCCCAGGCTTTGCAGAATACAAATTTGCGTGAACGTATGTGAGTTATGTATCGAACTAACAGGACTCATTAAAGCCACAAACGAACAAAGCTTTTGTATTTATAACCAGTTATGCTGTAATGTTATAGGCGGGGAATGTTTTTTGTTTTTTTTTCTTTTTGTTAAATCAACTGCTTTATTAGTTTGTTCATTTTTATTAAAATTGTATATATAATAACAGTTGTCTGATAAAATATAATATGATATAATAGACCCTAAACTTGGAACCTGTTTTCTCTGTATTTTTATTTAAGGGAAACTGTTTTCTCTACACTATTAAAAAAACAAAACAATTACCCCCCCCCCCCTCCCCTCCGCAGTGGGCTGGAGTTTGCACACTGCCTGTGACATGCATGCTGCCGCACAGTGCAAAGTTTTTAGCCTCTCCTGTGCAGAAGACCTGCATTTGTGTCACTTAATTATCCTGCTCACAATTTGTATTGCTCAATGCTGCCTATAGGATGACATCTGGCCGCACTTCCCTATGTGATGCTTGGACAAGACCTCATGGGACATGTAGTTTCCAAAGCTATTGCCTACAGACAGTGAATTCTACAATCAAGATAACAAATGGAAGCTGGACTAATTTTTTCTAAAAAGCAAGTTAAAGGTGACAATGTGGAAAAGTAGAATAATCTATTGTGAGGTAGGTGCGGGGGTGGTAGGAATGATGTCATGTGTCTGCTGGAGGTTTCCTTTATTCTGGCTGTACACGTGGCAATCAGTCCAACTGGAAAATTGTTACTGTTTAGTCGCGCGATTCAATTTACGTGCAATTTGCAACTTTGCCATTATTTTTTATGGCCATTGTCATTCCGATGGGTAAGGATTAAAACCACACCAAATTGCACTTATTGGGTCCAGTAATGCTTTAGTGACACAATGTGTCCTTGTATTGCATAATTCTTTAATTAAACAACATAGATATCATAATTAATTTATTTTTTTTAATGTTGTTTGCCCAATTAATTAGACCATTACGATGCAATGGCGTATTCATTCGCCAGGTTGGAAATTAGGTTTTCCCGAGTTTGAGAATAGGTGATGTGATTCTCCCATTATATTCGAAGTACCCGCTAAACCGGTGAATCTATTCGCTCCCCTCTCATCAGAACGGACTACTACTAAGGGCTGCTATCACAGGACGTTGTCAACTAATATCCACACTCTAAATAGTGTGTGTGTGTGTGTATATATATATATATATATACATATATACAGCACACTGCGAACATTAATGTCACCGAAGCCACTAAATATAAATAAATGTGCATTACTGCTAAATCTACTTACAATAGGGAGGTTCTTAGCGTGCATTTTGATAAAATTGTGTGAGCCCACCTGCCACGACAAGGTGTCCTCCATAGGTGGGGGACCTACTCTCCACATACAACCAGAACTGGGACTAAGCCTACATATACTGGTGATGGTAGGAACCAGCATTCAACTAATTAAAATCACCCAGGGCAGAATGGGAAGAGTGCAAGAACCAAAAACTGGAGGCAGTCACTAACCCCACATATATGCAAATACATGAGCGACACAAAAGTTTGATCAGCACGTTCCAACAAGATTAAACAAAGCGTCTATACAGGTGCAACAACGCCTGTGACTGCAAAATGATATAGCACACAAGAAAATGGCGACCGCACACTGCAAACACAAATGCCACCTAAACAAAATAAATATATATATATATATATACATACACACACACAGTGAAGGAAATAAGTATTTGATCCCGTGCTGATTTTGTAAGTTTGCCCACTGTCAAAGACATGAACAGTCTAGAATTTTTAGGCTAGGTTAATTTTACCAGTGAGAGAGATTATATATATATATATATATATATATATATAAAAAAAACTGAAAATCACATTGTCAAAATTATATATATTTATTTGCATTGTGCACAGAGAAATAAATATTTGATCCCTTTGGCAAACAAGACTGAATACTTGGTGGCAAAACCCTTGTTGGCAAGCACAGCAGTCAGGTGTTTTTTTTGTAGTTGATGATGAGGTTTGCACACATGTTAGATGGAATTTTGGTCCACTCCTCTTTGCAGATCATCTGTAAATCATTAAGATTTCGAGGCTGTCACTTGGCAACTCGGATCTTCAGCTCCCTCCATAAGTTTTCGATGGGATTAAGGTCTGGAGACTGGCTAGGCCACTCCATGACCTTAATGTGCTTCTTTTTGAGCCACTCCTTTGTTGCCTTGGCTGTATGTTTTGGGTCATTGTTGTGCTGGAAGACCCAGCCACGAGCCATTTTTAATGTCCTGGTGGAGGGAAGGAGGTTGTCACTCAGGATTTGACGGTACATGGCTCCATCCATTCTCCCATTGATGCGGTGAAGTAGTCCTGTGCCTTTAGCAGAGAAACACCCCCAAAACATAATGTTTCCACCTCCATGCTTGACAGTGGGGATGGTGTTCTTTGGGTCATAGGCAGCATTTCTCTTCCTCCAAACACGGCGAGTTGAGTTAATGCCAAAGAGCTCAATTTTAGTCTCATCTGACCACAGCACCTTCTCCCAATCACTCTCAGAATCATCCAGATGTTCATTTGCAAACTTCAGACGGGCCTGTACATGTGCCTTCTTGAGCAGGGGGACCTTGCGGGCACTGCAGGATTTTAATCCATTACGGCGTAATGTGTTACCAAAGACTAGGTTGGATGGCAGCACGGAGGGCTTACGGGAAAGCCTCCATGACTGCCATAGGAGGGAAAGGTTAGCCAATAGGAAGGGAAAGGGAGGAGACTGAGAGGGGAGGAGGAGGGGGTGAGGTATCTGTTCCTCCCACTGTTTTCGGCATTGAGCCGGAAGCAGCGGGAGGAACAACAGGTAGAAAAATTAGCTCCCACTGCTCCGACTTACGATGTCTTCTCCGGTCACGTTGCTTGAGCAACTGCGGGCAGCAGCTGCGTAACATGATCCGGAGTGGCTGGAAGAGACAGTTGCAGCGCTGGCCCGGATCCCTCAGGCGGGCCCGTCTTTGTGCCGTGCCCGGCGCTCTGTGTCGGCAGTTAGCACAGATGCGCTCCCCTGCCCCCCTCGCAGGTGCTGGTAATATGGCAGCGGGGGGAGAGTTGATTTTTGCTGCCCCTGCTCCGATAAAGCAGAGGGTGTCGTCGGGAGCGGCAGTTGCTCAGGCTAGGTCACCCCGGCGGTCCCGTCCACCAGAGCGTCTGAGTCCAGATGTGGCCCGCAGGCACGGCGTCGCAGGGGGAGCCCTTCTAAGGACGCTGCAGGCCAGGTTGCTGGGACGGGCGCCACTTCCCAGGGCCTGCTTCCTGGCAGGAATCCCCAGCTGCGACGGGGCTCGGCGGTTAACAGGGAGTCGCAGGCTGGGCTCCCTGTCACGCCCCCGCCTTCAGACGCAGTGTTCCGGGTGCAGTCCACGGCCGCCCCGCATGGTGATGTGCCGGCCAGGGGGAAGGGTTCCTCAAGATCATCGGTGAGGACGCCAAGATCAGCGACGACGACGAGGCAACAGGTCCGGTCGGAGGTCTGGGTCCCTGCGGTCAGGCGGCAGGTTGTCGGCCCCTCTGCCAGCGTGTCGGGGTCCCCGTGTCGCAGATGTCGGTGAGAGTACCAGTCGGCAACGAGAGAGGATCTGGAAGATGGAGAGCTGAACGAGTCGCAGCGCGGTCAGAATTTTCCGGCTGGCGGGAACACAGCGCCTGGGCAGCCTGGTGAGTGTGTAACTCCTACTTTACCGTATCCAGCAATTTTCGTGTTGGGGGTGGGGCAGCGAGCGCGGAGATATCTGCTGTCGATAGTGGCGTTGTCGGGCTTATCGGATTTGGTGGGTTGTTTGCGCGAGTTAGTCGGGTGCTTAGATAGGGCAGCGGCGCCTGTAGTTCCGGCGGGGTCCCCGGTGGTGGTATGGGAAGGTCCTCGTGATGTACAGCCGCGGTCCCTGGTTGGTGATGTTCCGGGGGTGTCCAAGGAAGCAGTAGCAGTGTCTGTCCAAACTGGTGCGCAGAAGGATGGGGATAGAATTCGGCTTGATCGTGCTCGAGGCGAGGTTTACGTCTGTTTTGAGGGTCCTTTAGGGGCTCACCTTAAGCAGGAGGTTAGGGAACGGATTTGGAAGGATGAGTACGTGGAAATTTTTTCTCTTCTGCCGCTTGCAAAGTTCAACTTGGATAAGGGCAAGCGGGATGAGAGTAAAAAGGAGGAAGAGGAACGCCGGCGGTATAGGCTTATCCCGCAGACGTTCGTTAATTGGTCGCAAGCTTTTACTATATTGGCGAGTGTGATCGGGGAAAAGGCGCCGGAAAATTGCTCTGCGTTTTGTTATTTCGATGCCATCGGGGAGGCCTATCGGGCATACGGGGGTCAGGCGTGGTTGCGGTATGATGAGCAATTTCGCCAGCGGAAGGCTGTCCAGCCGGCGATTCGGTGGGATCAAAAAGATATTGCGCTGTGGTTGCGGGTTACGGCCCCGGTTAAGCAGTCCTTTCCCGGGAGCGTTGGCCAAGGAGGTCAGTCTAGTTAGTCCGGACAGGGTTCCGGGTAAAAACTTGGGTTCTGCTGGCAATTCAATGATGGCCAGTGTAAGTTCGGGGCAACATGTAAATTTAAACATGTCTGTTCGGAGTGCAACGGCTCCTCTCATGGGGCCGCAAAATGTATGCGAAAAGGGAAGCGGTCAGGCCCTCAGTCCTCCGTTGGTCAAGGGGCGGTCGCCGGTGAGGGTGGAAAGGATTGCCCCGTACCTAAATGAATATCCGAATAGGGTTGCAGCCAAGTTAATTTGAGGGGTTTTTGTTTGGTTTTGTTATTCCCCCTCCTCCGTATGAGGTTCCGGTTACACGGCGCAACCTTAAGTCGGCTTATTTGCACTCGACGGTTGTTTCGGAAAAACTTTTGAAAGAAGTTTCGTTGGGTCGCATGGCCGGGCCTTTTGTCGAGCCGCCGATTGTGAATCTAGTGGTATCCCCCTTGGGAATTGTGCCGAAGCGGGAGCCCCATAAATTCCGTTTGATTCAGCATTTGTCCTTTCCCAGGGGATCGTCGGTAAATGATGGGATAGATCAAGATTTATGCTCGGTTGCTTTAACGTCATTTGATAAAGCGGTGGCGTTAGTGCGTGAGGCGGGACCTGGGACGTTGTTGGCGAAGACGGACATTGAGGCAGCTTTTCGCTTGCTGCCGGTACATCCGGAGAGCCAACGGCTGTTGGGTTGCTTCTGGAACGGGGGGTTTTATGTCGATAGGTGTCTTCCAATGGGGTGTTCTCTTTCTTGTGCATACTTCGAGGCATTTAGTAGTTTCGTGGAATGGGTGACGAAGGGCGTAGCAGGGGTGGACTCATTGATACATTATCTTGATGATTTTTTGTGTCGGCCCTAGCGGTTCCCCTGTTTGCGGTAACTTATTGTAGTCCTTGCAGAAGGTTGCGACGGATTTTGGAATTCCTTTGGCGCCTGGTAAAACTGAGGGCCCGGTCTCTACCATCTGTTTTTTAGGGATCACAATTGATTCGGTTGCTATGGAGTGCAGGCTGCCTGAGCATAAATTACTGCCATTGCGGCATGAGGTGAGGCGGGCCTGCCGATTGAAGAAGATCACTTTGCGCGAGCTCCAGTCGCTGCTTGGGAAGTTGAATTTTGCCTGTCGGATTATGCCAATGGGTAGAATTTTTAGTAGGCGATTGGCGGCGGGTATCCGGGCATCCCATCATTTTGTGAGGATTGGGCTGGAACACAGGGCAGATCTGCAGGTCTGGGATGCGTTCCTCGGGCAATATAATGGTAGATCGTTGTGGATGTCTCCGGTGCAGGATATGAGCGATTTGGAGTTGTTTACTGACGCGGCAGGGTCCGGTGGTTTTGGCGCGTATGCAGGAGGTCAATGGTGTGCGGGGAACTGGCCAGACAGCTGGGTGATCAGTGGCCTTACGCGGAATCTGGCCCTGCTCGAGCTGTTCCCCATCGTGGTTGCGGTGACCATTTGGGGGGACAGGCTCAGGGATAAAAAGGTTTGTTTCCACTGCGATAACATGGGGGTGGTGTTAGCAATTAACAACTTATCAGCATCTTCTCCGCCTGTGGTTCAGTTGTTGCGTCACCTAGTTTTGGTGTGCTTGTCTTTAAACGCGTGGGTAGTTGCGGTGCATGTACCAGGGGTTTCCAATTGTATTACTGATGCTCTTTCTCGCTCGCAGTAAAGGCAAGCTTTGAAAGGTTTGCGGCAGGGCTGAAGCAGATCAGAGGCGACCCGTGTCATTTACCCTCCTTGGTTCGCTGGGCGCATCGCTGGGGGCTGTTTGTAATTCGCCTTATGAGGTAGAGTTGTTTCGGTTGGCTTTTTCCCTCGCGTTTTTTGGAGCACTCAGAATTGGGGAGTTGGTTTCTCCTAGTACGGCGAGGGCTTGGGGATTGCGACAGGCGGATGTGGGTCTATACGGGGATAGGCTCGAGTTGTTTTTGCGGCGGTCCAAGACTGATCAATTGGGACGGGGTAAGCGGATAGTGTTGTTTTCCCTCCCGGGGTCGGCGATGTGTCCGGTTGCTTGTATGGTTGCGTTCAAACCATGGGGCGAGGTGCCTGAGTCGCCATTGCTCCGCCATGAGAATGGCTAGTTTTTGTCCAGGTATCAATTTGATGCTGTATTCAAAAAATGCTTGGCTGAGGTTGGAGTTGGGTACGGATGTTACTCGTCTCATTCGTTCAGGATCGGCGCGGCTACAGAAGCTGGGCGTTGGGGGTTGGATGACGAGGGTGTGCGTCGCATTGGCCGCTGGGAGTCTAATAGGTTTAGGACTTACGTCCACCCTCATTTGTTGTGAGTTTGTAAATTGTTTCTGATGGCCTTTATTTGCGTTTGCTTGTCCTTTCATTTCAGATCATCGCCCCTGTTTAGTTTGGCTGTTAGGACATTCTTATGTGCACTGGGGGGAACTGCGGGCGGACGTTCGCCCGGATGGCCGCCAGCTTCGCATTCCGCGGCAAGATGCGGTTTTACATTGGCTGGATTTCGAGCTATGTTATGGAGCCGGGTATTGACCGAGTTTCAAACATACTCTCAACTAGATAGAGTCCCGGAGGTTTTGGTGTTACATATTGGGGGGAACGATCTGGGAGTACGCCCTTTTCGCGAGCTAGTGCGGGATATAAAGCACGATTTGTTGTGTCTCTGGGCGTCTTATCCATCCTTAGTGATTGTTTGGTCGGACATAGTTCCAAGGAAGTTTTGGCGCTTGGCAAGATCAGTGAAGAGGGTTAATAAAGCCCGCATCAAGGTGAACCGGGCGGTGTCCCGTTTTTTTTTTTTTGCCAAGGACGGGGGCATTTGTGTTCGACACAGGGATTTGGAGTCTGGAGTCGGAAATTATTGGAGGAGTGATGGGGTACATTTGACCGAGGTTGGAATTGATCTGTGGAGCCTGGCCTTAGCAGAAGGAATTGAGAGGGCGGTGGTGGTATGGAGGGACTCACAGGCTTAAGGTAGTCAAGGCCTGTTTCGCTGTGGCGGGGGGAGTCCTTGAGGTTGGTCAGTGCAAAATGGTGGGGGGGTCGCATCGGGGGTATGCGTCCCCCATAAAAGGTATATCATTTGAAAACTTCATAGGTTGTTATCCCTTTGAAGTGGTCTTCTGGTGGTTGGAGCCATCTGCAGAGGTGAGCGGTGCCTCCGAGCTGGTTTACGGCTGGAGGTAAAGAGTTGGTGGTGGTTTGTAGATGGCTAACTTAAAGGAAATCCGGTTTAAATGGCTTCAAGGACTTCCCCTGCTCTGTTAAGTGTTAATAATAATGTTGATTTGTTATTTCTGATTCTGACCCATGTTGGGTCATCTGAATTATAGGAGGAATTCTCTGGTCGAATTCCTAAAGGAGTTATCCGAATGTTTCGGATTAAATTGCATTTAAAATAATGTAAATAAATAAACGGCTGCTGTGGCCATTTCACATCCAACCTCGGTTGTCACGTGTCGTTATTTGGTGGTGGGCAAGAAAGGGTGAATAAAAGTTAAATGGTTTAAATAACACATGACTCTACTTAGGCCAGTCATGATTTTCTTGGTGACTGTGGTCCCAGCTGCCTTGAGATCATTAACAAGTTCCCCCCATGTAGTATTCGGCTGAGCTCTCACCTTCCTCAGGATCAAGGATACCCCACGAGGTGAGATTTTGCATGGAGCCCCAGATCGATGTCGAATGACAGTCATTTTGTATGTCTTCCATTTTCTTACTATTGCACCAACAGTTGTCTCCTTCTCACCCAGCGTCTTACTTATGGTTTTGTAGCCCATTCCAGCCTTGTGCAGGTCTATGATCTTGTCCCTGACATCCTTAGAAAGCTCTTTGGTCTTGCCCATGCTGTAGAGCTTAGAGTCAGACTGATTAATTGAGTCTGTGGACAGGAGTCTTTTATACAGGTGACCATGTAAGAGCTGTCTTTAATGCAGGCACCAAGTTGATTTGGAGCGTGTAACTGGTCTGGAGGAGGCTGAACTCTTAATGTTTTTTTTTTTTATATATAATCTATCTCTCACTGGTAAAATTAACCTAGCCTAAAAATTCTAGACTGTTCATGTCTTTGACAGTGGGCAAACTTACAAAATCAGCAAGGGATCAAATACTTATTTCCTTCACTGTATATATATTAATCTCCATGATAATGCAGAGTTTTATCCTTGCCCCCTCATTCTAACACTGCACTGCCTGCTGTGATGTTTATGAACCAGGAGGCTCAGTATGAACAGAGCTTACAGGTCTCAGATAAGGTAGTGCTGCAGTGCATGGAATTGTGGGTAGACACAGGTGTCCTTCTGAATTACAATATATTTCTATAACTCCTCTGTAAGCAGTGCTTCATCTGTAACTGCAGTCTATGGAGCCTCATTGAAGAGAATATCCCTTTAGTAATACACAAATACTGTATATGGGCCCAAGACAGTTCTCGATGGTTCCTTTTCTATCTCCATTATGTCTTTATCGGGGAAACTAATTTGCTCTTCGTGTTAAATTAGCTGTAACTTTTACGATGTAATTTGCATTGACATTAATTATGTATAAATTGCTGTGTGTTTTGCAAAACCTCAAACATTATAAACAAGTGTGATCCAGTATTCCTCCCTGAAGATGGTTAATACTCCGAGCATCTGCGAGTGAGAATTAAAGTCGGCTCTATAGTTTCTCTCATCGCCAACCAATGAGCAGCTGGCGGTCCGACAGAACTGGAAGAAATTATAAGAAGTCTTATGCTGACAAAAACATATCCCCCCCCCCCCTCCGTACTGGGCACCTCGGCCGCTGGTCAAGACAAGAATGCCATATGTTCATCTGCCGGGACCGAATAAAGATCGCTTACCGGGATGACTTTCTGCTCGCCACTCTCGGATTCAACTGTTTTATTTTGGATCGGCCCATTGAGTAACCGAAGTGATTCTCAATAGGTTTGTCATTTTGTTAATACTAAAACCTAAACGTTGTTATTTATATAGCGCTAACTTATTCCACAGTGCTGTACAGAGATTGTCACCATTCACACCAGTCCGTTTCTAGAACAGGGCTTAAAGGCTATGTACATCTTCTGAAATATTTTTATTTCTTTTTTATAAAAATGTCTATCAGTGTGTTTGGTGCAACTGTCTAAATACTTTTTATTAAAAATAATTTTCACTTATTCAGATACATCTGCTTTGTATCCTGTATACAGAGTAGCTGTATCTAACGCTGAATCCGTCAGGTCAGCAGGACTGACGGGTTCAGTGTCAGCTTGTCTCTGGCATGGAGGATCGAGCTGTTACCAATCACATCTAAGTTCATAACTTAGATGTGATGGATAACAGGTGGATCCATGCAGGGCCCGCTGACCTGACGGATACAGGTCTCAGCACTAGATACAGCTGCTCTCTATACCGGATATAAAGCAGCTGTATCTCAGAAGGTAAAAATAATTTTTCATAAAAAGTATTTAGAAAGTTGCACCAAACGCACTGATACATGGTTTTATTGAAAAAAATATTTCAAAGGTATACATGGCCTTTAATGGGCTTATTGGAGAAAACCCAGAGACTTTGGAGTAAAGCTACACAAACAGGAGGGGAACAAACAAGACTCCATGCAGACATTGTTCTTGGTTGGATTTGAACCCAGGACTGTAAGGCGATAGTCCTAAGTACTGAGCCACTTTGCAGGCAATTTATCCACTATAGCTTAGTTTACCTGCACACACATTGTAACTGCTTGGCACGAGATGCCGTATGTTTATGGCACTGGCGCTAGGCGGTTTAGGCCAAGCACCGTAAATGTATATGCAACACCATCCACAGCTACTGTCAGCTGAGCCCGCTTTATACGGAGCGGATGTCAGCTGTATATTTCAGCTGACACCTTGCCCTAACGGCTCGCAATGGAGAGAAATCCGATCCTGGTTGTTTAACCCCTTAGATGTGGCGGTCAATAGCTGCAGCATCTAAGCCCTTAGACTGAGAAGGGCCCTCCGTGTCACCCCCAGCACAAAGACGTGCTGATTGGTTGTCATGGCAGCCAGGGGCCTAATAAAGGCCTGACAGACCGCTTAATAGAATAGAAAATATACAATACACTGCAATACATAAGTATTGCTGTGTATTTTGCAAGCGATCTAACTATTGCATGTTCAAGTTCAAGATTGAAAAAAAGTTAAAGCTTTCATAATTTTTTTTAAGAATATAGAAATAATATTTAAGTGAAAAAATTTTTTCACTAAAATAATGTAAACAATAAAACAATAGTCGTATGCACCCCTAAATGATAGAAATAAAAACTACATCTCGCCCTACAAATCTCCATCACTGGAAAAAAAAAGTAATGAGTCTCAGAATATATAAATTTGGTGTCCCCGTAATCGTATTGACCTGCACAATAAGGCCGGATTCACACAAGAGTGTGCGTTTTGCGTGCGCAAAAAAATTGCAGCTTTTTGCACGCGCAAAAGGTACATAACAGCTCCGCGTGTCATCAGCCTGTGATGCGTGGCTGCGTGATTTTCACGCAGCCGCCATCATTATGACACTCTATGTTTGTAGCATGTGGTGCATTTCTGTTTTCATTCATAGTTTTTACTGCTGTTGTGCGAATCACGCGTGTCACACGGAAGTGCTTTCGTGTGCTGAGCGTGATGCGCGAAAAACGCACAAATATAGGACATGTCGTGCGTTTTACGCAGCGGACGCACTCTGCGAGAAACTCACGGACAGTCTGCACGGCCCCATAGATTAACATAGGTGCGTACGAGGCGCATGAAAATCACGCGCGTTGCACGGACGTATTATACGTTCAGCTGAATAAGCCCTAAAGTTGACATGTTGTTTATATCGCACTAGGAAGACTGTAAAAACAAAATCACAAAAATAATTGCGGAATGTCTATTTTTTACATTTTCACCCCCTCCCTCCACATATAGGTCTATGCATGGAATATGGAGTTCTGTATAAGAAAAATAAAGATCCGACCGATGTAAAGATATCTTAAAAAAATAGCACAGAATTATGCCCCTATGTAGATTAAAACAGTGTTCAAGGATAGACATTCGCTTTTAGGCCGTGTTCACACAGGGCGGATACGCTGCGTAATAGCACACAGCGTATTCTCCCTATGCACGGCAGGGAATTGCGGGCGAAAAAGCGCACAAAACTGGAATGTCCGCTGCGGAAAACTGCTGCATTAACCGGCCTGCTAGACTTTTCATCCCAGGAGACCGTTGCAGCCTGTGATTGGCTGCAGCGGTCACATGGGATGAAACGTCATCCCAGGAGGCCGCGATGGAGGGAGGAAAACAGACTTCCGGGTAAGCATGAGTGTTTTGTTTTTTTCTGAGTTGCGGTTTTTGTCACGGGATCGCTGCAAACCTGCCCCAAAAAAACGCAACAACTGCTATTTTTTTGCGGGATTTACCTCCCATTGAATTCAATGGGGAAAACCCGCAACAAATAAGCAGCGTTTACGCAAATACAACTGACATGCTGCGGAATAAAATTCCGCACCGCAGGTCAATTTCTTAGCGTTTTTTCCGAAGTGTATGGATGAGATTTGTTCTATCTCATTCACTTTGCTGCTACTGTATTTGCTGTGCATTTTCCGCAACGAATTCCGTATTCAGTATTTACGCAACGTGTGAACTGACCCTTAGTTTTTAGGCCCTAAATGTTTTGTATCTTTATTTGGTTTTGGGTGCAGATATTTAATGCAAACAAATCCTTTCCTGGTGGCGGTTTCCACTAACGGTAAGATTATTGTCGGGGGTCCTGATGTTGGAACCACTGGTGATTAAAAGGTACCGCTGGGGAAAACTGCAAGCGAGTCCACATTTCCGCTTCTGCAGATCTGCTTTAATACCTATATTAGGCATTAAGTTTTTATGCCTTTTAATATTGGGTATCAGGAACAAGCAACAAATAGCAAACCAAGCAGCCTATAGCAAGACTTAAACTAGGGCCCCATTCCACCATCACCGCAAATGAGTTCAGGATGTGAAAAGCTTATGATTATCTAATCCTGGTGTCTTTTGCTCATTTTCTTGGCTCCCCAGCGATCTCCATTCAATTTTCCACTTCCTCTTCTCCTCAGGAAACTCTCATTATCCTACTCCATCATCCAAAGTGATCACTAAGAGCTTACTAAAATCAATAAGAGAAAAACAGTCCTCCAAAGAGGAGGTCCTGTTAAGTATGGTTGGCCTTATGATTGATAGTACACGGTGCAGTCGTTGCCCCCCTGTGTGATGTATTGTGATACAGGGTACCAATGACCATACCATATATGGTAAGCATATAGCATAGTGCCTAAATAACAGTGCCACCACCACTACACTTATACACCACAATAAACACAGTGACACAAAGTACTCAAATAATACTAACATACTGTGATTAAATAGCAGTTTTATACATAAAGTAATCTAATAAAAATGCTATAAAATATTTAAATAATACTGCTATACAATTAATATTAACCGGTTAAGGACTAGGCTGTTTTACAGCTAAATGACCAGAGCAAATTTCACAATTTTGCTATGCGCTTCTTTAGAGGACTATAACTCTGCAGGTGAATAAAGTTCATCTTTGAATTTTACACTCTTTTTAAAGGACAGATAGGGCTTTGTTTTAGTGGCATTTGTCAGTATATATCATTTTTATTTTTTTCTCTAAAGTGGGCAAAATTGGAAAAAAATGCAAGAATTTAGCAATTGCGCCAGTTTATGCTAGCATTTTTCACACACGGTATGGACCACGGACAAAATGAATCTCCTTTTACATTCTTCCACTTCTCCCGTGCATGGGGATACCAAATATGTGTGCCTTATTCACTGTGCGGGCATGTGCCAGGGCTTGGCATAAAAGGAGGCTTTTCGGTCCAGGAATTTTGCATTTGATTTTATAGCCGCATACTGTTTCTGGGGGGCCTAATGCTGCTGAAACATTGGAAACACCCCATAAATGACTTCATTCACACAAGTAGACCCCACAAGGTTTCCTTCAAGGGGTTTATCATATTTTTAGACAGTCCAGTTTTCTTCTGAAAGTTTCTTGAATAAGATGGAACAAAATAAAATTACCCTTTTTTTTAACAAATGTGTCAGTTTATGCCAGCATTTTTCACACACAAAATGGACCACGGACAAAATTCATCGCATTTCACATTCTTCCACTTCTCCTGTGCATGGGGATACCAAATATGTGTGCCTTATTCGCTGTGCGGGCATGTGCCAGGAGGCTTTTTGGTCCAGGAATTCTGCACTTGATTTTATAGCCGCATACTGTTTCTGGGGGGCCTAATGCTGCTGAAACATTAGAAACACCCCATAAATGACTTCATTCACGCAAGTAGACCCCACAAGGTTTCCTTCAAGGGGTTTATCATATTTTTAGACAGTCCAGTTTTCTTCTGAAAGTTTCTTGAATAAGATGGATCAAAATAAAATTAGCAATTTTTTAGCAAATGCGTCAGTTTATACCAGCATTTTTCACACACGGTATAGACCACGGACAAAATTCATCTCCTTTCACATTCTGCCACTTCTCCTGAGCATGGGGATACCAAATATGTGGCCTTATTTATCACATAGAGATGTAGGAGGGCGGACGATAGAAGAAGCTTATTTCACAAATCGCTTTTTTTCAAAGCTGGTTTTACAAAACTCAACAGAGTTTCTATAACACTTCCAAAATATCTGCTCTTGAAGCAGAAATCCCAAAATATTCATCTAGGGGTATAATGGGAATTTATTTTTTGGGGTTTTCTAAAATAAGAAATTGCAGGTTTATGCAAATGGAGCTCTCCAGCAGATGAACTTTAGAGAATATGCAAACATGACATCCACCCCCCCACCACCCATTCCCTCCCTCACCCTTGGAGTAAAATCAGGGGAAAAATAAAAACGTAATGTAGGGCAAATATATTTTCAACGAATTAACTAAAATCTAATAATTCAGAACAGTGTGGTATTTTTTAAAACATGGCTCAATGCACAGGCCTGGTTGTGAGGGACATGATGGACAGAAATATCGGGAATCTTTGCGGTGCCCGTCTTTTCTGCAGACGCGGCACTTTTTCTGGGGGTTGCTTCTGGTTGGTGTTGGGGGAATCCGACTGATGAAGTGTCTTTCAGTCAGTCGTGTGACATCCTCAGACTGGGGGCATTCTCGGGTGTCCTGAACATCAAAAATGAGGCCTTCAATAATTTTTTCCTGGAAATCCAGGTATGTGTCTCTGCCTCTGTTTTTTGTGTAGAGCACAAATGAGTTGTGGATGGCCACCTGTAACAAATAAATGGCCACTTTTTTGTACCAGGTTTTAGTTTTGCGTTTTACTAAATAGGGCTGTAAAACCTGGTCGCTTAAATCCACCCCCCCCCCCATGTACTTGTTATATTCGGACACGCTCACTGGTTTGTGCTTGTCCGATGTTGCCCCTCTTTCCCTCACTGCCACTGTTCCTGCGGTATGAATCGTGCTTAGCACATACACGTCTTTGCGATCCCTGTACTTGACCGCCAGCAATTCTTCAGATGCATAAGCACAGGAGTCCCCCTTTACCATGCGCTTCCCCACTAATTGCTGTGGAAAACCAATTCGGTTTTTGCGCATGGTACCACATGCCCCAGTCCTTGCAGCATGCAAATGCCTAAACAGGGGCACACTGGAATAAAAATTATCACAGTACAGGTGGTACCCCTTGTGAAGCAGAGGCTGCATTATCTCCCACACGATCTTACTGCTGGTGGAAAGATCAGGGGGGCATCCAGGAACATTTATTGAGCGGTCCCGCCCTTCATAAATCCTGAAGGCGGTGGTATATCCTGACCCGCTTTCACACAATTTGTAGAGCTTAACGCCATATCTTGCCCTTTTTGAAGGTAGATATTGGCGAAAGCTAAGTCTGCCATGAAAGTTGAGGAGGGATTCGTCCACGCTTACATTCTGCTCAGGGGTGTAGAGTTGCAGAAATAAATTATTCAGGGAATTTATTAGCGGTCTTATTTTGAACAACCGATCCCGGTTTGCATCGGTACTTGGGGGGGCCTGTGCGTTGTCATTGAAGTGGAGGAACCTCATTATTGTCTCATAACGAGACCTGGGCATTACTGCAGAATATTGTAAAGAAAAAAGATGTGGTTATAACCAAACCATACCTAACAAACCCAAAATTGCAATACAATATAGCACGGTGCCATTCCTGATAAAGATTATAGAAAAAAGAAAAAAGAAAAAATGATCCAGGAATATAAGTAGGCACTCTTGGGTTAAGTAAAATTAAATATAGTATTTTATTTTAGAATCCAGATAATACCAGCAAAATAAATTTTTACAACAACAAAAGTGTATATTTTCATAAAAAGAACCTCCTGGCCAGGAAAAGAGACATACAATGGCACCCTTAATACATTGGAGATATTACCAAATGATTATACAGCGTACTATTTATATACAGAACCGTTTTGAAAAGATAGAAAATTCCAAACGAAAAACCGCTGGGTAGTGTTCACACTTGCGGTTTTCAACCATATCTGTTATTTAAATCGCAAAATAGCCAGAGTTCCTATCAGGAGTAACTGGTAATGATGTTTTTTGAAAAGAGTCTTTTTATACGCATATAACTCCAAAGATAGGAAGGTTGCCCCTTGTATTAAGGGGATGTGGTTTACAGCGTGCTTTTTCCTCTCTTAAGTGGATCCTTAATTCTAAGGAAGTCTTTTCACAGACCCTTGGGGTCAAATGTGTAACCCTCGTGATCTTGAGCTTTAATGCAAGGCACTCTTATAATTTGTATAGGGTTTTTACCTTAAAAATCCAGCGAGTGCCGAGAAGCCGGTTGTAGGGGTAGTCAGCCCAAAGATGGAAAATAGTAGATCTCCACAGAAGCAAGGTTCGTCTGTATGGCCACACATTCAATTCAAAGCCTCCAAATCTCTACCATCACATCAAATGACGATCTCCTCCCTTGATCTCAGCCCTGAGAATCCCTGTCCAATGTTGGAGATACCACGTGGAAGGAAACCTACTCTGGAATTTTAACTCACCTGGTTGCTAGCGTGCGATCCTGCCCTGTCGGGTCTGTGTCTCTCGAAGTGTACCTAATCCACCTTGATGCCGGCATGTGATCCTGTCCTCTCAGGTCCGTGTCTCTCTGAGTGCAGTGGCGAAATACCCGCATGGATCAAGGGAGGAGATCGTCATTTGATGTGATGGTAGAGATTTGGAGGCTTTGAATTGAATGTGTGGCCATACAGACGAACCTTGCTTCTGTGGAGATCTACTATTTTCCATCTTTGGGCTGACTACCCCTACAACCGGCTTCTCGGCACTCGCTGGATTTTTAAGGTAAAAACCCTATACAAATTATAAGAGTGCCTTGCATTAAAGCTCAAGATCACGAGGGTTACACATTTGACCCCAAGGGTCTGTGAAAAGACTTCCTTAGAATTAAGGATCCACTTAAGAGAGGAAAAAGCACGCTGTAAACCACATCCCCTTAATACAAGGGGCAACCTTCCTATCTTTGGAGTTATATGCGTATAAAAAGACTCTTTTCAAAAAACATCATTACCAGTTACTCCTGATAGGAACTCTGGCTATTTTGCGATTTAAATAACAGATATGGTTGAAAACCGCAAGTGTGAACACTACCCAGCGGTTTTTCGTTTGGAATTTTCTATCTTTTCAAAACGGTTCTGTATATAAATAGTACGCTGTATAATCATTTGGTAATATCTCCAATGTATTAAGGGTGCCATTGTATGTCTCTTTTCCTGGCCAGGAGGTTCTTTTTATGAAAATATACACTTTTGTTGTTGTAAAAATTTATTTTGCTGGTATTATCTGGATTCTAAAATAAAATACTATATTTAATTTTACTTAACCCAAGAGTGCCTACTTATATTCCTGGATCATTTTTTCTTTTTTCTTTTTTCTATTACTGCAGAATATACTGGGGTGGCTTGGGCGGGTCTTGTTGACCAGTAAGACCTAATGGAGGGCTTTTTGACAATACCCATATTTAGGGTGAGCCCCCAAATTTTTTTTAATTCCAGCAAATTGGTGGGCGTCCAATCTCTGGCATGGGTGGATGAAGGTTTCTGCCTTATATATTGAGTGGCATATAAATTTGTTTCGTGGACAATCTGATTTAGGATGTCGTCCGTTATAAATAAATGGAAGTAATCCATTTGGACAAAATTTGTATTGTCCACGGTTATGCCAGGAGTGGCCGTAAATCCGTGGATTCTAGGCCCAAAAGATGGGGCAGGTGCCCATACAAGAGCCTGGACTGGAGGGACCAGGCTGTCCCGTGCTACAGCGCTACTTGGCCCTGCGCTTTCAAGTTCTGCAGTTTCAACTGCATCAGGGACAACGTCCTCTGAAGATGAACCTGAAGTGACGCTGTCATCGTCACTACCTAAAACAGGTTCCATCTCGGACGCCATCTCTGATGCGGTCTCCGACTCAGACCACAGCATGGCGTATGCCTCCTCGGCGCTAAACAACTTCCTCGCCATAACGTAACTAACACTAACACTAACTAAACAAATTGTTGTTTTTTTTGTTGTTTTTTTATATAAAACACACAAACTAACTGCTATATATATCTACACTACCGCTAACAAAAAAATAAACCGCTATTGCTATATATATTATATATATGTGGATATATATATAATTATATACTCCCTACCTGCCTATTCTAATAGAATAAAAGATAGAAAGGTAGATATATAGAAAAAAAGATAGATGGATAGATAGATTGTATAGATAGAAATCTATCTATACAGAGAATGTTTTACAGTGTAACTGTATTTTTTGTGTAACTGTAACTGTAATCTTCTGGCAGCAATTCTCCCGAGTCTCTTCTTCTCCTCAAACTGAAACAATGTTTGAGGAGAAGAAAAGAGGCAGGAGATTTACTGCCAGAAAAGTCAAAATAAAACAAATGAGGTCGCTGTGATAGGTTTTCACAGCGACCACATGTTCAGGGACCATCAGATTGGTCCCTGATACTCTGCCCAGTGCCCAGAGCTGTTGGTAACAGCGTGGGCACAGGGCTGTGTGCACGCGATCGCGTGCACACTGTTTTCTATGCAGAAATGCATGTGATCGCTGTGATTGGTTGTCACAGCGATCACATGTTCAGGGGCCAAAAGATTGACCCCTGACATTCTGCCCAGTGCCCATGGCTGTTAGCACAGTCTCTGAAGTGCCGCCGTAAATAGTCTATACGGCGGACTTTAGAGACCCTGACCGCTGGCCGTATAAATACGGCCAGCGGTCGGGAACCTGTTAAGATTCATGGTGGTCACAAGCCTTGCTTTTAAAGAATACAGTACGCAGAATGCTGGGTAAAGTGTTAAGTGCAGTCAATAGACATCTACGCTATGTGAATAAATACATAAAATGAATCAAAATAAAATCCTTTATTTTATCATCCAAAGTCTCCTTTCGAGTCTGTAAGATGGATGAGTTCTTCTTCCAACTCCCCATGGTGGCTTCCTCCCCAGGTTGGCCTCCTTATAACCACCTAGGATGGAACTTTTCTTCTGCTCTTCCCCCAGGTTGGCCCATTTCTCCTTCTTAGTCCCCAGGTTGGCCTCCTTCTAAGCTCCTAGAAAGGCTCCCTTCTCGTTTCAATAGTTTTTATTGGAGTTTTTTACATAAAGCATGAAACATAAACATATTATGCATAAAATATATAAAGTTCAGTTACATATTTCTCATTAAAGCATAGGATCTCAATATCAATGCGAACTTAGTGAAGATATCAGCATAAAAAACAAGTAAACAGGGAAAAACAAGAAACACACAAACAACACACAAACAGTGCAGCAATACTTGATATTATAGACATTATCTGTATACCTTTATCTAGATATGCATTTGAGTTCTTACCGCAGGTAAAATCCAAAAACAGCGTATCTCTGTTCATTTTCAGTTCAGAGTACCACTCATTGTTATTTATGGTACGTACTGTTAAACCAGGGGTTCCACAATAGGCTAAATTTGGAGAATGAAGAATTACCCAAGGCTATTATTCTCTCATATGCATATGTCGTGTTGAGTAAGAGTATGAGTTCATCTATTGAAGGAGCATCTGTCTTCTTCCAATGTCGTGTGATAACTAGCTTAGCCAGTACAAGGATTTTACAAATCAAGCATCTCATATTAAAGGGGAAAAAGTCTAGATCAAGAGATAACAATGCTAGTTGAGGAGAACATGGGATTGAGCATTGAAATATTTGTGCCAAAAGCTCAAATACTTGTGTCCAAAATCCTTCTATTTTGGGACATCGCCACAGAATGTGAAAAAGGGTGCCTGTGTTGCCACAGCCCCTCCAACATGCAGGCGGTGATTCAGGATACATCTGATGTAATCGGTCAGGAGTGAAGTACCATCTCAAAAAAGTTTTAATTGCTGTTTCTACGTGTTGAATACATGGGAGGGCTACATGTATGAGTTTAAAGGAGGCCAACCAGTCTGTATCATCAAATGTCATCTCTAAGTCTCTTTCCCACGACTTAAGCAAGTGAAATTTAGTGAACGAATAATGAGAGTTAATCGTGTTGTATATGGGCTTTAAACCCTTAATTCGTCTGGAGAAGTGGCCAAATAGTTTAACCCGTTAGTGACCGGCCCATCGTGTTTCTACGTCGGTCACTAACGGGCCTTATTCCGATGCCATAGACTTTTTACGTCGCGCCATCGGAATAAGTTTACAGAGCAGGGAGCTGTCAAATCTCCCTGCTCTCAGCTGCTAGAGGCAGCTGAGGGCTGGGAGCGTCCCTGCTCTGCCGTGTGAGATCGATATAAGTATCGATCTCACACGTTTAACCCTTCAGATGCGGTGCTCAATAGCGAGCACCGCATCTGAGTGGTTTTGGAGAGAGGGAGGGAGCTCCCTCTCTCCCCCACCGACACCCGGCGATACGATTGCCGAGTGTCTGTGTCTCTAATGGCAGCCGGGGGTCTAATAAAGGCCCCCAGGTCTGCCTGAAGTGAATGCCTGCTAGATCATGCCGGAGGCATGACCTAGCAGATGCCTGTCCGTGTTAAACAGACAGGCAGTAATACACTGCAATACAAAAGTATTGCAGTATATTATAAATGCGATCGCAGAATTGCATATTATAGTCCCCTAATGGGACTAGTAAAAAAGTGAAAAAAAAGTTTAACCCCTTAGTGACCACTAATACGCCTTTTTACGTGATTCACTAATGGGCTTTAGGCTAGGCTGACGCCTTTTCACGTCAGCCTAGTCTAAGTCCTGCACAGGTCTCCCGTGCAGGCAGGAGCCGGGGCTCTGCTGTCTGATGACAGCTGAGCTCCTTGCTCCAACGCCCGCGATCGAAGTTTACTTCGATCGCGGCCGTTTAACCCGTTAAATGCCGCCGTCAATAGCGACCGCGGCATTTAACTTTGTTTACAGAGGGAGTGCGCTCCCTCTGTCACCCATCGGCGGCCCGCGAATGCAATCGCGGGTCTCCGATGGGGTGTCATGGCAGCCGGGGGCTTGATAAAAGCCCCCAGGTCTGCCCTGGACATATGCCTGTTAGGACGCGCCGGAGGCACGTCCTAACAGATTGCCTGTCAGATTTACACTGACAGGCAATAATGCTCTGGTATACGAAGTATACCAGAGCATTATAGCAGCGATCGGAACATCGCACAGTAAAGTCCCCTAGTGGGACTAATAAAATAAGTCATCAAAGTGAAATAAAGATTATTAATAAAAAGTACAGTAAAAAAAAAAAAAAACAAACATTTTTTTCCATAAAAAGTGGTTTTATTTAGTAAGGCCTCATGCACACGACCGTAAAAACACCCGTTATTGCGGGTCGTTATTACGACCCGCAATAACGGGCTCATAGGCTTCTGTTAGCCACGGGTACCTTCCCGTTTGCTCACGGGAAGGTACCCGTGCCGTTAAAAAAGATAGAACATGCCCTATTTCATGCCGTAATAACGGCACGGGCATCCCATAGAAGTCTATGGGGCTCCCGTAATCATGGGTGGCTGCGTGTGTTCACCCGTGATTACGGGAGCGTTGCGAGGTGAGGCGAGGTCAGGGAACTACCCGGTCTGCAGGCCACAGCCCAGTGGCGTAACTACCGCCGGGACTACAATGAAAACTATGGCAGAGCGGGGAGGTATCTCCCCGCTCTGCCATAAACAAGACATGTATCCCCTATCCTGTAAAAAATAAAAATAAAAGACGTTCATACTTACCGACAACTTCCTGCTTCCTCCAGTCCGGTCTCCCGCCCGTTGCCTTGGTGACGCGTCCCTCTCGACATCCGGGCCGACGTCCTGGATGACGTTTCAGGCCATGTGACCGCTGCAGCCAATCACAGGTCAATCACAGGCTGCAGCGGTCACATGGACTGCCGCGTCATCCAGGGATGTCGGGCTGGATGTGAAGAGAGGGACGCGTCACCAAGACAACGGCCGGGTAAGTATGAATTTCTTTAACTTTTATTACAGAAAAGGCTGTCCCTTCTCTCTATCCTGCACTGATAGAGAGAAGGGGCTGCCGATTAGTGCAGTGCTATTTTGCTGCCAAAAACGTGCTCGTAAATACGGGTGGAATACGTGTGACACCGGACCCATATTTACGAGCACGGGTTCGTAAATACTGGTGCAAAACGGGTGGAATACGTGTGACACCGGACCCGTATTTACGCCAGTATTTACGGGTGGGAAAAAATACGGTCGTGTGCATGAGGCCTTAAAGTGTAAAAAAAAAAAAAAAAGTACACATATATGGTATCGCCGCGACCGTAATGACTCCATTAATAAAGTTAATATGTAATTTAAACCGCAAAGTGAACACCGTAAAAAAAAAACGCAAAAAACTATGGCGAAATTGCAATTTTTTTCCATTGCCCCCCAAAAAAGTCTGAATAAAAATGAATCAATAAGTCCCATGTACCCCAAAACAGTACCATTCAAAACTACGTCTCGTCCTGCAGAAAACAAGCCCAAAAAATCGCTACATTGATGGAAAAATAAAAAAATTACGGCTCTTGGAAAGCGACGATGCAAAAACAAATAATTTTAGTTCAAAAGTGTTTTTATTGTGCAAAAGTCGTAAAACAAAAAAAACCTCTACATATGTGGTATCGCCGTAATCGTACCGACCCATAGAATAAAGGTAACATGTTATTTACGTCGCATAGTGAACGGCGTCAATTTAAAAACGCATAGAACAATGGCGGAATTTCAGTTTTTTTTTATAATCCCCCCCCAAAAAGGTTAATAAAAGTTAATATAAAAATTATATGTACCCAAAAATGGTGCCATTAAAAAGCACAACTAATCCCGCAAAAAACAAGTCCTCATACAGCTATGTAGACAAAAAAATAAAAACGTTATAGCTCTTTGAATGCGACTATAGAAAAACGAATAAAATAGCTTGGTCATTAGGGCCTAAAATGGGCTGGTCACTAAGGGGTTAATAAAGTTAATAAAAAAAAAAATGTGAAAAAAAATGAAAAACCCAGCTTTTCCCCTTACAAAATGCTTTACTATTAAAAAAACAAAATAAAGTTAAAAAGTTACACATATTTGGTATCACCGCGTCCGTAACGACCCCGACTATAAAGCTGTTACATTATTTAACCCGCACGGTGAACGCCGTAAAAAATGTAATAAAAAACGATGGAAAAATTGCTGTTTTCTGTGAATCCTGACTTTAAAAAAATGTGATAAAAAGTGATCAAAAAGTCGCATCTACTCCAAAATGGTACCAATAAAAACTACAAGTCTTCCCGCAAAAAAAAAGCCCTCATACAACCGCATCGGCGAAAAAATAAAAACTTTACGGCTCTTCAAATATGGAGACACAAAAACAAATAATTTTGAAAAAAAAGCGTTTCTACTGTATTAAAGTAGTAAAACATACAAAAACTATACAAATTTGGTATCGTTGCAATCGTAACAACCCTCTGAATAAAGTTATTGTGTTATTTATACCACACGGTAAACGGCGTAGATTTAGGACGCAAAAAAGAGGGGCGAAATTTCTGATTTTTTTCTATTCCCCCCCAAAAAAAAGTTAATAAAAGCTAATCAATAAATAATATGTACCTAAAAATGGTGCTATTAAAAAATACAATTTGTCCCGCAAAAAAAAAGACCTTATACAGCTATGTCGACGCAAAAATAAAAAGGTTATAGCTCTTGGAATGCGACGATTGAAAAACGTAAAAAATAGCTTGGTCATTAAGGTCCAAAATAGGCTGGTCATTAAGGGGTTAAAGTAACATAAAGCATCCAGATTGTTGTTGCTCATAATGCAGTGTTTTATTTGTAAATACTTGAAAAAATCTGAGTTGGATAAAGAAAATTCAGACTTGAGATGTTCAAAACTCACCAATTGACTGTGCTCCAACAATGAGGAAACATTTTTGATACCTTTTACAATCCATGATGATAAAGATAGGTTAGGAATTATCAACATAAAAAATTCTAAGGGAATATAGCTTTTAAGTAAAGGAACGCGGTGGGGTGTATTACGTTGAATATAAGTCCAACATTCCAAAGTAGACTTTGTCATTGGGGATAGTGGGCAGGGATATGGTAATTCCCAAAACTGCAAGAATAACGTTGATTTTAAGGGCAGGGGCGAAGTATAGGAGGCTTCTATTTGTACCCATTGTTTTACTTCCTCCATGGCCCACCAGATAGATATTTGCGCTACTTGAGTAGCAATATAGTAGCTGTGAATGTCTGGTATGCCTAAACCGCCTATCTTCCTGTCTTTAGTAAGCAAATGCATGGAAATTCTAGGTTGGTGTCTTGACCAAACAAATTGGGAGAGGGTTTTTTGCGCTATCTGAAAGAATCTCTTAGGAAGAGCGATAGGTAAGGTTCTTAATAGGTATAAAAGTTTGGGTAGTAGAAGCATTTTGTATGCTGCAATCCTGCCAAGCCATGAGGTTTCAAATTTCAATAGCCGTTCCGTGTCATTTTGAATAGTCTTTAAAAGTGGTTCATAATTGGCCTCATAAAGTTCCCTAAAGGAGGAAGTTAAAGTTATACCCAAATACCGAATGCCTTTCGGTTGCCAGTCAAAAGGGTATTTAGTTTTAAGAAAATATAATGTAGAGGAGTCTAGGTGGAAAGGAAGTATTTGTGATTTTTTCGCATTTAATTCATAGTATGAGATTTTTCCAAACGCATTAATAATGTCCATAGATGAAGACAACGAAGATTCTGGATCAGTTAAAGATAGGATAATGTCATCTGCATATAAAGAAATAATATGTGCTTTGTCTCGACATTGTATTCCCTGAATTTCCGTGCAGAGTTTAATGTGTTGAGCTAACGGTTCCATGGATAATATAAAGATTATTGGAGATAATGGACACCCTTGTCGGGTGCCATTAGATATGTTAAATTCCGTGGACAAGATTCCATTAGTGTATACTTTTACTGTAGGCGCCGAGTACAGAGCTCCAATGGCCTTCAATATTGTGCCCTCGAATCCCATCTCTTGAAGGGTCGCAAAGGCGTAGGACCAGTTTATGCGGTCGAACGCCTTTTCAGCGTCTAAGGCTAGCATCAAAGCTGGTGTAGCTCGCGTTTCAATAAGGTGAATTAGGTTTAAGATCTTTCTTGTATTATCTGACGCTTGCCTTCCTTTAACAAAGCCCACCTGATCTGCACTCACCAAAGTGGTCAACAGGGGGGAAAGCCGCGTTACAATTAATCTGGCATATAGTTTTAAGTCTGAATTCAGGAGCGAAATTGGTCTGAAATTTTGGGGCACATCAGGTTCCTTACCCGGTTTAGGGAGAGTGACAATAATGGCCGACTGGTTTTCTTTCGGAAAGGTACCAAGATCCATGGCATGTTGAAAATTAGAAAGTTAGAAAGGCCGTCTGGGCCTGGGGATTTGCCTTGTGGGAGGGAACGAATAATTTGCAAAATTTCTTGCGTTGTGACTGGGGCATTTAGGAATTCCAGCTGTTCTACTGACAATTTAGGCAAAGATGCCCTCCTGAGAAAGTCGAGTATCTCCGGGGAGTTGGGGCAAGCAATGAAGGGGTCATCCTTTAGGTTGTAGAGGGATGAGTAATATTTGCGGAATTGATCTACAATGTCTCTGGGATCAAGAATCTTTTTGCTATTATGAGGGTCTATCAAGTAAGGGATTCTAGCTTTCTGATGTTGAGTTTTAAGTCGAGCGGCTAATAGCTTCCCTGCCTTATTGTTTTGTGAGTAATATCGAGCTTTGGTTTTCCTTAAGTTTTTCTCATAATCAGATAGTAAGCAGAGACGAAGGCGTTGGCGTAAGAGGAGTAATTGAGAGGCCCCTTCCGTCGAAGGTGATAATTTATTTTTTGTATCTAAGATGCGGATCTCAGTTGATATCGAAGATATCTCTGCTACCCGTGTTTTTCGGAGAGTGTGGCCTAATCGGATGAAAGTACCCCTGATGTATGCTTTGTGCGCGTTCCAAAGGGAGGAGATCCCGACATCTGGCGTATCGTTTTGTTGAAAGTACTCGTGAAGGTCTCTTTCTATGTCTTTTTTATAAGTAGGATGTGATAAGAGAAAGGAGTTGCATCTCCAAAGGTAATCTGGAGGAGTACTATACGATTCAGCAATCGTCAGAGTAATTGGAGCGTGGTCCGACCACTGAATACTTCCAATAGTCGTGGCTTGAGACAGAAGAAGTGTAGTTTTATCTATTATGAACATATCAATTCTAGAGTAGCTATTATGTACTTGGGAATGAAACGAGTAATCTCTTTCCGAACCATGTTGCATACGCCAGATATCGTACAGCTCCTCCCCCCAAAACCAATCACCTAGGGCAACTCTAGTGAGACGAGAATGTGAAGAGGTATCTATGTCAACATCCATAACAGCGTTAAAGTCCCCGCATATAATTAATTGTCCCTGTTTATGTTTGGAAATCAATCTGTGTATTTTGTGTAAAAATCTCATCTGATGAGTGTTAGGTGCATACAGCGTTAACAGGGAGTATTTTACATTATTAATCAGACAAATCAGGAAGATATATCTACCGTTAGGATCCACAAACAATTCAATTTCTTGAAAAGCAACTGAGTTTCTTATAGCCATCAGCACACCTCGGGTTTTGGTAGAGTGGTGTGATTGGAAGACATAAGGAAATTGAGGGTGTTTGATGCGATGAGCATCTTGTTTCAAAAGGTGAGTTTCTTGTATACAAAGAACCTCACATGCTAATTGTTGCGCTTCCTTCCACATATACGCCCTCTTATGTGGACTGTTAAGGCCATTCACGTTTAGAGAACCAATTTTAAGAGCCATTATAAAAGAGCACGATCTGCTGACTATAAGCTCCCTCAGATATAAGAATCATACATTTTTCATTACAGAAATGGTATACTCTAGTAATTAATGATAGGTATGCATTTTGATGGCGATACATGTATACATGAAATAAAGATAGCTGCAAAAAACAGACAAAAAGTAACAAAACAAAAGCATTCAAATACTTTCTCAAAGGAAGGTCTGAACAACTTGGAGGTTCAGACATGTGCGGGGGGAAACAGTCCGCTTGCAAGCCGGATTTCTAGGCCTCAAGGAGCCCAGCGTTCCTGCCATAGGATGTACCTCAACGTCGCGGACGATTACGGAGATTGATCACTCGCCAGTCATCCTGTACAGGCTGTGGGGGAGCTCTCTTCGTAGATTCTGGGGAGACTTCAGCAACGGAAATACCCCACTGTTGAAGGAGTATCGCTCCGTCTCCAACGGTTCTGATTGTGTGCATGGATCCATTCCTGTTGATCAATAAACGCACTGGAAATCCCCACTTGTATAGGATCTTGTGATCTCTCAGCGCAGTAGTGATGGGGGAGAGTTCTCTCCTAAGTTGTAGAGTGACAGCAGATAGGTCTGCATAAACAGATATCTGGTTATATTGCGCAGGAAGAGTCTCCTTTTGTCTGACGGCATTCATAAAATAATCTTTTACGTGGAAAAAGTGGAAGCGGGCCAGGACGTCCCTTGCAACGTCATCAGCAAGATGTTTAGGTCTGGGAACCCTATGGGCTCTGTCAATAATCAGATCCCTAGATGTGCATTTAGGTAGTGTAGACTTGACAAAATCTTGAATAAAATGGGTCAGATCCTTGGGTGCTATGTCTTCAGGGATCCCTCGAAATTTGACGTTATTACGTCGGGAACGGTCCTCTAAGTCGGCAATTTTAGCTTTCACTTGTGAAAAATTTGCTTCTAGGTCGTAATGGGCATCTATAAGTTCATTATGAGAAGCTGCAAAGACACTCATTTTTGATTCAATATGCTGAACCCTATCTTCCACTGCATGCAACGCTTCTGACATAGGTTTAAGTAAATGAGCGAAACCAGAGTAAAGAGACTGCTGCAGAGCTTGCAACATGGTCTTAAGGGTAAATTCTGTGACAGGGTTAGATGAAGATGGCATGTCAGTTAAAACATCTGGGGATCTTGAAGACATACCTTCATCATCATGTCCATCTTTGTCCGGTCCCAATGAGGTCTGAGAAATGTGTGGGCCCTTCTTCTGCTGTTTCGCAGGGCTCCTGGATGTAGGAGACGGAGTTGAGGAAGACGAGGTTCCACGTGTTTGCTCCCTAAGATGGCGGCCTCTGAGTTCCGGCAGCATCAAAGTCGGAGGTAACGCTCGTGGTTGAGGAGAAGCCGTCAGCGTATGGGGTGACAGAGCCGGGACAGAACTGCTCCTGCGAGGTGGAGTCGTGGAGTGCGGGGATCTCGGAGCTGAGGTGAGTGAGCCTGTTTGTGAGCAGGGATCGGCGCCATTTTGGGCCTTCTGGCGGTCGTGAGGGAAGTAGAAATCCAGCAGTTTCGCCGGCCTGGACACCGATTTCCCTCTTCTGGGCATGCCTGGCGGTGTTATCCTCCGGTACGATGAGTTCAGGGTAAAAAAGAGGTATTAGGCATTAAGTAGTCGCTGAGTGTCGGTAAGGCAGTACGGAGCTGAGTTTTCAAGCGGCCATTCAGTCCGGCAGCCAAGCCACGCCCCCTCGAAAGGCTCTCTTCTCAAATCGTTGCTTGGCCTTTTGTCTCAATCAAGGCCCCTTCTTCTCAGTCCCCACTATGACCCTTTTTCCTTATAGGGCCTCATGATAAACCCTTTTTTCTCCCTTCGCATGATGTCCCCTTCTTTTTCCTACTTCTCAGGATGGCTTCCTTCTTCTTAGTCCCAAGGTTGTCCTTTCAAATTCTAGTAAGGCACCCTTCTTCTATTTATCCCCCTGGTTGTTCTCCTTCTAGTCCCGAGGATAACGTAATTCTCCTCACTCCCCAGGGAGGCTGATTTCTCCTTCTTAGTCCCCAAATTGGCCTCCTCCTTCTCAGCTCCTAGGATGGCTCCGTTCTCATACTAACTGCCCAGGTTGGTCTCATCCGTCTAGGTCCTTAGGATATCCTCTTTCACCTACTGATCCCCAGGTTGGTCCTTTTCTCCTTTTTAATTCCCAGGATGGCACCTTCTCCTTTTTAGGCCCCAGGTAGGACTGCTAAGTCCCCAGGATGGCCCTCTTCTCCTCAGTACCCAGCGTTCTCTTTCTCATCTCCATGGAGCATAGAGACTGATAATCAGCAGGCATTAAGACTCGTCCACTTAGGTGTTCTTTTAGTCTGCCCAACCATGCTGTAGCTGTCCATCCTTCCATCATCCCTGAACCCTCTTGTGGTCTGAGTTCTGTTCACATGAATCATGATGGCAATTTCACACACAGCTTGGTGACCAGTAATCGCCCTCCTCTGACTGTTGGTGATCAGTGCAATGCTGACTGATACCAGCCCCAGGGTAAGCTTAGTAGGTCTTTGGCTTTATAGTGCATGTCCGCAGATGCTGCTAAGGGATTTGGAATTGAAATATACTATATGGACAAAAGCATTTGAACATACCTCTTAATCATTAAATTCAGTCCCATTGCCATAGGTGTAAGTACCTCGCTATGCAGTCGCCTTTGCAAACATTTGTGAAAGAATGGGCTCTTCTTAAGAGCTCACTGAATTCTAGCGTGGTCCTGTATTGGGACGCCACTGTTGCAACAAGTCAGTCTGTGAATTTGTTTCTCTCCTAGATATTCCACGATCAACTGTGAGTGGTATTATTGCAACGTGGAAATGCTTAAGCATCACAGCAACTGAGCCATGAAATGGCAGACCACGTAAAGATAGAGAGCGGGGTCACAAGTGCTGAGGCGCATAGTGCATAAAAGTCCTGCACAGATCTAAACCTCCTCCTCCTCCCCTGTCAGCTCTCCTGAGTGTTGTGTGTATTAGGGAGGACCTGTCAGCTCTCCCATGTGGTGTAGTAAAGAGGACCTGTTTCCTCTCCCGTGTGGCATAGTAAAGAGAACCTGACAGCTCTCCTGTGTGGTGTAGTATAGCGGATCTGTCAGCTGTCCTGTGTGGTGTAGTATAGAGGATCTGTTAGCTCTCCTGTGTGGTGTAGTATAGAGGAGCTGTCAGCTCCCCTGTGTGGTGTAGTAAAGAGGAACTGTCCGCTCTCCTGTGTGGTGTAGTATAGGGGATCTGTCAGCTCTCCTTTGTGGTGTAGTATAGAGGATCTGTCAGCTCTCCTGTGTGGTGTAGTATAGAGGATCTGTCAGTTCTCCTGTGTGGTGTAGTATAGATAATCTTTCAGCTCTCCTGTGTGGTGTAGTATAGAGGATCTGTCACCTCTCCTGTGTGGTGTAGTATAGAGGATCTGTCAGCTCTCCTGTGTGGTGTAGTATAGAGGATCTGTCAGCTCTCCTGTGTGGTGTAGTATAGAGGATCTGTCAGCTCTCCTGTGTGGTGTAGTATAGAGGATCTGTCAGTTCTCCTGTGTGGTGTAGTACAGAGGAGCTGTCAGCTCTCCTGTGTGGTGTAGTATAGCGGATCTGTCAGTTCTCCTGTTTGGTGTAGTATAGGGGATCTGCCAGTTCTCCTGTGTGGTGTAGTATAGATAATCTGTTAGCTCTCCTGTGTGGTGTAGTATAGTGGATCTGTCAGTTCTCCTGTGTGGTGTAGTATAGAGGAGCTGTCAGCTCCCCTGTGCGGTGTAGAAAAGAGGAACTGTCCGCTCTCCTGTGTGGTGTAGTATAGGGGAGCTGTCAGCTCTCCTGTGTGGTGTTATATGGAGGATCTGTCAGCTCTCCTGTGTGGTGTAGTATAGAGGAGCTGTCAGCTCTCCTGTGTGGTGTAGTATAGAGGATCTGTCAGCTCTCCTGTGTGGTGTAGTATAGAGGATCTGTTAGCTCTCCTGTGTGGTGTAGTATAGAGGATCTGTCAGCTCTCCTGTGTGGTGTAGTATAGGGGATCTGTCAGTTCTCCTGTGTGGTGTAGTATAGAGGATCTGTCAGTTCTCATGTGTGGTGTAGTATAGAGGAGCTGTCAGCTCTCCTGTGTGGTGTAGTATAGGGGATCTGTCAGCTCTCCTGTGTGGTGTAGTATAGGGGATCTGTCAGCTCTCCTGTGTGGTGTAGTATAGGGGATCTGCCAGTTCTCCTGTGTGGTGTAGTATAGAGGATCTGTCAGTTCTCATGTGTGGTGTAGTATAAAGGATCTGTCAGTTCTCCCGTGTGGTGTAGTATAGAGGAGCTGTCAGCTCTCCTGTGTGGTGTAGTATAGGGGATCTGTCAGCTCTCCTGTGTGGTGTAGTATAGAGGAGCTGTCAGTTCTCCTATGTGGTGTAGTATAGAGGACCTGTCAGCTGTCCTGTGTTGTGTAGTATAGAGGATCTGTCAGCTCTCCTGTGTGGTGTAGTATAGAGGATCTGTCAGCTCTCCTATGTGGTGTAGTATAGAGGATCTGTCAGCTCTCCTATGTGGTGTAGTATAAAGGACCTGCTAGCACTCAACTCATTCTGTATTCAGGTCTGTAATTATTTAGCGGGTCCAGTCTGGGGTCTGCACTTATTTAGGAGGTCTGGGGTCTGTATACAACATATCCATAATTTTACCACTCGGACTGCATTTTCGGCAGCTGAGATGTGGACATTACACAGCAGATAAGCTCCAGTACTGTCATTTACAGTCCCCCTTGATGTAAATTATCTCTAACAAGCACATGGCAAACCTCTCGACCCAGTCACGTTCCCATCTGCCACCCCCCCCCCCCTGTAATATACGGGAGAAATCATTACAGGTTACACAACACATTTTACAGAACATTTGACAGAATTAGATCCCCCTACCCCCCATTATCGGGCAAATAACCTCTTATCTTCCAGTTGTCAAGGAAACTAGTCGTGTAGATGACAGGCAGAAGACATTAGTCCTGTATCTCCGCTATAAGACAACATCCCAGATCTTTAGGAGATCATTTGTTAATGAGAAGTGAAACCATTATCTGGACAAATGAGTGTGTTCCAGAAAAACGTCAGGCTCATTTATCGTTGTGCTGATATCTTTGCTGACCAGTTCCATTTCTGACTATTTAAAGGACAGTTCCAGTCAGGGTTAATATTAACATGGTGTTGCAGTAAATTTTGAGAAAGTCAAAATGTACAAAGTTGTAATATTTTTTTTTTCTTCTGAAAGTTACTCCCATCATGCTGTGGATGTAGCACAGATCCCATGTTCTCTTTATGAGCACACATGACACTTATATATTGTACTTACATCACTCATACATTAGGCACTTACCGCATACACACTACTTATATATTGGACACATGCCACACTCATACCACACATACATTGGAGGCAAGCTGCATACAACAATAATTCATTGGACACATCACACACACCACACATACCATGGATGCAATCTACACACACCACTAGTACATTGGATACATGCCACACATACATTAGATACATGCCACACACAATTACACATACATTTTAGATTAGGTAGACCATAGGCCCTGGGCTGTTCCCCAAACTTGGGCCCCCCTTCTCTACCACCACCTCCATGCGCTAGCATTACTGTGCTTGCATTGAAAAATAGGTGTTATGATTCCCCTTGTCAAAGGGTTGTGTCCCTACATACTGACAGTCTCCAACCATCACTGACAGCATCACACTCTTTAGAGACGCATCCTCCTAACAAGGGAATGGTAACATCCATTTGTCTATTAGTCAGGAGAGGTGACAGTCTCTATAAAACCAGTGACTCACAGGTGACATCTTTTCAGATTCTAGTCATTCTTGTTCTCTCTTCTTCTCCATCCGGTCCAGACCTCATGATGACTTCTCCTGGCCACAACCCATAACTGCAGAACTTCCCACTTAGATGTCTTCAGTTCTTCACTTTTTCAAAACTTCTGCAAATATAAACGATGAAAAAATTCTCAGGGTACCACACACTATGCCCCTAAATATAATAGCACCATACACCTATATAGTGCCCCCACACAGTATAATGCCCCTTTAGTGCCCCCCATACAATATAATAATAATAATATAATATATTAAAACCTGTCAACGATACAGTATTTTGTCCTCTATTTGTGCCCACACAGTATATTGCCCCTTGGTGTACCCCTACACAGTATAATGTTCGCTTAGTGGCCCCCACACTGTATAATGCCCCTCTCCCCTGGCTGCCACACACAACCCCCCCTTGTAGATAGTTCTCCCCTGTAGATTGTGCCATACAGCCCCCCCTATAGACAGTGCCATAATCCCCCACCTCGTCCTTGTAGACAGTTCTATACAGCGCCCCACCTCCCCCTTGTAGACCGTGCCCCCAAACAAAAAAAAATTGGACTCACCTATGCCCCGTTCCCACGATGAACTGAGCTGCTCCACGACGGGATCCTAGCGTAGGCCGGCGTGATCATGTAGCCTAGTACAGAGTTTCCCGACCTTTTTGGACTCGAGGCACCACTGGAAAAATAACATTTCCTCAGGGCACCCCTACCAAAAATTGTTTCGAGAAAGACAGATAATGGCTAAAAACAAACACTACACTCGTGGGGTATGTTCACAAAGCGTTTTTTGTAAGGCAAAAAAAATCTGCCTCACAATTACTTCAGGAGTTTTGAAGCAGATTTAGAATTGACAGCGTTGTTTGACCTTTTTTTTTTATTGCATTTGTTTTTTGAAGCCGTTGAAGCTAATGCAAAAGACGCAGGGAAAAAAAGCACAAAACGGGTGCCGCAGGTATTTTCTGCCTCCTATTAATTTTAATTGGAGCTCAGAGGTGGAAACCACTTGAAGACTATCAGCCCCCCACTCACAGTAAAATGACCATCAGCCCCCCACTCACAGTAAAATGACCATCAGCCCCCCACTCACAGTAAAATTACCATCAGCCCCCCACTCACAGTAAAATTACCATAAGCCTGCCACTCACAGATTCCCCCTGTAGATAGTGCCACACAGCCCCCAGTCGGTAGTGCCACACAGCCCCCTGTAGTAGTGCCACACAGCCCCCTGTAGGTGGTGCCACACAGCCCCCTGTAGGTAGTGCAACAGAGCCACATTCGGTAGTGCCACACAGCCCCCTGTAGGTAGTGCCACAGAGCCCCTTGTAGGTAGTGCCTCACAGCCCCTGGTAGATAGTTCCACTAAGCCCCCTGTAGATAGTGCCACTAAGCCCCCTGTAGATAGTGCCACACAGCACCATTGTAGGTTGTGCCACACAGCACCCTTGTAGGTTGTGCCACACAGCCCCCTTGTAGGTTGTGCCACACAGCCCCCAGGTAGGTAGTGCCACACAAACCCCTGGTAGGTAGTGCCACACAGAATACTTGTAGGTAGTGCCACACAGACCCCTTGTAGGTAGTGCCACACAGCCCCCTTGTAGGTAGTGCCACACAGCCCCCTTGTAGGTAGTGCCACACAGCCCACAGCCCCCTTGTGATTAGCACCCCCTTCCTGTAGATAGCGCTACTGTAGCTCCCTGAAGTGACAGTGACATCAGGGGCAACTCCTGAAGCAGAATCCGTGTCCACAGCGTTGTCGACACTTTGACCGGGGATTCCACTCCAGGAGAAGCCCCTGTCGTCTGTGTCCATTTATGGACAGTGGAAATAAAAGCAAAATGCACGGTGCCACATAGTGCAGGTCAATCCAAGTAGGCAAGTTTTAGGTCATATAATACTATGCTCACCTAAGTACTGTATTTAAACAGTGGTTAAACAATGTTCACTGTGAAAATTCAATAGTGCTGCTGCCAAGATCCAAACCGGTTAACCATACGGTCACCGCAACGCAAATGAGAGATTCAAAGATAGAAAAAGAACGGATCTTATGGGGTGCTGCTACATTACAAATGGACAAAGGCACAGGAGATTTGCCTGAGGAAGACGCTAGTTCGGCGTCTAAACGCGTAGCCTCTATTGTTTCTATTAAATAGATATATGTTTTAAGTTCCTGTTACTTCAAATTTGTAATTTAGCAGCGCCCCATAAGATCCGTTCTTTTTCTATCTTTGAATCTCTCATTTATGGACAGTGACATCACTGGCTTCTCCTGGAGTGGAATTCCCGGTCACAGCATTGGGAATTCCACTCCAGGAGAAGCCCCTGACGTCTCTGTCCATTTATGGACAGTGACGTCTAGGGTTTCTCCTAGAGTGGAATCCCAGGTCAAAGAGTCAGCAACGCTGTGGTCGGGGATTCCGCTTCAGGAGTTGCCCCTGATGTCACTGTCCATATATGGACAGAAACATCAAGCGCTCCGTCCAGGAGTGGAATCCCCGGCCACACGTGGATTCCGCTCCTTCAGGAAGCTACAGTGGTGCTAGTAGATAGCAGAGATATCTCTCTGCTCTGCTTTAGTGGCATCACTACCGCTATAGCAACCGCAACGGCTGCTAGCTGCGCCGCCGGCCATGGGGGAGCGTGTCCCGACGGGCGGCACGGGTGCCCTCATGCCCGGTGTCGCCGCTAGCACCCGCTATGGCTGCTACAGCGGTAGCGAATCCATTTAGTAAAGAAGTGCTCGGGCTGAAAGGAGGCTGCTGAGTCGCCGGGCCCGGGCGCTTCTGAAACAAGCAGGGGAAGGGAGCCAGCGCAGCGCCCCCTTGAACCTGCTGGAGTAATGCGTCCTGTGCAATGGCACAGGTCGCACACCCCTAAGGCAGGCCCTGCATTGAGCCCCTGAATATAATAGTACCATACACTGCGCTCTTGAATATAATACTACCATACACTGCACCCCTGAATATAATAGTACCATACACTGTGCCATTGAATACAATTGTGTCAAATACTGTACAGTAAAGCACAACACACACAGTGCCCCCTGTTGGAAGTGTCACTCACAGTGGCCCCTGTAGATAGTGCCATTCACAATGCCCACTATAGTTAGTGCCCCATAGAGAGCCCCCTGTAGATAGTACCCCCTTGGAGACCCTGTAGAAAATGCCACAGCTCCCCCTGTAGATAGTGCCCCATGTCCCCTTTACATAGTGAGCCCCCCGTAGATAGCGCCCCAGTACACCCCTGTAGATCGTGTAACAGTATCCACTTGAAGATAGTGCCACACCTCCCATAGATAGTGCCACGGTCACCTGTCCTCGTTCCCGCACCGTCCTTTTCTCCAGCGATGCAGACCTAGTCTCTTCTGACCAGGCTTTAGCCAGCAAGGCAACACAGGTGGCGCAATGACATCACCGCACCGCCTGCATCACAAAAAAAGCCGAATGGCGAGGAAGCATTTAGCAAGAAGAATCTGGGCAAGAAGGACATAGGCATCTTTTGGCAGGACAATACCAGGTCTCTGCCACCACTACGCATCGCTCCCAACCAGGGCCGCCATCAGGGGGGTATTAGGGGTACTGGTGTGAGGGGCCCGGCCAAACCTAATTGAAAGGGGGGCCCGGCCACTGCTGCGACTTGCCTTTGGTAGAAAAAAACGGGCCCCTGCAAAGGGGCCTGTTTTTTTCACCAAATAAATGTCGTGAGCTGCGGGCCCCCCTCTCATGGGGGCCGTCAAACATGGCCGACCAATCACGCGCACCCGCAAACTCGCGACCGCCCGCGCGCGCACCCGGCAAAAGCGCGCAACCGCGACAGCAACAGCACGCACGCTCGCAGCCTCGACAGCACGCGCGCTTCGTTCACCCGCGAACGAAGCGCGCGCAACCGCGGACATTCATGGACCCAACTTACCTGGAGCCTGGCTGGAGGTGAAGGACTGGACGTCTGGACCGAAGACCTCGCCTGGAAGACATCGCCTGAAGAGGACTGGAGTGGGAGCAGCAGCTCTTCTGACACGGTGAGTAAAGTGTGTCAAAGTGCTGTTTCTGTATGGCCCTGTTCACACAAAGTATTTTGCAGGCAGAAAAAAATCTGCGTTTTTTGCCCGCGGCAATTGAGGACAGCAGACAAAAAACGCAGCGAAAAATGCATTTTCTGCCTCCCATTGATTTCGATGGGAGGTCAGCGGCGGAACCGCGGCAAGAAAGGACGTGCTGCTTTTTCTTTTTTCCGCGACTGGCTCCCATTGATTTCAGATTAAATCAATGGGAGGCGGTTTTGGAAGTTTTTTGGTGCTGATTCTGACGCCGTGTCCGAGTCAATATCAAGGCCCAAAAACTCTGTGAACTGGGCCTTATTGTTAGGGCTTATTCAGACGAACATGTAATACGTCCGTGCAACGCGCGTGATTTTAACGCGCCTCGCACGGACCTATGTTACTCTATGGGGCCGTGCAGACTGTCCGTGAGTTTCATGCAACGCGTGTCCGTGTGTCCGCTGCGTAAAACTCACGACATGTCCGATATTTGTGCATTGTTCGCGCATCACGCACCCATTGAAGTCAATGGGTGCGTGTAAATCACGCCCAGCACTTCCGCAGCAGTAAAAACGATGAATGAAAACAGAAAAGCACCACGTGCTACAAACATACAAACAGAGTGTCATAATGATGGCGGCTGCGCGAAAATCACGCAGCCACGCATCATACGCTGCTGACACACGGAGCTGTTATGGACCTTTTGCATGCGCACAATGCCACGTTTTTTGCGCGCGCAAAAAGCACACGCTCGTGTGAATCCGGCCTTAGGGTAGGAACACACTAGGCATGAACACTGCGGATTTTATGCAACACATTTTATTGTGGAAAATCTGCAGCGTATCACAGTCGCAGCAGAGTGGATGAGATTTGAACAAATCTCAACCACACGCTGCAAAAAAAATGGACCTGCAGTGTGGCTTTTGGCTTTTTAAGCCGCAGCGTGTCAATTTATTCTGTGGGATCGCTGCTCCTCTGTTGCGGAAATGCTGCGGTTCTGCCGCAAAAATCACAAATGAGAAAAAAAAAGGCACTTTTTTAAATTGATAAAAAAGTTTAGACTTGCCCCGGCCGTAGTCCTTGTGACGCGATCCTCTATTCTTAGCGCAGCCCGGCCTCCTGTCATGACGTTTCATCCCATGTGACTGCTGCAGCGGTCACATGGTCTACAGCGTCATCCCAGGAGGCGGGGCTACGTTCAGAAGAGAGAGATGCGTCACCTAAACTACGGCCGGGGTAAGTCTAAACAGAACCGCAGCATTTCCGCAACAGAGGAGCGGCGATTCTGCAGCATAAATTGACACGCTGCGGCTTAAAAAGCCACACTGCAGGTCCATTATTTTTGCAGCGTGTGGATGAGATTTGTTCAAACCTCATCCACTCTGCTGCGACTGTAATACGCTGTGGATTATCCACAATAAAATGTGTTGCATAAAATCCGCAGTGTTCATGCCTAGTGTGTTCCTACCCTAAGGCCGGATTTACACGAGCGTGTGCTTTTTGCCGCCATCATTATGACACTCTGTTTGTAGCACGTGGTGCTTTTCTGTTTTCAGTCATAGTTTATACGGCTGCGGAAGTGCTGGGAGGGATTTTCACGCACCCATTGACTTCAATTGGTGCGTGATGCGCGAACAATGCACAAATATCGGACATGTCGTGAGTTTTACGCAGCGGACACACGGACACGCGCTGCGTGAAAATCACTGACAGTGTGCACGGCCCCATAGAGTAACATAGGTCCGTGCGAGGCGCGTGAAAATCACGCGCGTTGCACGGATGTATTACACGTTCGTCTGAATAAGCCCTAACAATAAGGCCCAGTTCACAGAGTTTTTGGCCCTTGATATTGACTCGGACACTGCGTCAGAATCAGCACCAAAAAACTTCCAAAACCGCCTCCCATTGATTTAATCTGTAATCAATGGGAGCCAGTCGCGGAAAAAAGAAAGCAGCACGTCCTTTCTTGCCGCGGTTCTGCCTCTGACCTCCCATCGAAATCAATGGGAGGCAGAAAATGCATTATTCGCTGCGTTTTCTGTCTGCAGTCCTCAATCGCCGCGGGCAAAAAACGCGGCAAGATAGTGTGGGCAGGTCAAAATCTGCCTCAAAATTCGGTGCGCGGTTCCAGGCGGTCGCCGGTGCGCATGCGCGGGAGTTTTCGGGTGTGCGCGATCGGTCGCACGGGCGGCGGTGTTTGACGGCCCCCATGACGACCCCCATGCTACCCAGGGCCGCCATCAGGGGGGGTATTAGGGGTACTGATGTGAGAGGCCCGTTATTATGGGGAGCCGCAGCAGTGAACAGCTGATTCCTGAAAAACATCTGATTATGCCAGGGGAAGTTGTTGACACCTGAATATTTTCCCTGCATCGGATATAGCACTGCATAGATGAATGGCCGTCCATGTAATACTTTGACATCTTGACTGTGCCAGAGCAAGAAACGCTGCGTGTTAGCTCATAGAAGACAGTCACAAGAGATCACCTCTTCTCTATGAGATCCATTTTCCTAATTAAAAAAAAGCATTTTCAAATACCCTATTAGTGAATTCTGAGTTTAAAGAGGAGGGGGTTGTTCCTCATTTAGGCCTCAATCATTTAGCTAGAGCATAGAAGGGCTACAAAGAACATCACTCGATCTGGAGGACCCGTCCCTGCATTATACAGACAGTACATTGATTTGAATGGGCACCATGCAATACTCAATCTCTCCTGTAGTGGTGCTGCAGAGGAATTAAACACTTGCTGCTATGTTCCACCCCATATTAAAAGTGATACGATGATAGAAGTGATAGAATACAAATCCGGCGCCCAAAAGGTTTGTGGGCCCATGTAAATCGTTTGCACTGTTGCTCAAGACAGAGTCATAGCTAGGCTTTCCTTCACTCAGGGAAAGTTCCATTCGTTGCCTAAGCCCTGCACCTAAATTTCCTGACCAAGGCATTGTTGACACCTCTCCCTCCTGATACCCAACAACTGAGGCACATGCCCTGCCGCCCCCCCCCCCAGCTATGCCCCTGACCCAAGAGCGTCAGGCTATACTTCTGTGAGTAGACTTGTGGTTCTTTCGAACCTGCAGATATTCAGATAAACCAGATTAGACTTCCATGTACAAATGAACCAAACAAACGGGCAATTACCTCCAGTAAATAGAATAATTCCCCCCGGTAAATGAAATAATTATTACACTGAGGGGCCAACGAGCAAATTCTAATTTTCTTGAAGGAAGCCAATAGATCTTAGCGCAAAGGCAGACATGGCCCTAAAAGCTTGTATTTATTAACTCAAGTTGACAAACCCGAGAACTTTAAAATGTACTTTAATAAATTATGAACATGTTCCAGCTTCTTATTCAGGTTGAGTAATTGACCCATAAAAATCAAAGTGGCACCCCGTCCGGCACTAAATGACATGGCTCTGCTTCCTTGGCTAACAGATCGTGTTTCACTGCACAGATGTCTTTTCCGTACAGTGAGTCTTGTCTGCTATCTATCTATATTAATGAAATGTGTCTCCATTCTTAGCAACATGGCGTCTCAAAGCAGCGCATGATGCATATCCCATAAAGTGTAGCAGGCATAGCTGGTCATATAGAGCCCAGCGGCCTGATACAGAGCTCTAGATAAAGATGTATTATGAAATTAATCAGTGCAGCATTTTTGGCTTTGATACATCTATATAAACATTGTGCATGTTAAACAATATACACCGTTCAACTATAACATTAAAACCACCTGTTTAAGATTGTATCGGTCCTACTCGTACCGCCAAAACTGTGATCCATCGAGGCATGGACGCCACAAAACGTCTGAAAGTTCCTGTGGTATCTGGCACCAAGCCGTTAGAAGCAGATCCTGTAAGTCCTGTAAGTTACGAGATGGGCCCTTCATGAATTGGACCTGTTTTTGCAGCACATCCCACAGATGCTTGATCAGATCGGGATTTGGAGACAAGGGTATTTGGAGACAAGTCAACACCTTGAACTCTTTTTCATTTCTTCAAACTATTCCTGAACAATTTTTGCAGTGTGGCGGGGGCATTCTCCTGCTGCAAAGTCATGAAGGGGTGTGCTTGGTCTGCAGCAATGTTTAGGTAGGTGGTACGTGTCAAGATAAACACATGAATGCAAGGACCCAAGGTTTCCCAGTAACACATTGCCTGGAGCATCACACTGCCAGCACCAGCTTGTCTTTTTCCCATAGGGCATATTTAGAGCCATCTCTTCCCCAGGTACATGACATACACACACCAGGGGATCCACATGATATAGAAGAAAACGTGATTCATCAGACCAGGCCATCTTCTTCCTTTGCTCCATGGTCTAGTTCTGATGCTCACATGGCAATTGTTGGCGCTTTCGGCAGTCGACAGAAGACGGAATTGGCACTCTGACCAGCCTGCCATGCTCTGCGTGTTCTGACACCTTTCTATCATACCCAGCATTAACTTTTTCAGCAATTTGTGCTACAGTAGCTCTTCTGTTGGATTGGACCAGACGGGCTAGCCTTCGCTCCCCACATGCATCAATGAGACTTGGGCGCCTATGACCCTGTCGGTGGTTGTCCTTCCTTGGATCACTTTTAGTAGGTACTTCCACTACTAAGGAAAAAAGTTAGAGGTCCAGCACACGATATGATATGAAAAAATACAAAACTGTTTATTTAAGTCAAAATTAAAACAAGAAGTAAAAAAATCCCAGGGAGAGAACGCCTACGCGTTTCGAACTTTTCAGTTCTTCATCATAGCTACTCTCTGATGTATAGAGTCTACTTTTATGGATCAGATATTGGGAAAAACAAGGAAGTGGGAGTGCCAAAATCTCAGTTTTTTGGTCACCTTAGCTTTTAAAAAAAAAGTGATCAAAAAGTTGTATGTAAAAAAAAATGGTACCAATAAAAACTACAGCTCGTCCCACAAAAAATAAGCCCTCACACCGCTCAATTGACAAAAAATTTAAAAAAAACTGAAGCCTCCCGGAATGTGGTGAAACAAATCTTTTTGTTTTTTTAACAAACTGTTTTTACGTTGTAAAAGTAGTAAAATAAAAAAAAAACTGTATAAATTTGGTATCACCGTAATCGTATTAAATCTCAGAAAAAATTTAAGTTGTTGTTTTTATCGCACGGTGAAAGCCGTAAAAACGAAACCCAAAAAACAATGGAGGAATCGCAGCTTTTTCCAATTTCAGCCTGCAAAGAATTTTATTTTCCGTTTACCAGTACATTAAATGGTACTTTAAATGGTGTCACTAGAAACTACAACTCCTCCCGCAAAAAATAAGCCCTCACACCGCTCTACTGACAGAAAAATAAAAAAAGTTACGGCTCTTGGAAAGCGGGAAGGGAAAAACTAAAATGTAAAAGCAAAAAAATGGATCAGTCCTGAAAGGGTTAATTAATTTCTACTGAAAAAGAATTTATGACCACGTTGGGTATTGCTGGGTATTGCTGAGAAATTGCTTTACAAATATTGGGCGGCTTTTTCTCCTTTATTCTTGTGAAAATAAAAAATTTCAACATTTTTGTGGAAAAAATGTTGATATTCATTTTCACGGCCTAATTCTAATAAATTCTGTAAAAGACCTGTGGGGTCTAAATGTTCACTACACCTCTAAATAGATTCCTTAAGGGGTGTAGTTTCCCAAATGGGGTCAGTTTTGGGGTGTTTCTACTGTTTTGGTACCTCCAGGGTGTTGCAAACGCGACATGGCCCTGAAAACTATTCCAGCAAAATCTGCACTCCAAAATTCAAATGGCGCTCCTTCCCTTCTGAGCTCTGCGCGGGTCTAAACAGCAGTTTATTACCACATATGGCCTATTGCCGTAATCAGGATAAATTGCTTTACAAATTTTGGGGGGATTTTTCTCCTTTAATCATTGTAAAAATTAAACATTTCTATGTTTTTTCAGAAAAAAGTAGATTTTCCTTTTCACGGTCTAATTCCACTAAATTCAGCAAAAAACTGTGGGGTCAAAATGCTAACTATACCCCTAGAAAAATCCCTTGAGGGGTGTAGTCTCAAAAATGGGATCACTTTTGGGGGTTTCCACTGTTTTGGCCCCTCTAGGGTGTTGCAAACGCGACATGGCCCTGAAAACTATTCCAGCAAAATCTGTGCTCCAAAATCCAAATGGCGCTCCTTCCCTTCTGAGCTCTGCTGTGGGTCCAAACAGCAGTTTAGTACCACATATGGGGTATTGCCATAATCGGGAGAAGTACCTTTACAAGTTTTGGGGTGCTTTTTATTCTTTACTCCTTGCAAATATAATTTTTTTAATATATATTTTCAGAAAAAAAAGTAGATTTTCACTTTCACAGACAAACTCCAATAAATATAGCAAAAGACCTGTGGGCTCAAGATGCTAACTGGACCCATAGATAAATTCCGAGGTGTGTAGTTTCCAAAACGGTGTCACTTTTGGGGGATTTCCACTGTTTTGGCCCCACAAGACTTCTTCAAACCTGACATGGTGCCTAAAATATATTCTAAAAGAAGGAGGCCCAAAATCCACTAGGTGCTCCTTTGCTTCGGAGGCCGGTGTTTCAGTCCATTACCGCACTAGAAGCACATGTGGGATATTTCTAAAAACTGCAGAATCTGGGCAATAAATATTGAGTTACATTTCCCTGATAAAACCTTCTGTGTTACAAAAGAAATGTATTACAAATGAATTTCATTAAAAAAAATAGAATTTGTAAATTTCCCCTCTACTTTGCTTTAATTCCTGTGAAACGCCTAAAGGGTTAATAAACTTTCTGAATGCTGTTTTGAATACTTTGAGGGGTGCAGTTTTTAATACTTTGAGGGGTGCGGTTTGAGGGGTACTAGATTTATGGGGTCTATCTAGTACATAAGGCCCTCAAAGCCACTTTAGAACTGAACTGGCCCCTGTAAAAATAGCCTTTTGAAATTTTCTTGAAGATGTGAGAAATTGCTGCTAAAGTTCTAAGCCTTGTAACATCCTAGAAAAATAAAATAATGTTCAAAAAACAATGCAAATATAAAGTAGACATATGGAATATGTGAAATAGTAACTATTTTGTGTGGTATTACTATCTGTTTTACAAGCAGATACATTTAAAATGTGAAAAATCATAATTTTTTAAAATTTTCTTTAAATTTTGGTGTTTTTCACAAATAAGCAATGAATTTATTGACCAAATTTTTCCACTAGTATAAAGTACAATGTGTCACGAGAAAACAATCTCAGAATCGCTTGGATAGGCAAAAGCATTCCAGAGTTATTACCACATAAATTGACACATATCAGATTTGAAAAAATGGGGCTGGTCCTGAAGGCCAAAATGAGCTCGGTCCAGAAAGGGTTAAAGACGATAATTTGTTTATTTCAGTAGTACAAAATTAATTTTAACCGACTGCCGAGTAATCTGTCCTGAGATGTGCCAGATGTTGTCTTGGGTTTTAATCTCCAGTTATACTCGATTTGAATTTTGCGAGAAGTAATCTGTAAATCCCAGCTGAGGCCATGGTACGTAGATGGCAGGAGTAATGGAGCTGGTGGCAAGACCACCTGGGACTTCGACTAATTTTGTTTTAATGTAGGACACAACCAAAGGCGGATACAGTGACACTACTAGCTCACCAAAATATTGAATAAATCTTGGCGCACACTTGCGGTGTTCAGCCAGGGGGGTAATTACTTTTTTCATGGATTTTGATGCTTTGTTGAAATCAACATAATATACAATGTTTACATTGCGTTATAAGAAAGATGTTTGCTGGAAATAGAATAAAATCTTAGATATTTTTCTAGTGACTTCAGTAATGATATAAACAAAAATAGCAACGAGCAAACGCAGAGCCACATCACTTTCATTGTAAAGCTCTGGATATCCTGAGAACAGAATATGGGGAAAAGGGGTTGTTTAGAATTAGAAAAACCATGGCTTTTTTCTTCCAAAAACCACAGGTGGTGTTGGGTATTACAGCTCAGATTCCTTCAGTTCTATGCAGCTCAGCTGCAATACCGGAAACAACTCATGAACAGGTGTGGCGCTGTTTTCTGAAAGAAAGCAGCCATGTTTGTCTAAACAACCCCTTTAGGAATAAAAGGATCTTTATAGGAACAAGTTGATAATTAAACTGAATCTCCCACCAGATATCCGAGTTCTTGCTCATGTGTTTTAAAATACTCCACCCATTAGACCAAAAAAAAAAAAAAATCATGAATATGAACTCCATTTAAAGAGGTTCGCCACCAAAATGTATTTTCTTTGACCAAAATTATGAGCATGAACTCATTTAAAAAGGTTCTTCACCAAAATGTATTTTTAGAAAAAATCTGATTAATAGTGCAGCCTGAAAGGGAGAATTGCTTGTCTTATTACTTTTCCCCTTCGTTGCTATCGGCACAAACGGGCGTACATTGAGAAGACAGGCGGCCTTTTGCAGAATTTACATTATGACCTTTTCCTTGTATTGACTAATACCATTATATAGCCCCCATTTGGGACAAGAATGCCCAATGCTTGTTAATTCACCAGTCGTTTACATATAAAAGTGGGCCAAGGGCCAACATAGCAGTTGCTGGGTATGCCCGTATGGCATGTATGTATTTGTAACCCACCAGACTACTCATGCTTTGTATAAGAGAGGATGGGTGGAGGTCAATGCTTCCTCCTATCTGGTTTGATAATTTTGCTACGCCTGTTATGAAGGACAGCCCTGTGCAAATTCACTAACCCATTGGGTAAAACCTGAGCTTGGTCCACCTTCCTGTGGTGCCCCATAGCAGCCGCATTTGCTGCCTCTATGCTACATACACCATTGTAAGCTCCGTTCCAATCTATGTCAAGTTTGACAGACTGGTTGCTAGGAATACATTGCCTAACAACCAGTCTTTTCAATCTGGCTGCAAGGCCGGTCTAATGTATCTCAGATTACTCAGGTCTTCAGTTAAAGCTACAATTGCCACTTAAGCCGGGGTAGAGAAGGAGTTTGAAACCATGCCCTTCCACATCTCCTACTCCTTGTCTCTTTCCATAGTGGTGCCCACACTCTGCTACATCTTAAAGGATCAAGCCCATATCATCTTGGCAGTGCTGATCAACTATGATTATACAGTATAAACCACTCAGAACTGCTACATCTTGCCCGAACAACAAGATTCTTTGGATTCTGTCCATTTGTGAAGGTGTTTTTTTTACTACTTTGGATTTTAGCCGGACTGGTTCCTAACTCAGCCTTTGGATCTCTGCATGCCCTGACCTGTATCTATCTTAGTTATCATGTTACATGGACTCTGACGCTGTCAGCCCTGACCTTGGATTTGTATGACCACGCTTCTGTTGAGGGATTCTGGTACCCTCTTTCAGAAACACCATCTGAAAGACGTCAGTGATTGCTAATGGAGACTACTCCATTGACACGATCTGGGGATTCCCTGCACAAAGTCCATACCCTTGTGAGAGTTGTTTTAAGGTGAAGTTTGAAAAATTCCTTACACTTTGCCCACTAGTTTTGAGTTGACCTAGCTATATCTAATAGTGACACAGTGGGTCCCCGCTCCTGTACCGAGGCCTGACCATGACACTGTGGATAGGTTTGTCGGGATCAAATAAGTTATCATGAGTAAGAGTAAAGCTGACCATACACATTAGATAAAAGTTGGGGCAGCCAAACTGTCCCCAAACATCTGCCATCAAGGGAACCAAGATCACGTATGTTGGACTTCAACATGCCTGATCCTTTGTTTCCCCAGCAAGTAAGCCCCTCAGAGGTCTGGCAGTGGTTGTCCTCATGGTTAGTTGATTAGAGCATGTACATTTTATGGAGGAGTTAGGGGAGTCACTAACAAAGAATGGCGGATTTGGCTTGGCCACCTATTACATGGTTGGCCATTCCTTTGAATTGCTGGCATGTAATACCACAATGAATCGGCAGCTGTAACTTCCCCTGGCTATATCAGCTGTTCTTCAGGGGTTTCAGAAGTGGGACAAGCACCAATCATTGTAAAAAGGGGTTAACTTGATAAGACAAACCCTTTACGCAATTTTTGTTACTTAACATATACCCTCATTATTGGGGAGAACACCTGCAAAGAAACTTGGCACCGAAGATGGAACCCTACCTCAGTTTGACTCCTTCCTCCTACCATGGGTGCCAAGGGAGTCTGCACATTGAAGTGAGACGTAAAAAAGATTTTAACAGGTACCATTAAATGGTTCTAGTTCCAAAAGTAGTTTATGCTCTAGAGCTACTTTTTTCAGTAACTTGTGAAAGGAAGTTTTAACCATAGGCATCCATTTTGTCTGCGATAGACAACTGTCTTTGGTCACCCGGTCACCGCTCCCTTGTCCCTTCCCCTTTCTATATATCTGTTAAGCTGACCATACACGAGAAAGAAAAATCTGCCGAACTCACTAATATCAACTATATTGGCCAATGATCTCATGTGTATGGGGGCCTGCTGACTGGCTAATGTCAGGAGAAAAAGGGTTCGGACATGTTGCTTTTTAACCCTTTCCGGAGATAAGTGGCTGCCAGAATTATCTGACAGAAAGTTATTCCCTTATCACCGCTCTCTGTGCATGTTTATGGTGCAATAAACCGACAGCTATCTTGTGTGTATGGTCGTCTAAAGTCTTGTGTATAGTCCTGTTAGAGTTACACCCTGACTGCCACTCCGACACTGAGAGGAAAATACCCATATAACATTCACATGCGCATCTCTAAATTATGGATCTCATTCAATATTTCAGTCCGGTCTTCTGTTCTGCTTTCTACTAATGGGGAGTTTGCAAATTAAAATACACATTGTTATCTCCCAACATATGGCTAATTACAAACTACGAGTTTCTTTATGTTTAAGGGTAGCAGTTTCTGGGAACTCATTTATTTCTAATTCATTTTTTGGTTTAATTTGTTATAAAAGTTTTTCCACTTATTTGTTTGAAATTTTAATAGAAGCTTTTGCTGTGAAATTATGTTTCATCTTTTTGATTTATGATCGTGGCTTAATGAATTCCAGTCTTTATTTATGTTTCGCATATGATAAGAATATTGTTTATAAATCCTTTGTATTTTTTTCATTATTTTTCATAGCTAGAAAATTGTACGGGGACAGCAGAAAATGACGATCCAACTATTCTCTCTTTTGTTTTTTGTTGTTTTTGCTTTATAATGTTTAATTTTCGTAACTTTTTTAAAGTTATTCTTTAGGCTGAAACATGTTATGGAACACTGATTTTGAATGTCAGTCAGACTCTCCTACCTGTTCTAAATCATATTCTTACTCATAGGAAGCAGTATTATAATAGTTATATTGTTGCATATAGGGGCAGTATTATAGTAGTTATATTCTTGTGTATAGGGGCAGTATTATAGTAGTTATATTCTTGTATATAGGAGGCAGTATTATAGTAGTTATATTCTTGTGTATAGGGGCAGTATTATAGTAGTTATATTCTTGAATATAGGGACAGTATTATAGTAGTTATATTCTTGTATATAGGGGCAGTATTATAGTAGTTATATTCTTGTATATAGGGGGCAGTATTATAGTAGTTATATTCTTGTATATAGGGGGCAGTATTATAGTAGTTATATTCTTGTATATAGGGGCAGTGTTATAGTAGTTATATTCTTGTATATAGGGGCAGTATTATAGTAGTTATATTCCTGTATATAGGAGCAGTATTATAGTAGTTATTCTTGTGCATAGGGGGCAGTGTTACAGTAGTTATATTCTTATACATAGGGAGCAGTATTATAGTAGTTATATTCTTGTATATAGAGGGTGGTATTATAGTCGTTATATTCTTGTATATAGAGGGCAGTATTATAGTAGTTATATTCTTGTACATAGGGGGGCAGTATTATAGTAGTTATATTCTTGTATATAGGGGCAGTATTATAGTAGTTATATTCTTGTATATAGGGGCAGTATTATAGTAGTTATATTCTTGTATATAGGAGCAGTATTATAGTAGTTATTCTTGTGCATAGGGGGCAGTGTTACAGTAGTTATATTCTTGTATATAGGGGCAGTATTATAGTAGTTATATTCTTGTATATAGGGGCAGTATTATAGCAGTTATATTCTTGTATATAGGGGGCAGTGTTATAGTAGTTATATTCTTGTATATAGGAGGCAGTATTATAGTAGTTATATTCTGGTATATAGGAGCAGTATTATAGTAGTTATATTCTTGTATATAGGGGCAGTATTATAGCAGTTATATTCTTGTATATAGGGGCAGTATTATAGTAGTTATATTCCTGTATATAGGAGCAGTATTATAGTAGTTATTCTTGTGCATAGGGGGCAGTGTTACAGTAGTTATATTCTTATACATAGGGAGCAGTATTATAGTAGTTATATTCTTGTATATAGAGGGTGGTATTATAGTCGTTATATTGTTGTATGTAGGAGCAGTATTATAGTAGTTATATTCTTGTACATAGGGGCAGTATTATAGTAGTTATATTCTTGTATATAGGGGCAGTATTATAGTAGTTATATTCTTGTATGTAGGAGCAGTATTACAGTAGTTATATTCTTGTATGTAGGAGCAGTATTAAGCCAGATTCACAAACGAGTGCAAAATGAGCAGGACTCCGCCAATTTGAGCAGGACTCTTGCAGCTATGTGGCATCTTTATAGGCACCTCTTCTTTAATCTTCATCAGATCTACTACCAGTCAAGGACAAGACGTGTTCCTCTTTCCTGATCATTTACTAGTTTGTGATTTTACTAATTCTTATACATTGGTGCAGAGCGGACATTGACTGTGGCTGGGTAAAGGTAACAGGTGCGGCCTCAGTCACTGTTTGATTGTTTGTAGCCACTTGCATTATTGCACCTTACATTGGAAGTTTAATACGTTTCTCGATCTATAAAAATTCACTGGAGCAGATGTTCAGACCGTAACTGAGTTGGTTTATTACAGATTGAGGACTTCAGGTCTGATATAGGACAACTTAAAGAGGCTCTGTCACCAGATTTTGCAACCCCTATCTCCTATTGCAGCAGATCGGCGCTGCAATGAAGATTACAGTAACGTTTTTTTTTTTCAAAAACAAGCATTTTTGGCCAAGTTATGACCATTTTTATATTTATGCAAATGAGCCTTTCTTAAGTACAACTGGGCGTGTTTAAAGTTATGTACAAGTGGGCGTGTATTGTGTGTGTACATCTGGGCGTTTTTACTTGTTTTACTAGCTGGGCGTTGTGAATAGAAGTGTATGATGCTGACGAATCAGCATCATCCACTTCTCTTCGTTACCACCCAGCTTCTGGCAGTGCACAGACACACAGCGTGTTCTCGAGAGATCACGCTGTGACATCACTTCCTGCCCCAGGTCCTGCATCGTGTCGGACGAGCGAGCACACATCGGCACCAGGCGACATAAATGGTCATAACTTGGCCAAAAATGCTCGTTTTTGAAAAAAAAAACACGTTAATCTTATCTACATTGCAGCGCCGATCTGCTGCAATACGAGATAGGGGTTTGAAAATCTGGTGACAGAGCCTCTTTAAATTGAGTTTCTCCACTCTGCCGTCAGATTGTGTATAGACTCAGTGAATCAGATAATTTGAGATTGTATTGGGAAACAGCCTGACTTTAAGGAAAAACAAATTAACAAGTTTATCAACTTTCCTTTCCTTAGTTTTTCTACAATCCAATATTTAAAGGGAATGTGTCACCTTATTGTGTTTTACTAATTATAAATCTATACTAAAACAGTATTTTCTAATTGTATATTTTTTTAATTCTATTTTTTGTACATGATTATGGGGATGCCCATGTTACTCCAAGTTGCTGCTTCAACAGTGGCTGCTGGTAGGGTCTGAGCTAAAAATTAGGTCAGGGAGAGTGTAGTGAGCATATTCTATGACGTGTGCAGAGGTTACTGTGCATGGAGAGGGAGGTGGAGGTGAGCTGTCTTCATCAATTATTGTCAATGGTACAAATGTTATCTTCCACCACGTGTTAGCTTCATTGTAATCATGCTCTCTGATTATAAAAATATAACTGCTGACATTGCCCTCACGACACAGATATGAACTTACATATAGAATTAATCGACAGTTATACATTGCATTACTAATCTTGTACTGACCCTGAGTTACAGCCTGTATTAGGCTGGGTTCACACGTGGCGGAATTTCACTTAAATTCCGCTGCGGACACTCCGCAGCGTTAATCCGCAGCGGAGCCGTTTCTCCATTGACTTCCACTTTAATTTAGCAGTGTTCGTTTAGACGATGCGTAAGGCTGAGGAGCGGAATTTGGTGTCCGCAGCATGCTCTGTCTGTTGCGGAGCAGTGGCGGACTCATGGCGGAATTTCTCCATTGACTTCAATGGAGATTCTAATTTCCGCAATTAAGTCCGCAGCTGTCATGCACATGTTATGTGTGCTGCGGATGCGTCTTGCTTTTTTAACTTGACATTTCTTCATTCTGGCTGGACCTATGTATTTCTAGGTCTACAGCCAGACTGAGGAAGTCAATGGGGCTCCCGTAATGACGGGAGCGTTGCTAGGAGACGTCTGTAAATAGTCACTGTCCAGGGTGCTGAAAGAGTTAAGCGATCGGCAGTAACTGTTTCTGCACCCGGGACAGTGACTACCGATCCCAATATACAGCAACCTGTAAAAAAATAGAAGTTCATACTTACCGAGAACTCCCTGCTTCTGTCTCCAGTCCGGCCTCCCAGGATGACGTTTCAGTCTAAGTGACGGCTGCAGCCAATCACAGGCCAAGCACAGGCTGCAGCGGTCACATGGACTGGCGCGTCATCCAGGGAGGTCGGGCTGGATGCCGAAAGAGGGACGCGTCACCAAGACAACGGCCGGTAAGTATGAAATTCGTTTACTTTCACTAGGGAAAGTGCTGTCCCTTCTCTCTATCCTGCACTGATAGGGAGAAGGGAAGCACTTTTCCCGCAGTCTGCAGCAGCTAGTCCGCATCAATTTTCTGCACATTTTGGGCAGATCCGCAGCCGTAATCCGCAACCCGGATTAGGTGCGGCATTGATGCGGACAGTTGCGGAGGAAATCCGCCACGTGTGGCCATGCCCTTATACTCCAGAGCTGCATTCACTATTCTGCTGGTGGAGTCACTGTGTGCATACATTACATTACTTATCTTGTACTGATCCTGAATTACATCCTGTATTATACTCTAGAGCTGCACTCACTATTCTGCTGGTGGAGTCACTGTGTACATACAGTGAACAATACTTATCTTAAACTGATCCTGCATTAAATCCTGTATTATACTCCAGAGCTGCATTCACTATTCTTCTGGTGGAGTTACTGGAGGCACTGTGTATACATTGAATTACTAATCTTGTACTGATCCTAAGCTACAGCCTGTATTATACTCCAGAGCTGCACTCACTATTCTACTGGTGGAGTCACTATATTCATACATTACATTACTTTTCCTGTACTGATTCTGAGTTACAGCCTGTATTATACCCCAGAGCTGTACTCACTATTCTGCTGGTGAAGTTACCGTGTACATACATTACTTATCCTGTACTGATCCTGAGTTACATCCTGTATTATACTCCAGAGCTGCATTCACTATTCTGCTGGTGGAGTCACTGTGTACATACATTACATTACTTATCTTGTACTGATCCTGAGTTACATCCTGTATTATACTCCAGAGCTGCACTCACTATTCTGCTGGGGGAGTCACTGTGTACATACGTGACATTACTTATCCTGTACTGATACTGAGTTACATCCTGTATTATACTCCAGAGCTGAACTCACTATTCTGCTGGTGGAGTCACTGTGTACATACATTACTTATCCTGTACTGATCCTGAGTTACAGCCTTTATTATACCCCAGAGCTGTACTCACTATTCTGCTGGTGGAGTCACTGTGTACATACATGGCATTACTTATCCTGTACTGATCCTGAGTTACAGCCTGTATTATACTCCAGAGCTGCACTCACTATTCTGCTGGTGGAGTCACTGTGTACATACATGGCATTACTTATCCTGTACTGATCCTGAGTTACAGCCTGTATTATACTCCAGAGCTGCAGTCACTATTCTGTTGGTGGAGTCACTGTGTACATACATTACATTACTTATCCTGTACTGATCCTGAGTTATATCCTGTATTATACTCCAGAGCGGCACTCACTATTCTGCTGGTGGAGTCACTGTGTACATACATTACATTACTTATCCTGTACTGATCCTGAGTTATATCCTGTATTATACTCCAGAGCTGCAGTCACTATTCTGTTGGTGGAGTCACTGTGTATATATATATTACATTACTTATCCTGTACTGATCCTGAGTTACATCCTGTATTATACCTCAGAGCTGCACTCACTATTCTGCTGGTGGAGTCACTGTGTACATACATTACATTACTTATTCTGTACTGATCCTGAGTTACAGGATAAGTGTCTGATCACTGGGTGCCTTACTGCTGGGACTCCCACCAATCGCAAATAAGAGGAACCCATGTCCCGTTTGAATTGAGCAATGATTGGACATCTATTGGTCTGAACAGAAAGCAGCTGCAAAGAGCATCTCTGACTCTGGAGGGCTTAGCTTGTCCATGCATTTCATAGACAACTCATTAATTTCAAAGAGCACCATATAATGCTACATTTCTCCTGTGGTAGCGCTGCAAGGAAATTGGGCACTTGCAGACAGGTTCTTCTGCAGATTGCAGCTAATCACTGTGGGTCGAAGCCGAGGGACAACCTGTGATCAGCTTATTTTTGGAAACACTTCAGCATAAGTCGCCAATAGGCTCCCACTGTAAAAAAAAAAAAAAAAATGTATACCGTGCGGCATGCATTTTTTTAAACTTTATCCCTCTATATAGAATAGCATAGTCTACTACGCTAGGTATATTACCACTCTTTTGGCATTCGCTGGGTAAATGGGGCCCTATGGAAATATGATGTGGGTAGGTGTTTTTACAGTGGTTACTAACGGGCCATGGCCTAACAGATGCCTGTCAGTTTTATACTGTCAGGCAATAATACGCTGCAATACAGAAGTATTGCAGCGCATTATAAAAGCAAACAAATGACCGCATAGTAAAGTCCCCTAGTGAGACTAATAAAAATAATTTTAATAAAGTTTATAATAAATACATAAAAATCCCAAGTAAAAAAAAAAATTAAAAACCCACTTTTTCCTCTTTATTATGAAAAAAAAAAAAAAAAAGTTACACATATTTGGTATCACCGCCCCTGTAACGACCCCCACTATTAAATTATTACATTATTTAACCTGCATGGTGAACGCCATAAAAAACAATGCCAGAATTGCTGTTTTCTATTCATCACAAATTGATAAAAAGTGATCAAAAAGTCGTTTGTTCCCCAAAATGGTACCAATAAAAACGACAAGGTAAAATATGGCGACACAAAAACAAATTATGAAAAAAAGTGTTTTTACTGTGTAAAAGTACTAAAACATTATAAAAAACAACATAAATTTGGTATCGCTGCCGTCATAACGACCCGTTGAATAACGTTATTATGTTATTTATACTACACGGTAAACTGCGTAAATTTAAGACACAAAAAAGAATGGTGGAAATTCTAAAAAAAAAGTTAATAAAAGTTAATCAATAAATTAAGTGTACCCAGAATACGCTTATTCCTGACATAGACTTACGTAATTGGGTCGCAGCTGGACTGAATAAAATTGGACATGTTTATTCAGCTTCATTTATGTGTAACTATGAATCTATTTCCCACACCTATTCTTTACCTGCAAGAGATTTTTATAAGTTTCTTCAAATACGCCGTGCCTTACACAATACTTCAATTAACTCGCAGACTTTCCCAACACACGCGGGATCTCCTTGTTTTATAAAATATTACAACCACATACCATAACGAGACCCTCATATAGTCTGAAATGGGAACAAGACCTACATGTACCCATAAACATGGAGGACTAATATAGGGCTATTAAACCAATAAAAAGGTGTATCTAAAGGCGCGAATCATTGGGAAAGATCATTTAAGATCATGTTGCGCTGGTATCTTTCCCTGCGCACATATCGAGACTATACCCATCCTATCCATATCATTGTTGGAGAGGCTGCGGAATGATTGGTACCTACATGCATGTTTGGTGGGATTGTCCTTTAGTGAACACCTTTTGGCAAGCTACAGAAGCCACTAGAGTGGATATCCAACTACAACCTAAATTAGCTCTATGCTTTTTAGGTCTATCTGACTTACCTTTGCCTCTAAGAACAGTGATAGGACACATCATCCTCGCAGCAAGGTCCATGATTGTGAAAACCTGGAAGTCCAGCTCTCCCTTAGGCCACATGTACACGACCGTGTTCAGTCCGTGATACACAGACCGCATGTCGGAGGCATTTCCCAGACCAAGCACAGTTCAGGGAGCCGGGCTCCTAGCATCATAGTAATGTATGACGCTAGGTGTTCCTGCCTCCCCGCAGGAGTCTGTCAGACTGTTCAATTTGCATATAGCATGGAAAGAATTTTAGCAATAAATACTCACTCCATATCCCGGTTGGACTATAGATGGGAAGTATGGGCCGCATATTATTCCAAAAGGTGTCTTCAATCCTTAATGCATTTTTACACCTCTTTAACTACCAATGGACACTTACACACAGGTCTCCTTTGGTAAAGGGTTTTTATCGGTAACCTAACTTTGCATATTTAATCGTAAGTACACAATGCAATACAGTGTATGATAGCAAATATAATCTCATACATAAGTAAAGTTTTGTTTTTGTTGTTTATCTGGGTTCCTGCGAGAACTCCAATTCTTCTTGACTGTATCCAATTCTTCCAATTCTTCAGCTGTATCTTGTGCTAAAACGCGAATCCGTCAGGTCAGCGGGACTGACCACTTCGGTGGCAGTGGGTCTTGCAGGATCCATCTGTTATCGATCACATCAAAGTTCATAACTTAGATGTGATCGAAAACAGGTGGATCCTGCGTGTCAGAGACAAGCAGGACCCACTCTCACTGAAGCCGTCAGTTCCGCTGATCTGACAAATTCAGGTTTCAGAGCAAGATACAGTTTCTATGTATCCAGTATACATAGAAGCTATATCTCAAAAAGTTTTTTTTTTTAATAAAAACCAATTAAAAAGTTGTATTAAAACCCCATGATGCATTGCTTGCTTTATATATATATATATATATATATATATATATATATATATATATATATATATATATATATATATATATATAAATATACACTACCGTTCAAAAGTTTAGGGTCACTTAGAAATTTCCTTTTTTTGAAAGAAAAGCACAGTTTTTTTCAATGAAGATAACATTATATTAATCAGAAATACACTCCATACATTGCTAATGTGCTAAATGACTATTCTAGCTGCAAACGTCTGGTTTTTAATGCAATATCTACATAGGTGTATAGAGGCCCATTTCCAGCAACCATCACTCCAGTGTTCTAATGGTACATCGTGTTTGCTAACTGTGTTAGAAGGCTAATGGATGATTAGAAAACACTTGAAAACCCTTGTGCAATTATGTTAGCACCGCTGTAAACAGTTTTGCTGTTTAGAGGAGCTATTAAACTGACCTTCCTTTGAGCTAGTTGAGAATCTGGAGCATTACATTTGTGGGTTCGATTAAACTCTCAAAATAGCTAGAAAAAGAGAGCTTTCATGTGAAACTCGACAGTCTATTCTTGTTCTTAGAAATGAAGGCTATTCCATGCGAGAAATTGCCAAGAAACTGAAGATTTCCTACAACGGTGTGTACTACCCCCTTCAGAGGACAGCACAAACAGGCTCTAACCAGAGTAGAAAGAGAAGTGGTAGGCCCCGCTGCACAACTGAGCAACAATACAAGTACATTAGAGTCTCTAGTTTGAGAAATAGACGCCTCACAGGTCCTCAACTGGCAGCTTCATTAAATAGTACCCGCAAAACGCCAGTGTCAACGTCTACAGTGAAGAGGCGACTCCGGGATACTGGCCTTCAGGGCAGAGTGGCAAAGAAAAAGCCATATCTGAGACTGGCTAATAAAAGGAAAAGATTAATATGGGCAAAAGCACACAGACATTGGACAGAGAAAGATTGGAAAAAAGTGTTATGGACAGACGAATCGAAGTTTGAGGTGTTTGGATCACACAGAAGAACATTTGTGAGACGCAGAACAACTGAAAAGATGCTGGAAGAGTGCCTGATGCCATCTGTCAAGCATATATATATATATATATATATATATATATACACTACCGTTCAAAAGTTTGGGGTCACCCAGACAATTTTGTGTTTTCCATGAAAACTCACACTTATATTTATTAAATGAGTTGCAAAATGACTAGAAAATATAGTCAAGACATTGACAAGGTTAGAAATAATGATTTTTATTTGAAATAATAATTTTCTCCTTCAAACTTTGCTTTCGTCAAAGAATGCTCCATTTGCAGCAATTACACCATTGCAGACCTTTGGCATTCTAGCTGTTAATTTGCTGAGGTAATCGGGAGAAATTTCACCCCATGCTTCCAGAAGCCCCTCCCACAAGTTGTATTGGCTTGATGGGCACTTCTTGCGTACCATACGGTCAAGCTGCTCCCACAACAGCTCTATGGGGTTGAGATCTGGTGACTGCGCTGGCCACTCCATTACAGATAGAATACCAGCTGCCTTGCATAATTTGGAGGTGTGCTTTGGGTCATTGTCCTGTTGTAGGATGAAATTGGCTCCAATCAAGCGCTGTCCACTGGGTATGGCATGGCGTTGCAAAATGGAGTGATAGCCTTCCTTATTCAAAATCCCTTTTACCTTGTACAAATCTCCCACTTTACCAGCACCAAAGCAACCTCAGACCATCACATTACCTCCACCATGCTTGACAGATGGCGTCAGGCACTCTTCCAGCATCTTTTCAGTTGTTCTGCGTCTCACAAATGTTCTTCTGTGTGATCCAAACACCTCAAACTTCAATCATCCTGTCCATAACACTTTTTTCCAATCTTTCTCTGTCCAATGTCTGTGTGCTTTTGCCCATATTAATCTTTTCCTTTTATTAGCCAGTCTCAGATATGGCTTTTTCTTTGCCACTCTGCCCTGAAGGCCAGCATCCCGGAGTCGCCTCTTCACTGTAGACGTTGACACTGGCGTTTTGCGGGTACTATTTAATGAAGCTGCCAGTTGAGGACCTGTGAGGCGTCTATTTCTCAAACTAGAGACTCTAATGTACTTGTCTTGTTGCTCAGTTGTGCAGCGGGGCCTCCCACTTCTTTTTCTACTCTGGTTAGAGCCTGTGTGTGCTGTCCTCTGAAGGGAGTAGTACACACCGTTGTAGGAAATCTTCAGTTTCTTGGCAATTTCTCGCACGGAATCGCCTTCATTTCTAAGAACAAGAATAGACTGTCGAGTTTCACATGAAAGCTCTCTTTTTCTAGCCATTTTGAGAATTTAATTGAACCCACAAATGTAATGCTCCAGATTCTCAACTAGCTCAAAGGAAGGTCAGTTTTATAGCTCCTCTAAGCAGCAAAACTGTTTACAGCGGTGCTAACATAATTGCACAAGGGTTTTCAAGTGTTTTCTAATCATCCATTAGCCTTCTAACACAGTTAGCAAACACAATGTACCATTAGAACACTGGAGTGATGGTTGCTGGAAATGGGCCTCTATACACCTATATAGATATTGCATTAAAAACCAGACGTTTGCAGCTAGAATAGTCATTTAGCACATTAACAATGTATAGAGTGTATTTCTGATTAATTTAATGTTCTCTTCATTGAAAAAAACTGTGCTTTTCTTTCAAAAATAAGGAAATTTCTAAGTGACCCTAAACTTTTGAACGGTAGTGTATATATATATATATATATATATATATATATATATATTAAAAAAAAGTTTTCAAAGGCTTACATAGCCTTTAACTTACATTTTTATGTTTTTGTTTTTTTTGGGCATTTAACATAATGTAAATATTTCCATATAAGCTGCAATGATGAGATCCTAGTTGTACATCAAGGAACATGCATTAAGCAAATTGCAATAGGCTGCAGAACTCTTCTGTACTTTTCACAGCTTCTTAATCTGCTGTTGCCGTGGTAACGGACCATCATCGCTGCGCCTCATACCGCGAGGCACTTCTGATCTGGCAAGTTTTGTGAAATTATTCGGAGGCGTCTGCTGACTCCACGTGTTACTATTAACACAGAGGTTAAGAAAAAAGCTCTTTGACTCATTATCACCTAGAACTTCTATACAACAAAGCTTTACATCTGCGTGGTATATACGTTACTGGTGGTTACCAAGGTTATGATGTGTCACTAATTACTTATTTCCAGGAATCCAGTATGATAGATTTGCATCCTAAAGTTTTGCCCTAAGGCCCCATGTACACGACCGTAATTTTGATCCACAATTACAGATCCGTAATTGCGGATCAAAGTACGGATTCATTCATTTCCATTGCCCACGGACACCTTTCCATATATTTACGGGAAGGTGTCCAGGCGTAGAAATGACCCGCAAAAAATACGACATGTCCTATTTTTTGAATTTACGGACCGTGCTCCCATACTTTATAATGGGAGCACAGCCCACAAAAACGGGTGAAGTCCGCGGCTGTACGTGCCCGTCATCACGGACCGTGCACACGGCTACAGCCCTGCGCAGGGGGCCTAAAACCGAGGGTAAATGCACATGTGACCGATTTGCTGCGGATTACCTGCGAATCCGCATCAAAATCTGCAACAATACATTTCACTGTGGATATATTGCGACTTTTGACTTCCCCATTGTAGGAAATAAGAAAAATCTGCGACCAATTGCAGATATTTAAAATATTGACTTTTTAATTATTTTCAGAAATCTGTACGAGGGCTTGTTTTTTTGCGAGTTCAGTTGTAGTTTTCATTGGCACCCTTTTTGGGTACAACCAACTTATTGATTGTTATTCTTTTTTTTTTCTTAGGTTGAGTATGGGAAAAAAATAGCAAATCCATCACAGTTTTTGGGGATTTATTCACGCCATTTGTTGTGCAGTATAAATACATATCTCCCAACTTTGAAGTATCCCAAAGAGGGATAACCGATGCAGCGCACGTAGCGCACTGCAGCAATATTTTTTCCCTTTTGAGCCGTGCCTCTAATCCCGCCCAATCCCCGCCCATACACACCGGTTCAGCCCACACAGTATTATGCTCCCATAGTGCTCCCACACAGTATAATGACAAATAGATGCTCCCACACAGTATAATGCCCTTTAGCAGCCACCATACAGTACAATGCCCCCATAGATTCCTCCATACAGTATAAAGCCAACACAGATGCCCCACTACATAATGCCCACAAAGATGCCCCCCTACATAATGCCCACACAGATGCTCTCATACAGTATAATGCCCACACAGATACCCCATGCAGTATAATACCCAAACAAATTCCCCCATACAGCATAATGCGCCATAGCTGCCCCCATACAGCATAATGCCACCTATAGCTGCCCACATACAGTATAATGTCCCAATACCGTATACTGTCCACACAGATTCCCCCATACAGTATAATGCTCCCCATAGCTGCCCCCATACAGCATAATGCCCCCCATAGCTGCCCACATACAATATAATGTCCCCATACAGTATAATTCCCACACAGATGCCCATATACAGTATAATGCCCACACAGATGCCCCATGCAGTATAATACCCAAACAAATTCCCCCATACAGCATAATGCGCCATAGCTGCCCCATACAGCATAATGCCCCCCATAGCTTCCCATAGCATACAGTATAGTATCCCAATAATGTATAATGCCCACACAGATGACCCCATACTGTATAATGTCCCCATAGCTGCCCACATACAATATAATGTCCCCATACAGTATAATTCCCACACAGATGCCCCCATACAGTATAATGCCCAGACAGATGCCCCCATACAGTATAATGCCCCATAGCTGCCACATACTGCATAATGCCCCCATAGCTGCTCTTATACAGTATAATTCCCCATAGCTGCCCCTTATACAGTATAATGCCCCCATCTGCCCGATACAGTATAATGCCCCTATAGCTTCCTCTATACAGTATAATGCCATACAGTGTAATGCCCCTTTAGCTGCCACCATACAGTGTAATGTCTCCTTAGCTGCCCCCATACAGTATAATGCCCCATAGAGTATAATGCTGCCTTAGCTGCCCTCATACAGTGTAATGCCCCCTTAGCTGCCCCTATTGCCAGTGCCCATGTAGATAGTGCCACAGTGCCCATGTTGATGATGCCACACACAGTGCCCTGTAGATAGTGCCCATGTAGATAGCGCCTCTCCCCTGTAACCATTTGGACTCCCTCTAGGGGCGAAATCACCAGCCTGAGCATCGGCCACGCTGTGGCCGGGAATTCTGCTCCAGGAAGAGCCACTGACGTCACTGTCCCTATAAGGACAGTGACATCAAGGGTTCCCTCTAGAAGCAGAATCCCCTGCCACAATGTCGGCAACGCTCTGGCTGCGGATTCCGCTCCAGGAGCAGCCACTGACGTCACTGTCCATATATGTACAGTGATGTCAGGGCTTCCCCGGGCTCATCGCTTTAAGTAGCGCTGTTCCCGGGGAGTCCTCTGTACTAATGCTAAAGCATGGAGCTGACGGTTCCCTGCTTCAGCTCTGGGTTTGATTGTATCTGCGTCCTGAGGACGCAGACACATTTAACACTGGGAGTCCGGGACATACCACCGGCCGCTGAGTCCGCTGAATCTGGGATGGTTGGGAGGTATGTAAATATAATGTTAACTTAATTCTGCAGGTCGTTACAATTGCAGCAATACTAAATATGTATTGTTTTCACTGTGTGCTATTTTTACACATAAAAATAATTTTATTGAAAAAAGGTGTTTGTTTTTTATTTTGACATTTTTTTTTAAACTAAACTTTATTTATAGAGGACATGCCGGCTCTCCTGATATGTCTGTTTTAATAACTACTTGTATTCCCTCTGTTAAACTTCTTAGGTGCTGCCAGGGCCGGCCTTAGTGGTGTGCGGGCGCATCACTCCAGCAGGTGGAAGGGGGCGCTGCGCTGGCTCCCTTCCCCTGCTTGTTTCAGAAGCGCCCGGACCCGGCGACTCAGCAGTCGTCTTTCCGCCGGGCGCTTCTTCACTCAGTGCCATCGCTACCGCTCTAGCAGCCATAGAGGCGACACCTGGCATGAGGGCGGTGGCACCGCCAACAGCTGCTGCGGCTGCTACAGCGGTAGCGACGGGAAGTATCTCCCTGCTCTGCTATCTACTAGCGCCACTGTAGCTCCCTGAATGAGCGTAATCCCTGTGTGGCTGAGAATTCTGCTCCTGGAGCGCTCCGCTTGATGTCTCTGTCCATATATGCTACATCAGGGTGAAACTCCTGAAGCGGAATCCCCGTCCACAACGTTGCAGACGCTGTGACCGGGGATTCCACTCCAGGAGAAGCCAATGACTTCACTATCCATAAATGGACACAGACGACAAGAGCTTCTCCTGGAGTGGAATCCCCGGTCACAGCGTTGGCAACACTGGATGTGTGGCGCTATCTACAAGGGGGCTGTGTGGCACTCCCTACAGGGGGCTGTGTGTGGCGCTACCTACAAGGGGGCTGTGTGTGGCGCTACCTACAAGGGACTGCGTGGCGCTACCTACAAGGGGCTGTGTGGCACTACCTACAGGAGGAAGCTGATTGTCATTTTACTGTGAGTGGGGGGCTAATGGTCAATTTACTGTGAGTGGTGGGCTGATGGTCATTTTACTGTGAGTGGGGGGGCTGATGGTCATTTTACTGTGAGTGGGGGGCTGATGGTCTTCAAGTGGTTTTTGCCTCTGACCTGCAATTGAAATGAATTGGAGCCAGAAAATAATTGCGTCGCCCGTTTGGAGTTTTTTTTCCTGCGTCTTTTGCATTCGCTTCAACGGCTTAAGGAAAAACGCCCCAAAAACAAAAAAAGTCAAATAACGCTGTCAATTCCTAAACGAATTTTGAGACATATTTTTTTTGCCTTACAAAAAACGTGTGTGAACATAGTCTACGAGTGTAGTGCTTGTTTTTAGCCGTTTTCTGTCTTTCTCAACTATTTTCGGTTGTGGTGCCCTGAGGAAATTTTATTTTTCCAGTGCTGCCTCGAGTCCGAAAAGGTTGGGAAACTCTGTACTAGGCTACAGGATCACGCCGGCCTACGCAAGGATCCCGTCGTGAAGCAGCTCAGTTCGTCGTGGGAACGGGGCCTAGGTGAGTACAATGTTTTATTTTGTTTGGGGGCACTGTCTATAAGGGAGAGGTGGGGGGGCTGTATAGCAATATCTACAAGAAGGAGGTGGGGGGATTATGGCACTGTCTACAGGGAGGCTGTATGGCAAAATCTACAGGGGGGCACTATACTGTGTGGGGGCCACCAAGCGGATATTATACTGTGTAGGGGTACTACAGGGGGCATAATAAAAGGACAAAATACTGTGTCCTTGAAGGGGTTGTAATATATTATATTATTATTAAACTGTATGGGGGCACTAAAGGGGCATTATAATTTTTTATGGGGCATTTTTTTTTAATGATGGGGGTGGGGCACGAAAGATTATTTTGCACTGGCACCATCTACCCTAAGGCCGGCCCTGGGGCTGCGATCTTGATTGGACACAGAATGTAGGATAGGCCCTGTTCGCATCTGCGTCACTGACATCTACAGATTCTGTAATTTTTCCTGGACAAAATAGCATAGCATTCAGCGCTATTTTGTCTGGCAAAATGATGGAACCCATTAGGCTAGGAACATGCCGGATATGCTGCGTAAAAGTGCACAACGTATTTGTCCTGGAAACTGGAGGGAATTCCGGCCAAAAAACTCCACCAGTGCGAACCAACTGCAGGAAATTAAAAATAACACCTGGGCATTGTCATGGCGAGCAGAGGGGCTCTGAGTACAACCTGGCCTCCTGGGATGACGCTGTGGTCCATGTGACTGCTGCAGCCTTTAATTGGCTGTAGCAATCACATGGGATGAACCATCATTCCAGGTGGCCAGGCTGCGCTCAAAACAGAGAATCACATTTTTTTTCTCATTTACGATTTTTACTGTGGAATCGCAGTGTTACCGCAACACATGGCTATTTGTTGCGGGTTTTACCTCGCCATTAAATTAAATTAGGGAAAACCAACAAAACAGAAAAGCAGTGATTCCGCACCATAAACGGACATACTGCGGAAAAAGTACCGCAGGTAAATTTATGAACAGTTTCTTGGCGTTTTTTCCCCCCGCTGTGTATGGATGAGATCTGTTCAAATCTTACTCACATTGCTGCTACAGTACTATTCTGGGAAATCCGTAAACACTGTGTGTGTTCCTACCCTTAGGGCTTATTTACACGAACGTGTAATAAGTCTGTGCAACGCGCGTGATTTTCACGCGCCTCGCACGGACCTATGTTAGTCTATGGAGCCGTGCTGTTAGGGATCTGCCAGGTACTACGTCTAGGTATACTCCTGGGATTAATCAATCCACACCTGAGGCCAGACCTGTTCGACTGACACCATCTCCCACCAACCAGGGTGGCAGGCTCAGGAGTGGGAGAGCCTATTGCGGCCTGGTCAGTCGGAGTTAGCTCCGCCCCCTGTCCTTTATTACCTGCTGTGTTCTCCTCCTCAGTGCTTGTAATTCTTCTGGATTCCTGGCCCCACTGCTGCTTGCTCCAGCCTGCTTCTGCCGTGCTTCTGCTTTGCTGCTATTCTGCTTAACCTGCTTTGCTTTGCCTCCGGCTTGCTTCCTCCTCCGTGCTCACTTGGGTATACTCCACCTTATCCTGGTCCTGACTACTCATTCACCGCTCCGTTTCCTCTCGGCGTTCCGTGGGCTACTGCCCCTTCCCTTGCGTGTTCCCTGTTTGTTTTCCCGTGCACTCAGACAGCGTAGGGACCGCAGTTGTACCCCGTCGCCTAGGGCGGGTCGTTGCAAGTAGGCAGGGACAGGGCGGTGGGTAGATTAGGGCTCACTTTCCCTTCACCTCCTTCCTGCCATTACATAATTACAAGCCCCTTACCTAGTCTACCATTTCCCCTACGCTGACGCTATCATAGACCCCCTTGAGACCCTGACCCAGCAGATGCAGGGCCTCTCCCTACAGGTCCAGGCCCTGGCCCAGAGGGTCAACCAGGGTGACGCTGCCGTAGTAGTTCCCCTCACCTCACCTCTAGAACCCGACCTCAAGTTACCTGACCGGTTCTCAGGGGACCGTAAGACGTTTCTCTCCTTCCGGGAGAGTTGCAGACTGTATTTCCGCCTTAAACCCCACTCCTCAGGTTCCGAGAACCAGCGGGTGGGTATCATCATATCCCGACTCCAGGAAGTCGGCTCCTGACGCCCCTGAACTTTCCTCTGTTGATCGCTTTTTCTCTGCCCTCGGACTCATTTACGACGAGACTGACAGGACTGCTTTAGCCGAGAGTCAGCTGGTGACCTTACGTCAGGGTAGGAGACCGGTTGAGGAATACTGTTCTGATTTTAGAAAGTGGTGCGTAGCTTCTCGGTGGAACGATCCGGCCCTAAGGTGCCAGTTTAGGTTAGGATTATCTGACGCCCTGAAGGATCTGCTGGTTAGCTACCCCTCTTCTGATTCCCTTGACCAGGTTATGGCCCTAGCAGTACGACTTGACCGACGTCTCAGGGAACGTCAGCTTGAACGCTTCAATGTGCTCCCCTCTGACTTTTCTGCGATCCCCCCCGAGGTCCCGTCTCCTCGCCCCTCCACGGAGGACTCGGAGGTACCTATGCAACTCGGGGCCTCCATGTCCCCTCGACAACGTAGGGAGTTTCGCAGAATGAAGGGTCTCTGCTTCTACTGTGGGGACGACAAGCATCTTCTGAACACCTGTCCCAGGCGCAAGAATAAAAAGCCGGAAAACTTCCGCGCCTAAGTGATCATCGGGGAGGTCACTTGGGCGCACAGGTATTTCCCGTTAATGTGAAACGCAATAAAATTTTGCTTCCCTTTCAGGTCTCGTTTGCTGGCCGGTCTGCTACTGGCAGTGCCTTCGTGGATTCTGGCTTATCTGCTAATATCATGTCTGTGGAATTTGCTATGTCTCTAAAAATGCCTTTTATTGATTTACCTTATCCTATCCCTGTAGTAGGTATCGACTCAACTCCCCTTGCTAATGGTTATTTTACTCAGCATACTCCTGTTTTTGAACTCCTGGTTGGCTCCATGCATTTGGAGCAGTGCTCTGTACTGGTGATGCAGGGATTATCGTCGCATCTGGTATTAGGTCTTCCCTGGTTGCAGTTGCATAATCCCACGTTTGATTGGAATACTGGGGATCTCACCAAATGGGGTAGTGAATGTCTTACGTCATGTCTTTCTGTTAACTCTATTTCTCGCCGGGAGGAGGTAAACACGCTTCCTGAGTTTGTTCAGGACTTCGCCGATGTGTTTTCTAAGGAGGCCTCCGAGGTGTTGCCCCCCCATAGAGATTACGATTGGGCCATCGATTTAGTGCCTGGTGCCAAGCTCTAAGGGTAGGATATTTAATCTTTCATGTCCTGAACGTGAAGCTATGAGGGTGTATATCCAAGAATGCCTGGCCAAGGGTTTCATTCGCCCCTCGACTTCTCCTGTAGGTGCTGGCTTCTTCTTTGTGGGGAAGAAGGATGGTGGTCTTAGGCCGTGCATTGATTATCGTAACCTGAATAAGGTCACCGTAAGGAACCAGTACCCACTTCCTTTGATTCCGGATCTTTTTAATCAGGTTCAGGGAGCCCAATGGTTTTCTAAGTTCGATCTACGGGGGGCATATAACCTTATCCGCATCAAAGGTGGGGATGAGTGGAAAACTGCGTTCAACACACCCGAGGGTCATTTCGAATACCTGGTCATGCCCTTTGGGTTGTGTAATGCCCCTGCTGTCTTCCAGAATTTTATTAATGAAATCCTGAGAGACTACCTGGGTAATTTTCTTGTTGTGTACCTTGATGACATACTGGTGTTTTCCAAGGACTGGTCCTCCCACGTGGAGCATGTCAGGAAGGTGCTCCAGGTCCTTCGGGAGAATAATCTGTTTGCTAAGACTGAAAAATGTGTCTTTGGGATACAGGAGATACCATTTTTAGGGCAAATCCTCACTCCTCATGAATTCCGCATGGACCCTGCCAAGGTTCAGGCTGTGGCGGAATGGGTCCAACCTGCCTCTCTTAAGGCGTTACAGTGTTTTTTAGGGTTTGCCAACTATTACAGGAGATTTATTGTCAACTTCTCGGTCGTCGCTAAGCCTCTTACGGACCTTACTCGCAAGGGTGCTGATGTCCTCCATTGGCCCCCTGAGGCCGTCCAGGCCTTTGAGACCCTCAAGAAGTGTTTTATCTCGGCCCCCGTGCTGATTCAGCCCAACCAAGAGGAGCCATTTATTGTGGAGGTTGACGCATCCGAGGTGGGAGTGGGGGCCGTCTTGTCCCAGGGTACCAGCTCCCTCACCCATCTCCGCCCCTGTGCTTACTTCTCTAGGAAGTTTTCGCCCACGGAGAGTAACTATGATATTGGCAACCACGAACTTCTAGCCATTAAATGGGCTTTTGAAGAGTGGCGGCACTTCCTGGAGGGGGCCAGACACCAGGTAACGGTCCTTACGGATCACAAGAATCTGGTTTTCCTAGAATCGGCCCGGAGGCTTAATCCTAGACAAGCTCGGTGGGCACTATTCTTTACCAGATTTAATTTCTTGGTTACCTATAGGGCTGGGTCCAAGAATATTAAGGCTGATGCCCTGTCACGTAGTTTCATGGCCAATCCTCCAATCCTGCTTGTATTTTACCCCCTGGTATAATCATTTCTGCCACGGATTCTGATTTAGCTTCTGATATCGCGGCTGATCAGGGTGCAGCTCCCGGGAACGTCCCTGGGGACAAACTGTTTGTTCCCCTGCAATACCGGCTAAGGGTACTCAGGGAAAACCATGACTCCGCTCTATCTGGTCATCCTGGCATCTTGGGCACCAAACACCTCATTACCAGAAACTATTGGTGGCCTGGGTTGCCTAAAGACATTAAGGCTTACGTCGCCGCTTGTGAGGTTTGCGCTAGGTCCAAAACCCCTAGGTCCCGACCTGCGGGCCTACTACGTTCCTTGCCCATTCCCCAGAGACCTTGGACCCATATCTCCATGGATTTTATCACCGATTTGCCTCCATCTCAGGGCAAGTCGGTGGTGTGGGTGGTAGTAGACCGCTTCAGCAAGATGTGCCACTTTGTGCCCCTTAAGAAGCTACCTAAGACGTTAGCTTCTTTGTTTGTGAAACACATCCTGCGTCTCCATGGGGCCCCAGTCAATATCGTTTCTGACAGAGGGGTACAATTTGTTTCCTTATTTTGGAGAGCCTTTTGTAAAAAGTTGGAGATTGATCTGTCCTTCTCCTCCGCCTTCCATCCCGAAACTAATGGCCAAATGGAGAGGACTAACCAGTCCCTGGAACAATATTTAAGGTGTTTCATCTCTAACTGTCAATTCGATTGGGTCTCATTCCTTCCCCTTGCTGAATTTTCCCTGA